>NC_092709.1:337979048-338283768 GCF_047496885.1 Scyliorhinus torazame
CATCCCCAAATCAGGGTGCGTGCCGGGCGTGGCTCGATCTGGATACACGCTCGCTGTGAGTGATCTAGCCAGTAGGCTCATTTAAATACCCAGTCACTGTACTCACCTGGCGCCCGGGAGTCAATGGCCAGGCCTGCACGACCTCAACTGGGAGCCTTTCAGCACTGCTTTCACACACATCGACCAGGTGCAATGGCAACTTGGGAGGTCTCGCAGGCCATTAGAGCCCCCCAGGTGGTCGGGGACAGAATAGGGTAGTACCCGGCACTTTGGCACTGCCAGCCTTAAAGCCATGGCAGTTCCACCCGGGCACCCTGGTAGTGCCAGGGATACTGCCAGGCTGGTGCTAGGGCCTGGGAAGGGCCTTGCCCGTGAAAGGGGGAGTAAGGGGGGGTTGAGGGGCCAATAAAGGTTACAAAGAACAAAGAACAAAGAAAATTGCAGCACAGGAACAGGCCCTTCGGCCCTCCAGCCTGCGCCGATCCAGATCCTTTATCTAAACCTGTCTTCTATTTTCCAAGGATCTACTTCCCTCCGTTCCCCGCCAGTTCATATATCTGTCTAGATGCATCTTAAATGATGCTATTGTGCTCGCCTCTACCACCTCCGCTGGCAAAGCGTTCCAGGCATCCACCACCCTCTGCGTAAAAAACTTTCCACGCACATCTCCCTTAAACTTTCCCCCTCTCACCTTGAAATCGTGACCCCTTGTAATTGACACCCCCACTCTTGGAAAATGCTTGTTGCTATCCACCCTATCCATACCTCTTATAATTTTGTAGACCTCAATCAGGTCCCCCCTCAACCTCCGTCTTTCCAACGAAAACAATCCTAATCTACTCAACCTTTCTTCATAGCTAGCACCCTCCATACCAGGCAACAGCCTGGTGAACCTCCTCTGCACCCTCGCTAAAGCATCCACATCCATCTGGTAAGGTGGCGGCCAGAACTGCACGCAGTATTCCAAATGTGGCCTAACCAAAATCCTATACAACTGTAACATGACCTGCCGACTCTTGTACTCAATACCCCGTCCGATGAAGGCAAGCATGCTGTATGCTTTCTTGACCACTCTATTGACCTGCGTTGCCACCTTCAGGGTACAATGGACCTGAACTCCCAGATCTCTCTGTACATCAATTTTCCCCAGGACTCTTCCATTGACCGTATAGTCCGCTCTTGAATTAGATTTTCCAAAATGCATCACCTCGCATTTGCAGAACTCCATCTGCCATTTCTCTGCCCACTGTAAATTCTATGATAATCTATGATAATCTATGAAACTCTCCAATCTATCGATATTTTGCTGTATTCTCTGACAATCCTCCTCGCTATCTGCAACTCCAACAATCTTAGTATCATCTGCAAACTTGCTAATCAAACCACCTATACCTTCGTCCAGATCATTTATGTATATCACAAACAACAGTGGTCCCAGCACGGATCCCTGTGGAATACCACTGGTCACCTTTCTCCATTTTGAGACACTCCCTTCCACCACTACTCTTTGTCTCCTGTTGCCCAGCCAGTTCTTTATCCATCTAGCTAGTACACCCTGAACCCCATACGACTTCACATTTTCCATCAACCAGCCATGGGAAACTTTATCAAATGCCTGACTGAAGTCCATGTATATGACATCTACAGCCCTTCCCTCATCAAGGTTGGAGAGGTTAAGGGTGTCCTGAAAGTGGGTGGGGGAACTCAAAGTGGGGGTGTAGAGTTCGGGGCAACTGTTCAAAATGGGGCCAAAATCTGCACGATTCACAGAATAATGCAGTGCAGCAGAGGCCCTTCGGCCCATCGAGTCTGCACCGACGCATGAAAAACACCTGCCCTGCCGACCTAATCCCATTTACCAGTACTTGGCCATTGCCTTGAATGTTATGATGTGCAAGTGCTCATCCAGGTACTTTTTAAAGGATGTGAGGCAACCCGCCTCTACCCCCCTCTCAGGCAGTGCATTCCAGACCGTCACCACCTTCTGGGTAAAAATGCTTTTCCTCAAATCCCCCCTAAACCTCCTGCCCCTCACCTTGAACTTGTGTCCCCTCGTAACTGACCCTTCAAGTAATGGAACAGCTGCTCCCTATCCACCCTGTCCATGCCCCTCAATATTGTACACCCAGATCAGGTCACCCCTCAGTCTTCTCTGTTCCAGCGAAAACAACCCAAGCCTATCCAACCTCACTTCATAACTTAAATGTTCTATCCCAGGCAACATCCTGGTGAATCACCCCTGCACCCCCTCCAGTACAAGAATCCGGTCCTGATGGTGAGTTCAGCTCCCCTGTGTAGAAAATCTGCTGGTGTGCCCTTGACGGGGACAAATTCCTGGTTGCCCAAAAAAAGGCAAAATGCCGTTGAATAGCAGGGTCAATCTAGGTGCTGCAGCTGCTGAAAACACGCACCAAACGGCTTAAAACCAGACATAGAAAATGGTCGGTTCTAACATGCCAAAAGATGCACTCTGAAATGCTTCAGTTCAGTAATAGAAACATAGAAAGATAGAAAAATAGGAGCAGGAGGCCATTCAGCCCTTCAAGCCCGCTGCACCATTCATTATGACCATGACTGATCATCCAACTCAATTGCCTAATCCCGCTTTTCCCCATATCCTTTGATCCCCTTCACTCTGAGTGCAATATCTAACTGCTTCTTGAAGCCTTACAATGTTTTGGCCTCAACTACGTCCTGTAGTAACGAATTCCAGAGGCTCACCTCTCTGTGGGTGAAGAAATGTTTCCTTATTTCTGTCCTAAATGGTTAACCCCGTAACCTCAGACTGTGACCCCTAGTTCTGGACATTCCCACCATCGGGAACATCCTTCCGGCATCTACCCTGCCGAGTCCTGTTAGAAGGTTTCTGTGCGATCCCCCTGATCCTTCTGAACTCCAATGAATACAATCCTACCTGATTCAATCTCTCCTCGTACGTCAGTACTGCCATCCCAGGAATCAGTCTGGTAAACCTTCTCTGCACTCCCTCTGTAGCTAGAACATCCTTCCTCAGATAAGGAGACCAAATCTGCATACAATATTTCAGGTGTGGCCTCATCAAGGCCCTGCATAATTGTAGCAAGACATCCCTGCTTCCGTACTCAAATCCTCTCGCAATGAAGGCCAGCGTACCATTTGCCTTCTTCACCGCCTTCTGCACCTTAGCACAGGGCTAAATCGCTGGCTTTGAAATCAGACCAAGGCAAGCCAGCAGCACGGTTCAATTCCCGTACCAGCTTCCCCGAACAGGCGCCAGAATGTGGCGACTAGGGGCTTTTCACAGTAACTTCATTTAAAGCCTACTTGTGACAATAAGCGATTTTCATTTCATTTCATTTTTCACCTGCATGCTGACCTTCAGTGACTGGTGTACGAGGACACCTAGGTCTCGTTGCATGTTCCCCTCTTCTAATTTATGGCCATTCAGATAATAATCTGCCTTCTTGTTTTTGCCACCAAAGTGGGTAACCGCATTTATCCAAATTATACCGTACCTGCCATTCATTTGCCCACTCACTTAACTTGTCCAAATCACAATGAAGGATCTCTGTATCTTCCTCACAGCTCACCCTCCCACCCAACTTGGTGTCATCTGCAAATTTGGAGATATATGACATTTTGTTCCCTCATCTCAATCATTAATATATTTTATGAATAGCTGTGCTCCTAGCACCGATCCCTGCCTAGTCACTAGTCATTGTCTGCCAATAGCTGTGCTCCTAGCACTGATCCCTGCCTAGTCACTAGTCATTGCTTGCCAATTTGAAAAAGACCCGTTAATTCGTACTCTTTACTTCTTGTCTGCCAACCAGATTTCTATCCATCTCAATCCCATGCGCTTTAATTTTTCACGCTAATCTTTTAAGCGGGTCTCTTTCAAAAGCCTTCTGAAAATCCAAATACACTACATCCACTGGCTCCCCTTCATCAATTCTGCTAGTTACATCCTCAAAGTATTCCAGTAGATTTGTCGAGCATAATTTCCCCTTCATAAATCCATGCTGACTCTGTCCGACCCTCTGACTGTTTTCTAAGTGCTCTGCTATAAAGCCTTTGATAATGGATTCTAGAATTTTCCCCACCACTGACGTCAGGTTTGGCTGGTCTGTAACTCCCTGATGTCTCTCAACCTCCTATTTTAGTCATCCTCCATCTGCAGGAACTGTTCCAGAGTCTATAGAATCCTGGAATATGGGGCGGGATTCTCTCAGCCCGAGGCCGGGCCGGAGAATCGACACGACTGGCGCGAATCGCGCCGCCCCGACGCCGGCACGCGATTCTCCACAGAGCGGAGAATCGGCGCCATTGGCGCCAGCGTGATTGGCGCGGCGCAGGTCGGGGGCCGCTCTACGCGGCCGGCCCACCGATTCACGGCCCGGGATGGGCCGAGCTGCCGTCATAAAAATGGTGAGTTCCACCAGAACCTTCCACACCTGCTCTCAGCCGACGGGAACTCGGCGTGGAATGGTCGGGAGGCGGCCTGTTGGGGGAAGTGGGGGGGGGGGGGTCCGGCCCCGGGGGGGGTTCCGGCCCCAGGGGGTGGGGGGGGAGGGACCTCCCATGTGGCCAGGCCTGCGATCGGGGCCCACCGATTGGCAGGCCGGCCTCCCTGGCTGGCGGCCTCCTTTCTTCCGCGCCGGCCCCTGTAGTCCTGCGCCATGTTGCGTCGGGGCCGGCGCGTTGAAGAAGCCACTGCGCATGTGCGCGGTGACGCCGATGCCACGGTGCATGCGAGGATCCCGCGGCGCCAGTTCACACCGGGATCAGCAGCTGGAGCGGCATGAACCTCTCCAGTGCGGTGCTGGCCCCCTGTAGGGGTCAGAATTGCTGATCCTGAGGCTGCGTTTGCGCCGTCGAGAAACGGGTCGGCGTTTCCAAAGGCGTCAACCCTTAGCCTCAGGATCACAGAATCCTGCCCATGACCACCAATGCATCCACTATTTCTCGAGCCGCTTCCTTCAGTGCCCTTGGATGTAAATTATCAGGTCTTGGGGATTTATCAGCCTTCAATCCCATCAATTTCCCCAACACCATTTCTCTACTGATATTGATCACCTTCAGTTCTTGTCACCCAGTACCCTCTGTGTAAAAAGCTTCCTTCGCACAACTCTTCTAAACTTTGCCCCTCACACCTTAAACCCAAGTCGCCTAATAATTACTCTTCCACCCTGGGAAAAAGCTTCTGACTATCCGCTCTGTTCATGCCCTCATAAATTTGTAGACTTTTATCAGGTCACCCCTCAACCTCCATCATTCCAGTGAGAACAAACTGAATTTATCCAACATCTACTCGTAGCTAATGCCCTCCATACCAGGCAACATCCTGGTAAACCTCTTCTGTACCCTTTTCAAAGCCTCCACATCCTTCCGGTAGTGAGGCAACCAGAATTGAACATTATATTCCAGGTGTGGCCTAACTAAGGTTCTATACAGCTGCAGCATTACTTGCCAATTCTTATACTCAATGCCCCGGCTGATGAAGGTAAGCATGCCGTATGCCTTCTTGACTACCGACTCCACCATATTGCCACTTTCAGTGACCTGTGAACCTGTACACCCAGATCCCTCTGCCTATCAATACGCTTAAGGGTTCTGCCAGCTACTGTATATTTCCCACCTGTATTAAAGCTTCCAAAATGCATTACCTCACATTTGTCTGGATTAAACTCCATCTGCCATCTCTCCTCCCACAGCTCCAACTGATCTATATCCTGCTGTATCCTCTGACAGTCCTCAATGCTATCCGCAATTCCACCAACCTTTGTATCGTTCGCAAACTTACGAATGAGACCAGTTACTTTTTCCTCCAAATTATTTATATATATTACAAACAGCAAAGGTCCCGGCACTGATCCCTGCAGAACACCTCTAGTCACAGCCCTCCAATCAGAAAAGCACCCTTCCACTGCTACCATCTGTCTTCTATGACCTAGCCAGTTCTGTATCCACCTCTGATCCCATATGACTTCATCTTCTGTACCAATCTGCCATGAGGGATCTTGTCAAAGGTCTTACTGAAGTCCATGTAGACAACATCCACTGCCCTACCTTCATCAATCATATTTGTCATTTCCTCGAAAAACTTGATCATGTTCGTGAGATACGACCTCCTCTTCACAAAATCGTGCTGCTCTCGTTAATATGTCCACTAGCTTCCAAATGGGAGTAAATCCTGTCTCGAAGAATCCTCCCCAATAATTTCACTATCACTGACGTAAAGTTCACCTACCTGTAATTTCCTGGATTATTCTTGCTACCCTTCTTAAACAAAGGAAAGACATTAGTTATTCTCCAGACCTCTGGGGCCTCACCTGTAGCCAGGGAGGATACATTTGTGACTCTGGCAAATTTTGTTTGATGTGGCTACTGTGAAGCACCTGAGCTGCTTTACTATCTTAAACGTGCTATGTCAATGCAATTTGCTGTTGTTGGTACACTAAATTCCTCTTTCTACTACCTCTGTGCATTTCAAGGCCTGCACAGTTAGACGTGCTTTCTTTTCTTGTGAACATTTAAGTAAAGATTCCTCGTAACAAATTTCAAGGGTGCAGCACAACAAATCATTAATTAAAATCCACTCCCAGATTTCACAATGAGGAGCTCTACATTGTGGTTCAGGGTAGGCAACAGAACCAGGAGATTGGCGGATCAAGGCTGACTCCAGGAATTTCAGGTCACAATCCAAGCTGACATTTCAGAACAGGACTGAGGGAGTGCTTCACTATCAGAGGTGCTGTCATTAAAATGAGTCATTATCCCAAGGCCCTCTTCGACCTAAAGAAATCCTGTTAAGTGTATTGAAGAAGAGCAGAGGAGTTCACCTAAGTGCCCAGATCAACATTTAACTCTCACCTGACATGACTAAAAATAGATCATCTGGTCGTTATCCCAGTTTTGTTTGGGGAATCTTCCTATGCACACATTGACTGCCATAATTTCCACATAAAACAGTGAATACAGTCTCAAAGTCCCTTTTTAAAATTCCTTCGTAAGGTGTGGGCATTGCTGACAAGGGTGGTATTTATTATTGCCCATCCCTAATTGCCTCCAAGGAAGGTGGTGGTGAGCTGCCTTCTTGGACCATTGCAGTCCATGCAGTGTCAGTACACCCACAGTGCTGTTAGGGAGGGAGGTCCAGAGTTTAGACCCAATGACCTCATTGGCTCTAAAGTGTGTCGGGTAGTCCTGAGGTTGCGCACGGCGCTACCCAAATGCAAGTTCCTCCTTTCCCCCCCTCCCACTGCGGCCGAGCGCACCCGTCTGAAGCGACGTGAAGGGGTTAACGGCTTCTTACGCCCTGTGAGCTGAGCAGCGTCTCCGCTCAGCTGAAGCGATAATTCATACGAAGAAAGCGAGAGCGACAAATGACAAAAAAAAACACAAACAACACAAGGCATGTGCAAATTATCACTTAGCAGTCGGGCGTGAAATATTCTGGAATTAATTTGAAAGACGTCCTGAGATCTCAGGGACTATCCATTGTTGGGGAGGGGTGGGGGTGGGGGTTTGGGGGGGGAGGGGGGGAATTTACTGAAAAGGTTCAGAACAAAGAGTCATTCCTCCGCAAGCTGTTGGCAGAATGTTGTCGTGCTTACCGAGCTGACATGCTGCACGGCCTTCACAACACGTGAAATGAGAGCTGTTGTCGGCTGCTCGGCCCTTTGGGCCTGCTCCACCATTCAACGTGACTGATCTTACTTTTACATCGACTCCACTTCCTTCCCGTAGCCTCACTGAATACACTCATCGACCGAGCGCAACTCTCTGAGGCAAACAATTTCAAAGGTTCCCACCCCTTCTAAGTGAAAAAGGTTCTCCGCGTCCCAGTCTTGAACGACTGAACCACTTATTCTCAGCCTCTTGTCCCCGTGTTCAAGATTCCCCCACCAGGGGAAACAGCCTCCCTGTGTCAATCCTGTCACGCTCCTTCAGAATCTGGCATATTCCAACGAGGTCACCTCTCCTTCTTCAAAACTTCAGAGAGTATCAGAGCCATTCTTCTCAATCTCTCTCGGGAGGACAGCCTTCACAGTCTCAGCAAGCATTTGTAATAAAATCTTTCGCAGGATATGGATGTCACTGGATATTTTATTCCCCCACACCGAACTTCCCCTTGAGAAGGTGGCGATGAGCCTCGTCCCTGAACCACTGCAGTCCATGTGGCGTGGGTACACCTGCAATGCTGTTAACGAGGTAGTGACTGGATTTTGAACCCGCAACAGCAAAGGAAAGGTGATATATTTCCAAGTCAGGATGGTGAGTGACTTGGAGCAGAACCTGTGGGTGGTGGTGTTCCCGGGTATCTGCTGCCCTTGTCCTTCTTATCATAATATCATAGAATTTACAGTGCAGAAGGAGGCCATTCAGCCCATCGTGTCTGCACAGACCCTTGAAAAGAGCACCGCACCCAAGCCCACATCTCCACCCTATCCCCGTAACCCAGTAACCCCACCCAAACCTTTTGGACACTAAGGACAATCTAGCATGGCCAATCCACCTAACCTGTGCATCCTTGGACTGTGGAAGGAAACCGGAGCACCCGGAGGAAACCCACGCAGACACGAGGAGAATGTGCAGTCTCCGCACAGACAGTGACCCAAGGCGGGAATCGAACATGGTACCCTGGAGCTGTGAAGCAACTGTGCTAACCACTGTGCTACAGTGCGGCCCTTCTAGGTGGTACAGGTCACGGGTTTGGTAGGTGCTGTTGAAGGAGTCTTAGTGAGTTGCTGTAAATGGTACACACGGCTGCCACTGTGCATCAGTGGTGGAGGGAGTGAATGTTGAAGGTGATGGACTGGGTGCCATCAAGCGGGCTGCTTTGTCCTGGATGGAGTTGAGCTTCTTGAGTGTTGTTGGAGCTGCACTCATCCAGGCAAGTGGAGAGTATCACACTCCTGACGTGTGCCTTGGATTTGGTTTTGGGGTGCAGGAATTTTCAGGATACCATGCTTTAGAAGACAGAATTTGTTTCTTCTCAAGTGTACTAAAGACACAAGTAATGGATATTACTTGACAGTTGGAGGATAAAATCACTGGCCTGTGCATCTCTGAGCTGTCTCACCAACTCAGTGTTTTAACAACTAATTACCTTATTTCCTCACTGGAATTCTCAGAGATTCCCAATAACTAGAATAATAAGAGAGATACCCTGAAGTGTAATTGTTACAAAGTGCTCATTCACATTAGGGGTGGGTTTGCTGTCCAGCATTCTGTTGACTATATATGTGTACCGTACACATCACCAGCCAGACCCAATTCCTTGGCCATAATTTTATGCTCCCCAAACCACCCCCGATGAGATGTGGGGAAGGGAGCATAAAATAGCATGGACGGGATTCTGTCCGGGATCCCGCCCACCCCGACTGGGTCGCGATTTCATGGTGGGTCAGACTGAGCTTCAGAGGGAGAGACCACCCATGCCCCAATTAGTGTCACTAAAGTAGCCACTTATGGGCCTTTTCCCACCCAGCCTATGTTTTTAGGCTGGTGCTCACCCGATGACAGAGGTTGGGAAACAGAAAAATTCCTCACCTTCGGGCAGGAAGATGGCAGGGAGCATTGGGCACAGCAATCGGAAGGCCTCTTCAGACTGTGGGCATACTCACTCCAGCGACTGGAGAGCTCCGCCACTGTCCTGCTAGCCTACCCCCAACAGCGAGATCGAACCCCTCATGACCCCTGAGAACATCGCCTACCATCCTCTCCCTGCGATCCGTGGTACTTGCCAGAACTGCAGTATTGGAACTTCGCCGAAGGCATGGTAATGCAGTACCTCTTCCAACCACTACAGTGCTGTGCTTGGATGGGCTTGAGGTTGGACTTGCACCCAAGTGCAGACGGAACTCCCGCCTTCTGCCACTCAACACTCACGTGAGTGTAAATATGGAACTCATTACCACAATGGAATAGTTGTTGAGGTCAATAGCGTTAATACATTTAAGAAACAGATAGATAAGCACCTTTGCTGTTTGTGGTATACATAAACGATTTGGAGGAAAACGGTAACACAGTGGTTAGGCCACACTTGGAGTATAGTGTTCAATTCTGGTCGCCACACTACCAGAAGGATGTGGAGGCTTTAGAGAGGGTGAAGAAGAGATTTACCAGGATGTTTCCTGGTATGGAGGACATTAGTTATGAGGAGAGGTTGAATAAACTTGGTTTGTTCTCACTGGAACGAAGGAGTTAACCTGATAGAGGTCTATAAAATTATGAGGGGCATAGACAGAGTGGATAGTCAGAGACTTTTTCCCTGGGGTAGAGGGGTCAATTATTAGGGGGCATTGGTTTAAGGTGTGAGGGGCAAGGTTCAGAGGAGATGTACGAGGCAAGTTTTTTACACAGAGGGTAGTGGGTGCCTGGAACTCGCTGCCGGAGGAAGTGGTGGAAGCAGGGACGATAGTGACGTTTAAGGAGCATCTTGATAAATACATGATTAGGATGGGAATAGAGGGATACGGACCCCAGAAGTGAAGAAGATTTTAGTTTAGACGGGCAGCATGGTCGGCGCAGGCTTGGAGGGCCGAAGGGCCTGTTCCTGTGCTGCACTTTTCTTTGTTCTTTGAAAGAGAGCAGAGTAAAAGGATCTGTAGATTGAGTGAGACAAAGTGGGGTGGCAGGATGTTTATATAGGCTGTGAAATAATGTAATGCAGGGCTGAATGGCCTGTTACTGTGTTTTAAATCATTGAATCATAGCATGGTGCCGGTGCCGAAGGAGAACCTCTATGTTAGACCTCTGAAGGGCAAATTCCCTGGATCCATTCTTCTGCCTTTTCCCATAGTCCTGCAGATTAGTCCTTTTCAGATAACAATCCAATTTCCTCTTAAATGATTTAATTGACCACGCCTCCGCCACACCCTCAAACAGTGTATGCCAGACCCTCACCACTCACTGCATAAAGATCTTTCTCCTTCTATCACCATTGCTTTTTTTGACAATCACCAAAAGTCTGTGCCCTCTGGTTCTCACCGCACCCACCAATGTCTCTCTATCCACTCTGTCCAGATCCCTCATGGTTCTGAACACCTCTCTTTTTAAAATAAATTTAGAGTACCCAATTCATTTTTTCCAATTAAGGGCCAATTTAGCGTGGCCAATCCACCCACCCTGCACATCTTTGGGTTGTGGGGGCGAAACCCATACAAACACGGGGAGAATGTGCAATCGCCACACGGAGAGTGACCCAGAGCCGGGATCGAACCTGGGACCTCGGCGCTGTGAGGCAGCAGTGCTAAGCATTGCGCCATCGTGGTTCTGAGGTTCTGAACACCTCTAACAAATCTTCTCTCAACCTCCCTTTCGCCAAAGAAAACAGTCCCCACTTCGCCAATCCATCTGAAAAGCTGGGGTTAGATTCTCCGTCCCCCCGACACCGAAATCACGTTCAGCGACGGGGCGGAGAATCCGTTTTGACTCCGAAATTGGGAGTGGGCCTGGTTTTTAAATTCTCCACCCCCGAAAATCAGTGTACTCATGGAGTACACCACGGCGAGTATCCACCGCCTCAGGCCATTGCCTGTGCAACGCCATGTGATGCTCCTGTTGCCGACCGGCACTCAACAATCAAAGTGAGGTCACTAGTGACTCCAGTGACACCACGTTAATTCAAACCTCATCCACTCGAGCTTCTCCAGAAGAAAACGCATTCCTGAATGTTTTGACTCCGGACGGGGAGCATCAAGACACTTCAGACGATTCAAGTGACACCTCAGACGATTCAAGTGAACCAGAAAGGACTCCAGACGGGGAGCATCGACAAGCTGTAGCCATCTGGGATGGCCACTTCCAGAATACAAAATGGATGTTTGCAAAGATTGCAGGGAACTATGGACAATGCATAGCAGGCAGGCACAGAGCCTGTACGTGTATTGGGACCGCAGCTCCCAGACGAGACTGAAACTGTAGGCTCATTAGCATATTGATGGCCCATCTCCGGGAACAAAGGGAGATACTCAAGTAACCGATCTGGCTCCAGACCTCGCGGCGCCAGTTCCCCAAACCGAAAGCACAAACAAAGCCAGGCCAACGGCCACCTAGGACACGCCCAGCCATCAGGACACCCACCCCTTTATTGGTCAAGATCAATACAAGTGATCAAGATATGGTCCAATTAATTGGGGTCAAGTTCAAGGCTCGCCCAAAAGCGCGCGAAGCCCCTTCAGGTATAAGAAGAAGGCCCCAAGAGAGAATCGCTCCCCTGGAATCAGCTCTCAAAGCGGAGAGACCCTTCCACTAGCTACACCAGAAGCAAGTCAGTCCAAGGTCAACGCTCGCTACCAGACGGACGACCTTAGCTGTTCCCCTCTACCACTTCGACCCCAGCAGCCTCAGATCCGAACAACGGCCATTGTTCCTCTGACTGAGTGGGCGCCCGAAGCTAAGTATAGGCTTTAGCAGTAGTGATAGTTTAGTCTGTAGTATTTCATGCATGAGCAGATATTGCTGTGTGTGTAAATAAATAGTATTGACTTTGAACTAACTAACTGGTGTACCGGCTCTTTGATCAGTATTCGGGTTTGAACCTTGTGGCGGTATCGAAAGATACCTGGCGACTCTAAAGCAAACGTAATTAGAATTAAGGAAGGTGGCCATATTGACCGCCATAATTAGAACCAAATAAAGAGAGCAACAGTTCCTCGTCTGGAAACATTCTCATGAATCTTTTCTGTATTCTCTTCAATCCCTTCAAAATCTTCTTGAATTGTGTCAAATTGTGGTGCCCGGAACTGTACGCTGAGGCCGAGTCAGTGTTCTTTACAGGTTTGACATAACCTCCTTGGCTTTTGTACTGTATGGCCCTGTGAATAAAACCCAGGAGTCCATACTCTTTATAAGTCACGCTCTCAACCTGTCCTGCCACCTTCAAAGATTTATACGCACAGGGCCCTCTGCTCCTGCACCCCTCCTCCCTTAGAATTGTGCTCTTTATTTTATGTTGTGTCTCTGCATCCTTCCTACAATATGAATCACTTCACATTTCTCTGCATTAAACTTCATCTGCCACTTGTCCAGCAACATGTCCATGTCCTTTTGGAGTTCTATGCTATCTCCTCATAGTTCACAATACTTCAAGTTTTGTATCATATACAAATTTGGAAATTATGCCCTGTACACCAAGGACTGGGCCATTAATATATCCATATATATCGGGAAGAGCAAGGATCACAACACAAAACCCTGGAGAGGTCCACCACAAAACCTCCTCTGGTCCAAAAAACAACCACTCACCGCAACTCTCAGTTTCCTGTGGCTTTGTCAATTTCATATCCATGTTGCTATTCTCCCTTTTATTCCATGCGCTCTAATGTTGCTCACGGTGCTGCTGTGCAACACTTTACCAAATAACTTCTGCACATCCATGTAGACTATGTCAACAACATTACCCTCATCACTCTTTTCTGTTACCTCACAACAATATCAAGCAAGTTAGTGAACCACAGTTTGTGTTTAACAAATCCATGCTGGTTTCCCTTAATTATCTCACATTTTCCCAAGTGACTATTAATTTTGCCTCAAATTATTATTTCTAAATCTTCCCCACTGCTGAATCCAAACTGGTTCACCTGCAATTGTTGGGCTTATCTTCACCCACTCTTTTTTGATCAAGGGTACAATATTTGCAATTCTCCAGTCCTCTAGCACCTCCCTTGAAAAAAGAATAAAACAAAGAAAATTACAGCACAGGAACAGGCCCTTCGGCCTTCCCAGCCTGCGGCGATCCAGATCCTTTATCTAAACCTGTCTTCTATTTTCCAAGTATCTACTTCCCTCTGTTCCCCGCCTGTTCATATATCTGTCTAAATGCATCTTAAATGACGCTATCGTGCCCGTCTCTACCACCTCCGCTGGCAAAGCGTTCTAGGCACCCACCACCCTCTGCGTAAAAAAACTTTCCACGCACATCTCCCTTAAACTTTCCCCCTCTCACCTTGAAATCGTGACCCCTGTAATTAACACCCCCACTCTTGGAAAATGCTTGTTGCTATCCACCCTGCCCATACCTCTCATAATTATGTAGACCTCAATCAGGTCCCCCCTCAACTTCCGTCTTTCCAACAAAAACAATCCTAATCTTCATAGCTAGCACCCTCCATACCAGGCAACATTCTGGTGAACCTCCTCTGCACCCTCTCTAAAGCATCCACATCCTTCTGGTAATGTGGCGACCAGAACTGCACGCAGTATTCCAAATGTAGCCTAACCAAAGTCCTATACAACTGTAACATGACCTGCCGACTCTTGTACTCAATACCCCGTCCGATGAAGGCAAGCATGCTGTATGCCTTCTTGACCACTCTATCGACCTGCGTTGCCACCTTCAGGGTACAATGGACCTGAACGACCAGATCTCTCTGTACATCAATTTTCCCCAGGACTCTTCCATTGACCGTATAGTCTGCTCTTGAATTAGATCTTTCAAAATGCATTACCTCGCATTTGCCTGGATTGAACTCCATCTGCCATTTCTCTGCCCAACTCTCCAATCTATTTATATTTTGCTGTATTCTCCGACAGTCCTCCTCGCTATCTGCAACTCCACCAATCTTAGTATCATCTGCAAACTTGCTAATCAGACCACCTATACCTTCGTCCAGATCATTTCTGTATATCACAAACAACAGTGGTCCGAGCACGGATCCCTGTGGAACACCACCAGTCACCTTTCTCCATTTTGAGACACTCCCTTCCACCACTACTCTCTGTCTCCTGTTGCCCAGCCAGTTCTTTATCCACCTAGCTAGTACACCTTGAACCCCATACGACTTCACTTTTTCCATCAACCTGCCATGGGAAACTTTATCAAATGCCTTACTGAAGTCCATGTATATGACATCTACAGCCCTTCCCTCATCAATTAATGTTGTCACTTCTTCAAAGAATTCTATTAGGTTTGTAAGACATGACCTTCCCTACACAGAACCATGCTGCCTTTCACTGATAAGTCTATTTTCTTCCAAATGTGAATAGATCCTATCACTCAGTATCTTCTCCAACAGTTTGCCTACCACTGACGTCAAGCTTAGAACATAGAACATAGAACATAGAATGATACAGCGCAGTACAGGCCCTTCGGCCCACGATGTTGCACCAAAGCAAAAGCCATCTAACCTACGCTATGCCATTATCATCCATATGCTTATCCAATAAACTTTTAAATGCCCTCAATGTTGGCGAATTCCCTACTGTTGCAGGTAGGGCATTCCACGGCCTCACCACTCTTTGCGTAAAGAACCTACCTCTGACCTCTGTCCTACATCTATTACCCCTCAGTTTAAAGCTATGTCCCCTCGTGCCAGCCATTTCCATCCGCGGGAGAAGGCTCTCTCTGTACACCCTATCTAACCCCCTGATCATTTTGTATGCCTCTATTAAGTCTCCTCTTAACCTTCTTCTCTCCAACGAAAACAACCTCAAGTCCATCAGCCTTTCCTCATAAGATTTTCCCTCCATACCAGGCAACATCCTGGTAAATCTCCTCTGCACCCGCTCCAAAGCCTCCACGTCCTTCCTATAAGGCGGTGACCAGAACTGTACGCAATACTCCAAATGCGGCCGTACCAGAGTTTTGTACAGCTGCAACATGACCTCCTGACTCCGGAACTCAATCCCTCTACCAATAAAGGCCAACACTCCATAGGCCTTCTTCACAACCCTATCAACCTGGGTGGCAACTTTCAGGGATCTATGTACATGGACACCTAGATCCCTCAGCTCATCCACACTTCCAAGAACTTTACCATTAGCCAAATATTCCGCATTCCTGTTATTCCTTCCAAAGTGAATCACCTCACACTTCTCTACATTAAACTCCATTTGCCACCTCTCAGCCCAGCTCTGCAGCTTATCTATGTCCCTCTGTAACCTGCTACATCCTTCCACACTGTCGGCAACACCACCGACTTTAGTGTCGTCTGCAAATTTACTCACCCACCCTTCTGCGCCTTCCTCTAGGTCATTGATAAAAATGACAAACAGCAACGGCCCCAGAACAGATCCTTGTGGTACTCCACTTGTGACTGTACTCCATTCTGAACATTTCCCATCAACCACCACCCTCTGTCTTCTTTCAGCTAGCCAATTTCTGATCCACATCTCTAAATCACCCTCAATCCCCAGCCTCCGTATTTTCTGCAATAGCCTACCATGGGGAACCTTATAGGTCTATAATTCCCTGGATTATCCCTGCTACCCTTCTTAAACAAAGGGACAACATTAGCAATTATTCAGTCCTCCAGGACCTCACCCGTGCTCAAAGATGCTGCAAAGATATCTGTTAAGGCCCCAGCTATTTCTTCCCTCGCTTCCCTCAGTAACCTGGGATAGAGCCCATCCGGACCTGGGGACTTGTCCACCTTAATGCCTTTTAGAATACCCCAAACGTCCCCCTTCCTGATGCCGACTTGACCTAGAGTATTTAAACATCCATCCTTAGCCTCAACATCCATCATGTCCCTCTCCTTGGTGAATACCGATGCAAAGTACTCATTAAGAATCTCACCCATTTCCTCTGACTCCATGCATAAATTCCCTCTTTTGTCTTTGAGTGGGCCAATCCTTTCTCTAGTTACCCTCTTGCTCCTTCTATACGAATAAAAGGCTTTGGGATTTTCCTTAACCCTGTTAGCCAAAGATATTTCATGTCTCCTTTTAGCCCTCTTTATTGCCCGTTTGAGATTTGTCTGACTTTCCTGATATTCCTCCAAAGCTTTAAGTCTAAAGAAGATTTGAAAATTATTAATTTTCACTCTCAGTTCCGTCAGTGTCCCTGGATGAATCTCATCTGGCCTGATCAGCTTAAGTACAGACAGCCTAAGCAATTTTAAACCCTTCAAGTGAATTGCGTCCTCTTTCACCATGAGAACCAACTTCATCCTTGATAAAGATAGATGCAAAGTATTCATTTAATACCTCAACCAAGATAGGTAGGGGGCATGGCAGCACTGTTGCTTCACAGCGCCAGGGTCCCAGGTTCGATGCCTGCTTGGGTCATTGTCTGTGCGGGGTCTGCACGTTCTCCCCGTGTCTGCGTGAGTTTCCTCCGGGTGCTCATGTTTCCTCCCACAAGTCCCGAAAGATGTGCTGTTAGTCAATTCGGACAATTTGAATTCCCCCTCAGTGTACCCGAACAGGTGCCGGAATGTGGCGACTAGGGGCTTTTCACGTAACTTCATTGCAGTGTTAATGTAAGCCTACTTGTGACAATAAAGATTATTATTATAAAAGGCCCTGGTCTCTGTGTATAAATCCCCTTTTTTGTCCCGAATCGACCCTGCTCCTTCTTTTACCACCATTTTATTATTTCTATGCTGACAGAAGACTTTGTTATTCCCTTTTCTGTTAGCTGCCAGTATCTTTTCATACTCCCTCTATGTTTTTCTTATTTTCTTCTTAAATTCTCCTCTGAAACTTCGATATTCAGCCTGGTTCTCAAGTGTATTAGTCACCAGACTTCTATCATAAGCACACTTTCATTGCTTGATCTTAATCTCTATTCCTTTCATCATCTTGGGAGCTCTGGATTGTTTGCCCTACCTTCCCCCTTTGTGGGAATATACCTTGACTGTGCCCAAAGGTTCTTCTTTAAAGGTTCGGTTTGTTCAGTTACAGTTTTTCTGCCAAATACTTGATTCCAATTTTCTTGGGTCAAATACATTTTTACCCCATTGAAATTGGCTTTCTCCCCGTGAATAAACCTTGTCCTGTTTTTTTACTTGTCCTTCTCCATGGCCAGCCTAAAGCTTATGACGGTCCCCTAAATGTCCCTCTTCTAACGCTTGATCCAATTGGTCCAACTCATTCCCAAGAACCAGCTCCAGCAGTGCTGTCTTTCTCGTTGGATTGGAAACATGTTGCAGTAGAACACACAGTTCAGGAACTCTTGCCCCTCTCTGCCCTTTACACTGCTACTATCCCAGTTTATATTCGAATAATGAATGACCACCCTTGCAATCACTCTATAATTCTTGTACTTCTCTATAATTGCTTTGCAAATTTGTCCCTCGATATTTTTCCCATTAATTGGTGGCCTACACACTATATCAAGCGATATATTGGCATTTTATTTGTTTCTTAGCTGTAGCCAAATTGATTCTGTCCTTGACCCCTCTGGGACATCCTCTCTCGCCAGCATGGCAATGCTCTCGTTAGTGCAGCACGTAGCATAGTGGGTAGCACAATTGCTTCACAGCTCCAGGGTTCCAGGTTCGATTCCCGGCTTGGGTCACTGTCTGTGCAGGGTCTGCGCGTTCTAACTGTGTGTGCGTGGGTTTCCTCCGAGTGCTCCGGTTTCCTCCCACAGTCCAAAGATGTGCAGGTTAGGTGGATTGGCCATGCTAAATTGCCCGTAGTGTCCAAACTTGCCCTTAGTGTTGGGTGGGGTTACTGGGTTATGGGGATAAGGTGGAGGTGTGGGCTTGGGTAGGGTGCTCTTTCAAAGAGCCGATGCAGACTCGATGGGCCGAATGGCCTCCTTCTGCATTGTAAATTCTATAATCAATACCGCCACCGCTCCCCCTTCCCTATCTTTCCTGCACAACTTGAATCTAGGAATATTTAATACCCCGTCTTATCCTCCTTTGAGCCAGGTCACTGTTATGGCCACAGCTCCGTTCCTTCACGCTGATGGCATTCTCTGTTCCCGCTGCAGTGAATAGAGATTTGGCTGTGTGCCAAATTCTCTGTCCTCACTGGCAGCAGTAGCGAGCTGGACTCGCAACAGAGAATCCAGCTCCATATTTCTGTGTAACTATATATGTCTGCAATTCACCAATCTTATTTGCTACACTCTGTGCATTCACAGACATGCACTCTAACCCTACATTAGACTTTATTACCTTACCTATTGAACTGAACCCACGTAATACCTCACTTTTTTCTACTCCAGCACTTTCTGTGACTCCCAATATTCTGTGCACCTTGGTATTCCTCTATAGTATTATCTCCTGGCCCCAGGCCCCTGCCAATTTAGTTTAAACCCTCCCCAATAGCACTAGCAAATTGCCCCACATGGAAATTGGTCCCAGCTCTATTTGGTTGCAGCCTGTCCGGCCTGTACAGGCCTCATCCCCCCTAGGATCGATACCAATGTCCCAAGAATCTAATGCCCTCTGTCATGTACATCTCTCCAGCTACACATTCATCTCCTCTGCCCTCCCAATCCTATGCAATTGGTCCTGGGAGTAATCTGAAAATGACTACTTTTGAGGCCCTGCTTGCTAATTTCCTACCTAATTCCCTTAATTTCTGCAGGACTACAGGACTACAACCCTCTTTCTCCCCATGTTGTTGGTACTAATGTGGACTATAACCACTGGGCAGTTAATTCATTCCCCTCAGATTCTCTATTCAGTAACATCATTTGTACTGGCACCGGGGCAGTAAAATATTGGATCCACACTTGTGGCCGTGGAATCTCCTGTCAATATTGCTCTTCCAGACTTTCTGGTCCTCCTCAGTACAGCTGAGCCAACGGTGGGGCCATGAGCTTTGGTCAGGTTGCCCTGCCCAGAGAAACCATCACTCTCATCAGCATTCAGAGTTGAGTACTGGTTGGAGAGTGAGGTGTACTCAGTAGACTCCTACCTGTTTCTTCTTGACTGCCTGGTGGTCACCCAATTTCTCTCTCCCTGAAATACTCTGTGGCGTGACTGCATCTATTAACATGCTATCCACAACACTCTCACCCTTGTGGATGTACTTTACTGATGCCAGAGCCCAGGCTGCTGCAGCTGATGATAGTGTGGTGGTATGTATTAGGGGTAATACGGTACACCACGTGTCGACAGGCTATTGGTGGAGGGATGCCAGGTCCTGATAGGATCTGCCACCTACTGGACTCCACCCAGAAATAAGAACCCAGTTTTTCCCTCCATTTCCCTCAGCAGTTGCATTCTGTAACTACGCTGCTGGGGATAAAGTTCTGCTTAATAAAGCCTTCAATTGACATTACCTCAACCTGCCTCGCGTCATATTGATGGTGCTACAATTTATTAAGCTGAATTTAAATTGAAGAAAACGACGTGGGAACATAGAGCTCCGAATCACCCCGGAGTGCCTGCGCATCGCACCCCAAGCAGCTAACTCGACATCTATTTTCAAGCACTGGCTGGCATGCTTTGAGGGCTACCTCCGAACGGCCCCCGGCACACCGACTGACGAACAAAAGATGCAGGTCCTCTATTCCAGGGTGAGTCCAGACGTCTACTCCCTTATCGAGGACGAGGACGGTTTCACCGGTGCCATCGCCGCGCTGAAGGATATCTACATCCGGCCCACCAACCAGGTATTTGCACGCTACCTGCTCGCCACACGACGGCAATTTCCGGGCAAATCGCTGGACGAGTTTTATAATGCCCTGCAGATCCTGGGTCGAAACTGCAACTGCCCGGCGGTAACAGCGAGTGAACACACAGAGCTCCTGGTCCGCGATGCGTATGTGGCAGGTTTGGCCTCTTCCCAGATCCGCCAGAGGCTTCTGGAGAAAGAATCTCTGGGACTTACAGAAGCTCGGGCCCTGGCGGCATCCCACGATGTGGCCTCGCGTAACGCCCGCGCCTACGCCCCCGACCGCACTACAGCCCCTTGGGCTCCGTGGACCCCCGCTGCGGTCGACTCTCCGACACCCCCCCCCCCCCCGCAAACCTGCGCGGCCAAAACACCAGACCAACCAGGGGGGCCCCGCTGCTATTTTTGCGGCCAGCCGAAACACCCTCGGCAGCGATGAACGGCCCGCGCGGCTACCTGCAAAAGCTGCGGGAAGAAGGGCCACTACGCGACGGTGTGCAAGTCCCGCGGGGTCGCCGCTATCTCCGGGGAAGAAGCAGGACCACAGACCCAGCCCCCCCAGCGATCCACGTGTCACCAACGGACGCCGCCATTTTGGACCCCGGACGCCACGAGGGAGAGATGGGCGCCGCCATTTTGTCCACCCCCGACCACGCTCGATCCGTGGACGCCGCCATCTTGGCTGAAGGACCCCGACACAGACGGCCACATACTGCCTGATTACGATGCTCAACTCCAACAACCACGTCTGGCTTCGACGACCCTCGACCAGTCGTGACCCCGGACGCTCCAGACTGCAACCACTACAGTCCGAGTGAATGGCTACGAGACGCCGTGTCTTATCGACTCTGGGAGCACGGAGAGCTTCATTCATCCGGACACGGTAAGGCGCTGTTCCCTCGTAATTCGGCCAAGCACCCAGAAAATTTTCCTGGCGGCGGGATCCCACTCTGTTCAGATCAAAGGGTTCTGCATCGCTAACCTAACGGTGCAGGGGAGGGAGTTCCGAAATTACCGGCTGTATGTCCTCCCCCATCTCTGTGCGCCCACACTCCTAGGGTTGGACTTCCAATGCAACCTCCAGAGTTTAACATTTAAATTTGGCGGCCCTATACCCCCACTGACTGTCTGCGGCCTCGCAACCCTCAAGGTTGAACCGCCTTCCTTGTTTGCGAACCTCACACCGGATTGCAAACCCGTCGCCACAAGGAGCAGACGGTACAGCGCCCAGGACCGAGCATTTATCCGGTCCGAAGTCCAGAGACTGCTGAAGGAAGGCATCATTCAGGCTAGCAACAGTCCCTGGAGAGCCCAGGTGGTAGTTGTTAAGACCGGGGAGAAACAGAGGATGGTCATCGACTATAGTCAGACCATCAGCAGGTACACTCAGCTAGATGCGTACCCTCTTCCCCGCATATCCAACATGGTCAATCAGATTGCACAGTACAAGGTCTTATCCACTGTGGACCTCAAGTCCGCCTACCACCAGCTCCCCATCCGTCCCGGTGACTGCAACTATACTGCCTTCGAAGCAGACGGGCGGTTATACCACTTTTTAAGGGTTCCATTCGGCGTCACGAACGGAGTCTCGGTCTTTCAACGAGAGATGGACCGAATGGTTGACCAGCACGGTTTACGGGCCACATTCCCGTATCTCGACAACGTCACCATCTGCGGCCACGACCAGCAGGACCACGACGCCAATCTCCAAAAATTCCTCCAGACCGCTCACGCCCTGAACCTCACTTACAACAAAGAAAAATGTGTGTTCCGCACCGATCGTCTAGCCATCCTGGGCTACGTAGTGCGTAATGGAGTTATAGGCCCCGAACTTGAACGCATGCGCCCCCTCATGGAGTTCCCTCTCCCCCACTGTGCCAAAGCCCTGAAACGTTGCCTGGGCTTCTTTACTTATTTCGCCCAGTGGGTCCCCCAGTACGCAGACAAGGCCCGTGCACTAATCCAGTCCACTACTTTTCCCCTGACGACAGAGGCATGCCAGGCCTTTAGCCGCATCAAAACGGATATCGCAAAGGCCACGATGTGCGCCATCGACGAGTCCCTCCCCTTCCAGGTCGAGAGCGACGCATCGGATGTAGCTCTGGCGGCTACCCTCAACCAAGCAGGCAGACCCGTGGCCCTCTTCTGCCGAACCCTCCACGCTTCAGAAATCCGCCACTCCTCAGTGGAAAAGGAGGCACAAGCAATAGTGGAAGCTGTGCGACACTGGAGGCATTACCTGGCCGGTAGGAGATTCACTCTCCTCACTGACCAACGGTCGGTTGCCTTCATGTTCGATAATGCACAGCGGGGCAAGATCAAGAACGACAAGATCTTGCGGTGGAGGATCGAACTCTCCACCTTCAATTATGAGGTCTTGTATCGTCCCAGAAAGCTGAACGAGCCATCCGATGCCCTATCTCGCGGCCCATGTGCCAATATACAAGTGGACCGTCTACAAGCCCTCCACGAGGACCTCTGCCACCCGGGGGTCACTCATTTCTACCACTTCCTTAAGGCCCGCAACCTCCCTTACTCCGTCAAGGACGTCCGAACAGTCACCAGAAACTGCCAGATCTGCGCTGAGTGCAAACCGCACTTTTTCAGTCCAGATAGAGCGCACCTGGTTCAGGCCTCTCGACCCTTTGAACGCCTCAGTTTGGATTTCAAAGGCCCCCTCCCTTCCACCAATCGCAACTCGTACTTCCTGAACGTCGTTGACGAATACTCCCGTTTCCCTTTCGCCATCCCCTGCCCCGACATAACCGCGTCCACGGTCATTAAAGCCCTCGGTACCATTTTTACACTGTTCGGTTTCCCCGACTATATCCACAGCGACAGGGGGTCCTCCTTTATGAGTGACGAACTGCGTCAATTCCTGCTCAGCAGGGGCATAGCCTCGAGCAGGACGACCAGTTACAACCCCCGGGGGAACGGGCAGGTAGAAAAGGAGAATGGAACGGTCTGGAAGGCCGTCCTACTGGCCCTCCGGTCTAGGAGTCTCCCAATTTCCCGCTGGCAGGAAGTCCTCCCGGATGCCCTTCACTCTATCCGGTCCCTGCTGTGCACCACCATGAATCAAATGCCTCACGAGCGCCTTCTCCTCTTTCCTAGGAAGTCCTCCTCTGGAACGCCACTTCCGACCTGGCTAGCAGTTCCGGGACCCATTCTGCTCCGGAAACATGTGCGGGCGCACAAGTCAGATCCGTTAGTGGAACGGGTGCATCTCCTTCACGCCAACCCGCAATACGCCTATGTGGAGTACCCCGATGGGCAACAGGACACAGTCTCCCTGTGAGATCTGGCGCCCGACGGAGCTACCCACACCCCCCCAACACCAATCACCACCTCCTCACTCCCGACGGTTCATCCCGCAGCCACCCCCTTCCCGGGGGGTTCGGTTCTCCTCCCAGACCCACCCAGGAGTAAGGACACAAGGGACAGCGCTACGCTCCCAGAGTCGACGGGACTCGAGCCAGCGCCATCACCACCACGCCCGAGACGATCGGAAAGGATGACCAGGGCGCCCATCCGGCTCATCGAATCACTTTAACTCTCAAAGTTTTCAGTTATTGTGTCTTGTTATAGTTATGGCATCATGCCGACCCTGTTTGGCCCGTTGGCCCAGTTTTCAGTTATTGTGTCTTGTTACAGTTATGGCATCATGCCAACCCTGTTTGGCCCGTTGGCCCAGTTGAAGCGATAAGTTACGGCACAGTACCAACTCTGTAAACCCCTACCACCATGCGAACCACCATCCCGCCGGGTTTTTTTTCAACAAGGGGTGAATGTGGTGGTATGTATTAGGGGTAATACGGTACACCACGTGTCGACAGGCTATTGGTGGAGGGATGCCAGGTCCTGATAGGATCTGCCACCTACTGGACTCCACCCAGAAATGCCGGTATAAGAACCCAGTTTTTCCCTCCATTTCCCTTAGCAGTTGCATTCTGTGACCACGCTGCTGGGGATAAAGTTCTGCTTCATCAAGCCTTCAATTGACATTACCTGCCTCGCGTCATATTGACGGTGCTACAGATACTTCCTGCACATATGGTTGTCCAGGAGAAGGGAAATGTCCTGCATAACCACAGGCACCGTGCCCTCCAGGGGTCAGAACTGTCCTGTCATTCCACTACCTATAACCTGAATTCCCTCCGAACCCTTGGGCTGGAGGTAACGGGGAGAAGAAAATAGCCAGAGGTATATACCGCATGGTGTGTTACAATTGGCATCACGGTAGCACGGTGGCTAGCACAGTTGCTTCACAGCTCCAGGGTCCCAGGTTCGATTCCCGGCTTGGGTCACTGTCTGTGCGGAGTCTGCATGTTCTCCCCATGTCTGCGTGGATTTCCTCCGGGTGCTCCGGTTTCCTCGCACAGTCCAAAGATGTGCAGGGTAGGTGGATTGACCATGATAAATTGCCCTTAGTGTCCTAAAAGGTGGGGGTTACTGGGTTATGGGGATACGGGCATAGGGTGGAGGTGTGGGCTTGGGTAGGGTGCTCTTTCCAAGAGCCGGTGCAGACTCAATGGGCCTAATGGCCTCCTTCTGCACTGTAAATTCTATGATTCTATGAAAGCACTTTTGTGTGGATGTGAGTGAAGGCTTGAACTTTGGAGTCAATGTAGAGTAAATTAAATGGTGGCAGCTGTACACGAGGAGTTGCAGCCTAATGACTCTGATACTGAACGAAGAATGCAGCTGCTATGAGCCTAATATCCACCATGGTAAGGAATACAATTAAAATCAATAAACCTGCTGACTTCTGGTTGTCTGTACCAGAAATAATCTCATTAAAGCTTCCCGGTTGTTATAAAAATCCAACTGGTTCACTTATGACAAGGGCATTTGAGTATGGGAGTAAAGATGTCTTGTTGCAGTTATATAGAGTCTTGACAAGATTGCACCTGGAGTATTCTGTACAGTCTTGTGTGCAGTATTGGTCTCTTTATCGAAGGAAAGACATGAGGGGGGGTGCAACAATAGTTCACGAAATTAGTTCCTGGCATGGAGGGCTTGCCCGCTGAGGAAAGATTGAATAGACTGGGCCTATGCTCTCTGGGGTTTAAAAGAACGTGAGGTGACCTCATTCAAACACACAAAACTCTTACAGGGCTCAACGGGGTAGATGCAGGCAGGCTGTTTCCCCCCGGCTGGTTCGTTTAGAACAGGAAACACAGTCTCAGGATTAAGGGGAAGGCCATTTAGGACTGAGATGAAGGGGAATTTCTTCGCCAAGAGTCTGGTGAATCTTTGGAATTTTCTATCCCAGAGGGGTGTAGAGGGTCAGCCGTTGGGCATTTTCAAGACTGAGATCAATACATTTCTACAGATTGGAAACATCAAGGGATATGGAAATAGTGCAGGAAAATGGTGGGCAAGTAGAACATCTGGCGTGATCTCATTGAATGGTGGAGTGGGCTTGAGTGGGCTGTGAAGGGTCAGTTGCTGAGTATGCAATCGATATATTTCTACAAAGGGAGTATAATGTGGAAAAATTGGGAAGTTATTCATTTTGGAAGGGCAAACAAAATAACTATTATTTAAATGGAGAGAAACTGCAGGAAGCTGCAGCGCAAAGGGACTTGCGGGAACTTGTGCACGGAACATAGAAAGCTAGCAAACAGATACAGCAGGTAATCGGGAAGGCTAATGGATTGTTGATCCTTATTTCAAGGGGGTAGGAGTATAAGAGTTGGGAAGTCTTGATGCAACTGTACAAGTCACTGATGAGACCACATCTGGAGTAGTTTTAGTCCCCTTATTTAAAGGAAAGATATTTCATTGCAAGGTTCATTGGGATGATCACTGATTTGGAGGGATTGTTTTAGGTTAAACTGTTTGGGATTAGAGGAATTTGAATTTAGAATAACGAGAGGTGATCTCATTGAATAGGATTCTTGAGGGGCTTAGCTGTGTAAATGCTGAGAGGCTGTTTCCCCTCGTGGGAGAGTCTAGGACCAGAGGGCATTATCTCAGAATAATTTAAGCGTGAATTTAAGAGAGAAATGAATTGGGATTTTTAGAACTTTTTGCTGCAGAGAGCTGTGGGGGCTGAGTCCTTGAGTATATTTAAGTCTGAGATAGATTTTTGATCAGTATGGGAACCAACACTTCTGGAAAAGGGCAGGAAAGTGGATGTGAGGAATGCCGGATTAGCCATGATGTTATTGAATGGCAGAGCAGGCTTGAGGGAGTGAACGGCCCACTCCTGTTCCTATTTCCTGTGGTCTTATGATCTTACATATTACAGACATCAAGGGATACAGAGATGGTACAGGAAAATGGGCATGGGCCGAAGTCCCGCCCATTCTTTGCCAGTCCCACCGGCGTAAATTAGAGTACGTCCCTTACCGGCGGGACCTGGCGTCGCGGGCGGCCTCCGGGGTTCTTGGGGGGTCACGGGGGGGTTTTATCTGGCCCCGGGAGGTGCTCCCATGGTGGCCTGGCCCGCGGTCGGGGCCCACCGATCCGCGGGCGGGCCTGTGCCGTGGGAGCACTCCATTGTTCTGCACCGGAAGCTGTGGTCTTCCGCCATTCCCGGTGCGGAAGCGAATCCCTCTGCGCATACGTGAGAATGACACCAGCACGCGCTGGTGCTCCCACGCATGCGCTGACTCGCACTGGCTGGCGGAGGCTCTTCGGCGCAGGTTGGCGTGGCGCCAAGCTCCTTTCCCGCCGGCCGTTGGGGCGCCAACCACTCCGGGGCGGGCCTAGCCCCTGAAGGTGCGGAGGATCTGCACCTTTGGGGTGGCCCGACGTTGGAATGGTTCACGCCACTCCGTCCCGCCAGGACCCCCCGCCCCGCCGGTTAGGGGAGAATCCCGCCCATGGTGTTGAAGTGGAAGGTCAGCAATGATCTCATTAAATGGTGAAGTGGGCTCAAAGGGCCGAATGGCCTACTTCTGCTCATGATGGACTTCAATAACATGATAGATTGGAGAAAACTATGATTATTCTCTTCAGGGCAGAGAATGTTTACGATGAGAGAATTTCTAGACATCTTCAAACGTGTCTGGGTAAGCAAATAAGGAGAAAGTGTTTTAGATGGCAGAAAGATCAATAATCAGAGGACACAAGTTTAAGATAAAGTATTGCTTGCTAGTACAGAGCTTGAGTATTATTGAAAAAATGTACATGCTGTCAAAGCTTTTGTTCTGCACTCATCAAGAGAGACACAAGAATACCCAATTTCAAAGGGAGCGACAATTCATGCTGCGTAAGAAAAGGATGCTGCTTGGTTTGCAAGTCAACTCTGATTGTTTCAGGTGTTGCCATGGAGAATGTAGCAGGAAATTATTGTCCACCATGTTTTTGTTTAATTCAAAAATGGTTCAATGACCTGCCGTGTTCCACACGAAAAGTGCCCGGTCTACCTCAAATTACCATGGAAGGGTAAAGTATTTCAAAATTTTGAGCAACATGTGTAGCTAGCTGTTTCATGCAACTGCTGTGCAGTAACTAAACCAGTGGAATTTACCACCAACAGGATGCTGCTATCAAGCCAAAAGGCTTCTGCTTACCACACAAATAAGTAATGTGGCAGATGAATTTTGGTGCCATTGCGATGCTAGGCTACACATCCCGATTACTAACAGGTCATATCAGTTCCTTCGGCTGGTCCTTTCACACTCTCTTGCTGTCAATGGTAATGGTGCTTTTGCCTGCAGAGGATAGGTTCCTATGTAATAAAATATGTAGCTTCCAGCAAACATAAGCGAGCCACATGGCGAACCTGACTGATAATCGTACATTGGTTATTAGTGTAATTCTGAGCACACTCGGGATTGTTCAGCAAGTACTGTCCACTCACAGAAACACATCCAACATTAGACATGAAGTTCTGAGTTTTGTAAGCACAGGGCTGGGTACAGTTCAGATTGGTCAACACTCAGCGATTGTGAGTGTAGCTGGACTAGCTATTGCTTCTCCAGTCTGTTAGTTGGAACTGTGTTCGGAAACAAAGAATGAGGTGTAACGTCACCGAGAAGCTAGTAGGTGATTGACTGGTGAGTATTTCTTAATTATTCTCTCAAACCTAGACGTATTTCAGCAGGGGCAAGTATATTCATTGAATATTCATTGAAATGATAACAATATAAGTGCAAACAAGACCTTACTCATTGATTAAATACTTAATCCAGACAATAAATAATCCATTTTTTAATTAAAATGCAATAAGGATGGTAAGGCAGGTGATGTGTTGCAGCTGCAGTGTATGGAACCTCATGGACACCAGAGCACTCCGCGAATAACAAATCAGCAGTAAGCATCTGTAGCTCAAATGGCTTTGGCTCAGAATCCATGGGCTGCAGACACATCAGTACATTGGGAGAGGTGAAACAGTACATGGACATTTTGATACAGAAGGGTAGGGTCTTCTGATCTGGTGCATGGACAGGGACAGGAAGGTGTGACTGCGAGTGAGTGAAGCAGGATTGGGGACAGAGAAGGTGGAAGTGGAGAACCATCAGCCCCAAACCAAACAGATTTGAAGCTCCTTCAGTTCGTATGTAAAGTCGCCATAGCCCCAGATGACCATAGGCTGCTTTCCTCTTTGAGGGGGAGAGCTGACTGCTGGTGATTTAACCTGAGGATCACCACACCTCAGATGAGAGCCAAGGTTGAGAAGGCGAGGCCTTTGTGAATATTCAGCTTGTATCTATGAGAGTCACGGCTGCAAGGCGGATGAGTGAATGGATTGTGCCATTATGATCCAGAAAGGCAACCAAGCAGGGGGAGGAAATAGCAATGCAGTGGTAATTGGGGACAGAATAGCCAGGCGATAGTTAAGGGTTCTGCAGCTGAGAGCGAGAGGCAGTGTGTCCCGCCAGGATTTGGGACATCTGGGCCAGCAGGAACACAGGAAGACAGAAAATAATCGCAGGAGTGGTCTACATGGCTCAACGAGCCTGTTCTGCCATCCAACACCATCAATGCCTTTCTTGGACTTAAACTCCATATTCCTGCCAGCTCCCTGTATCCATTAATTTCCTGAGAGACCAAAATTCTGTCCATCCCAGTCTTAAATGCATTCAACGACGGAGCATCTGAATGCTCTGGGGTAGAGAATTACAAAGATTCACGACCCTTTGAGTGAAGTAATTTCTCCTGATCTCAGTCCAAAATGAACATCCCCTTATCCTGAGACTGTGGTCCCATTTTTTAGATTCCCCAACTAGTGGAAATAATCTCTCTGCTTCTTATGGGAGGCACAGTAGCACAGTGGGTAGCACTATGACTTCATAGCTCCAGGGTCCCAGGTTCGATTCCCGGCTTGGGTCACAGTCTGCGCAGAGTCTGTACGTTCTCCCCGTGTCTGCGTGGGTTTCCTCCGGGTGCTCCGTCTTCTCCCACAAGTCCCGAAAGACGTGCTGTTAGGTAATTTGAACATTCTGAATTCTCCCTCTGTGTACCCGAATAGGAGCCAGAATGTGGTGACTAGGGGCTTTTCGCAGTAACTTCATTGTGACAATAAAGATTATTATATTATTATTATTATGATAGAACCAGGGGCCTCATTACTAATGTTGCCAACCGAGGTGAGTGTCTCTGTGATGGTGGAGGGTATTGGGGACAACTGTGACGGAAAATCAATGTTGTTCCTGGACTGATGCTCCGGGGTGTCTCAGGCTGGCATTTGGGGGCTCGCGTCACTGTCCGTTGCCTCCTCATCACTGGAATCTGCTTGGGGTTCGGGCCGGGGACACCAGAATGTCCCGCCTCTTTGCCAAGTGATCTTGCAACACGCAAGATATGACACAGGATTGGATCATGGATCGGGTGGCGTGGGGTTGCTAAGGGGGCGATTTGGGGTGATGTGGGGGTGCTGAGGGAGCGGTCTGGGGGTGGCATGGGGGCAATGCCATGCCTGCCATGGGAAATCGTAACACCATAGGGTCTCGCTTGGTTGCCCGATGCCAACCTCCACCTCGGCGGCTGCCATCTTTCCAGGCCCACTGACCAGTTCCAGTACCCGCCGCTCTGCAGCGGTGAGGGGCCATAGGTCCGGCGGTCCCCCTCCGATCTCCTCTCTCTCTCTCCGGTTTTGCAGCGCCTTTTCCTGGGTGGTGGGGGGGGCGGGGGCAGGAAGCGCAGTGTTAGACTGTCGGACGCGGGCAGCACAGGGAAGGGGCCTTTGTGGCCAGGTCACCTGGCCATGGTGACCGGTATGGGTGCCGGCATGTGGTATATGATGATGTGCGGGCACACTGCCAGCGGGTGAAGTTCAGTCACCCTCCAGATTGGGAGGGGTGCAGTAAATATGAGTGTTTGGGATGGAGGTTGGTGCCAGGGCCACAATGCTGCCCACTCACCCTGGCCACCCTGAGAAGGTTGTGCAGCTGTTTCTGGCTCCGCTGGCCCATCCTGGTGGTGTGACCCACGGCGCTCATGGACTCTGCCACCTTCGCCCAGGACCAGTGTACGGCGGCGGGTGACACGCCCCTTCCCACCCCGGGGAACAGGTTGCCTCGCCACCACGGCGTCCAGCAAGGACTTCATCTCTGCGTCCGCAAAGCAGGGTTCTGCTCTCCGTGCTGCCATCTTGTTGGCTGCGATGAGTGTGTGTGGGTGAAGAGTGGAGTGTGGATATGCGGCTGCAGCTTGTCAGCCTCTCGAGTGTCAATCCCGACCCCAGCGAATTGGACACCGGTCTTCATCAGAATCGATCGAGGTTCATGTGGTGCTGTTGCTGGCCCATTAACAAATCCTGAATTGCGCAGGGAGTGGTGCCAATTTAATTGTCGTGGCAGTCCACCGGTTCAGTTCTGGTGTCAACACTTAGGTTCTGAAATGGAGAATCGTGCCTACAATGTTTTACCCTGAACTGTTTTCTATGTTAGTGAATTCCATAGGCTCACCACTCTCTGGGTGAAGAAAGTTGTGGAAATCTCAGTCGTAAATGGTCTACCCTGCATCCTTAGACTGAGACCCCTGGTTCTAGAATCCCCCACAATCAGGAAGATCCTTCCTTCATCTACCCTGTCCATGCCTGTTAGAATTTTATAGGTTTCTATGAGATCCCCCCTCATTCAACTGAACTCCTGCAAATACAATCCTAAGCGACTCAACCTCTCCTCATACGTCAGTCCTGCTGTGGTAGTCAATGATGCCTTTCCTCTGGGGAGAAACACAGAATGCTCGTGGACCACAGCCAGACCATCAATAGGTACACGCAGCTCGGCGCGTACCCCCTCCCACGCATATCTGATATGGTCAATCAGATTGCACAGTACCGGGTCTTCTCAACTGTAGACCTCAAATCCGCCTACCACCAGCTCCCCTTCCGTAAGGCGGACGGCCCATACACTGCCTTTGAGGCAGATGGCTGCCTCTACCATTTTCTCAGGGTTCCCTATGGTGTCACCAATGGGGTCTTCCAAACGGAGAGGGACCTAATGGTCGACCGGTATGGGTTGCGGGCCACCTTCCCGTACCTAGACAACGTCACCATCTGCGACCACGATCAGCAGGACCACGATGCAACCTTGCCAAATTTCTCCACACCGCCCACTCATTCATATGGCGTATGTGGTCTGACCCTATCCCCGTAACAAAGGCCTTCCTCATGAGGAGGTTCGAATGTTCCGTGGCCGTGACGGCCTGACAGTCACAGTCTCTGACCAGAGGAATTAAAGCACGCCAGAAAACTTCTACAGACTCACCAGGGAGTTGACTGCAAGTAGAGAGTATGTGTCTGGCAAAGAGCGTGTTCGTCTGCTGGACGTAATTCTCTTTCAGTAACGCCATGGCTTCGTCGTAGTTTGGCGCGTCTTGGATAAGATGAAAGACGTTGGAGCTCAGCCGCGAGTAGAATATCTGGATCTTCTGAGCTTCCGGGATTGGGTCTGGTGCAGATCTGACGTAAGCTTCGAAACAAGCTAGCCAGTGTTGAAAGTCCTTTTTGGCGTTGCTTGATTGCGGATCCAGCTGCAGGCGATCCGGCTTGAGGCGGAGGTCCATCTTCTGAAAATCTTAGAGTAATAAATTGATGCACGATCAATTGCACAGAGATGAGAGTTGAATACAACTGAGTCTTTATTACTCTAAGATGTGTAGATGTGTGGCCTCCTACAGCAGCTGGCGAATGGCTGCTGTATAGGGAGCACACATATTTATACTCCGCCTACTGGGCGGAGCCAGCAGGCAGGGACTACCCCTGTACCTGTAGTACAGGGCCTTACCACACATCTTCTAATATATACAACAGTGGTGATTACCACACACTCCTCCATCGAAAAAGAGGCCCAAGCCATCGTTGAAGCTGTGCGGAATTGGAGGCATTACCTGGTCGGCAGGAATTTCACTCTCCTCACTGACCAAACGGTCGGTAGCTTTCATGTTTAACAACACACAGTGGGGCAAGATCAAAAATGATAAAATCCTGAGGTGGAGGATCGAGCTCTCCACCTACAACTATGTGATTTTGTATCGCCCCTGTAAGCTCAACGAGCCCCCCGATGCCCTATCCCGAGGTACATGTGCCAGCGCACAGGTGGACCGACTCTGGACTCTGCACGACAACCTTTGTCATTCGGGAGTCACACGTTTGTACCACTTCATCAAGGCCTGCAATCTGCCCTACTCCGTCGAGGAAGTACGGGCAATCACCAGAGACTGCCAGGTCTGTGCCGAGTGCAAACCACACTTCTACCAGCCACACCGTGCGCGCCTGGTGAAGGCCTCCCGCCTCAGCGTGGAATTCAAAGGGCCCCTCCCCTCCACCGACCACTTCCTCAGTGTGGTCGATGAGTACTCCAGATTCCCCTTCGCCATCCCATGCCCTGATATGACATCTGCCACCATCATCAAAGCCCTAAACACCATCTTCGCTCTGTTCGGCTTCCCCGCCTACGTCCACAGCGACCGGGGATCCTCATTCATGAGCGAAGAGCTGCGTTAGTTCCTGCTCAACAGGGTATTGCCTCGAGCAGGACGACCAGCTACAACCCCAGGGGAAACGGGCAGGTGGAGAGGGAGAATGGGACGGTCTGGAGGGCTGTCCATCTGGCCCTACGGTCCAGAAATCTCTCGGCCTCCCGCTGGCAGGAAGTCCTCTCCGACGCACTGCACTCCATTCGGTCGCTCCTAAGCACTGTGACTAATGACACACCCAATGAACGTCTCTTCGCCTTCCCCAGGAAGTCCACCTCCGGGGTGTCGCTCCCGACTTGGCTTGCAGCTCCAGGACCCGTACTCCTCCGCAAGCATGTCCGACACCACAAGGTGGACCCGTTGGTATAAAGGGTACAGCTACTCATGCCAACCCGCAGTACGCCTACGTAGCGTACCCCGACGGCCGCCAAGATACTGTCTTCCTCAGGGACCTGGCACCAGCTGGTTCCACACACACACACACCCCTCCGACCCAGCACCACCCCCCCCTTCCCCGGCGCACCCGAGGCCAATCCATCCTCCCCCTGCCCACGCCCGAGGTTGACGAGGATTTCGGCACGCTCCCGGAGTCACCGAGGACCAGACCAACACCGGAATCGCCGCCACCACTGCAGCACTCCCAACGGCAGATCAAGGCTCCGGACGACTGAATCTGTAACTTGATCGGGACTCCATTTTTTCTCTGTAGTTAAAACATGTACTTGTATATAGTTCTCCACCACCCCCGGCGGACTCAAATTTAACAGGGGGTGAATGTGGTAGTCACCACTGATGTATATATTAGGTGACTTGTGGTAAGGCCCTGTACTACAAGTACGGGGGTAGTTCCCTGCCTGCTGGCTCCACCCAGTAGGCGGAGTATAAATATGTGTGCTCCCCATACAGCAGCCATTTTGGTAGCTGCTGTAGGAGGCCACACATCTTAGAGTAATAAAGCCTCAGTTGCATTCAATTCTCGTCGTTGTGTAATTGATCGTGCATCACCTGCCATCCCACGAATCAGCCTGGGGAACCATTTTTCTGCACTCCCTCTATAGGAAGAACATCGTTCCTCAGATGACGAGGAGATGGAAATAAATGCAAAGGCGAACAGCACATAGTCCTCACAGGCTCAGTAAGTGGCAGCACGGTCGCACAAGTGGATAGCACTGTGGCTTCACAGCGCCAGGGTCCCAGGTTCGATTCCCCACTATGTCACTGACTGTGCGGAGTCTGCACGTTCCCCTGTGTCTGCGTGGGTTTCCGTCGGGTGCTCCGGTTTCCTCCCACAGTCCAAAGATGTGCAGGTTAGGTGGACTGGCTATGATAAATTGCCGCTAGTGACCAAAAAGGTGAGGAGGGGTTTTGGGTTACGGGGATAGGGTGAAAGTGAGGGCTTAGGTGGGTCGGTGCAGACTCGATGGGCCGAATGGCCTCCTTCTGCACTGTATGTTCTTTAAAAAAAAGTGATTACAGGCCTACAGATAAGGCCTGTGAGAACAGTGTGCGCAAACAGCATACCCTCGCAGGTTCAGTAAGTGATTTCAGGCCTACAGATGGAGCCTGTGAGAGCGATGCGTGCACCTGTCATTCTGTGTGTTTCTCAGCTCCCCCACCCCCCCCCACCTCCCTGCCCCTAACAACCACCCCCTCCTCCCCTGGGAGCACCTGGATTGCCTGCAAACAAAGAGAGCACGTTTCTCCCTACAGAGGGTTATCAGAAGCTTCAGATGTTAATTAGTGGGCTGGTGTTGGAAAATAATTGAACAAATTATCAAGGAACCGTGCCAGGGAGCCCTTGGAGTATTCTTGTGGGGCTTTGAGGATCGAGAGTTCCCCCAACTGCCGTGGAGACAGAGAGACCTCGATCTCTGAACACAGTCAATTTCTGTCAGGTTAATGTGTTTTTGACAGTGAGCCAGCCACCTGTGCTCCTGCAGAGAAACAGAAACAGAATTGTCTTGTTATGTTTGCTGTTTCCTGGCTGTGTGTAATGAATCCTGCCCTTGCCAGGGTCTGCTAGCGTTAACATCCCTGCCAACCTGTATTGTCCCTTTATTCCACCCTGGCATCTCAACAGCTGCAGATCAGGTTGTTTTCTCTTTGCTGTAACACCCTGCCTATTTCCAATTTCCTCACCATATTTTGAAGTTCTTCTTGACAGATTAAAATGGGCGGAAGCTTACCCCTAAATAGCAAAATGTCAGTCCCGGCGAGAAAAACGGATTTGGCGGGATTTCTCATGGGATCTTGAGCCTTTTAGGGAAAGAAAATGAGTGGGTGTGGTTAATGCTGTTACTCTGGCGAGGTGGGAGACTCAGAGCCGAGAACCAGCTTCAAACAGATCACTTTTTTAACATTTAGAATACCCAATTATTTTTTTTCCAATTAAGGGGCAATTTAGCATGATCAATTCACCTAACCTGCACATCTTTTGGGTTGTGGGGGTGAAACCTACGCAGTCACGGGGAGAACGTGCAAACTCCACACGGACAGTGACCCAGGGCCGGGATTCGAACCCGGGTCCTCAGCGCCATAGGCAGCAATGCTAACTACAGTGCCACCGTGCTGCCCCAAACAGATCACTTTTAAAGGACTCCTCGACCAGCACTGCAGACAAACAGTCCCCAGGCCTCATCTCGTGGTCTCCCCCGTGACAGTCTTCGCTAGCAGATCCCTCCCCCACCTTTCCTGATGTCATCACCAGCAGCTCCCCCCAACCCCCTGCCAATCATCACCAGCAACTCAATCACCAAAGACCCCCCTGACAGTCATCATCAGCAGAACTCCCTTCCTCAATGTCCACTCCCCCCCCCCTCCCCCCCCCCCCCCACCCACCATACGCAGCTACCACTCCCACTCACACAGTTCGGCTCCCACTAAGGTACTGCCATGGCACAGCCCTGACACGGGTTGGCACTGCCAGTTTTTAGCAGTGTCAACCTATGCCGGGGAAAGTACGACAATCGTCAATGGTTTCATTAGCCACCATTGGACTTTTAATTCCAGATATTTATTGAATTCAAATTTCACCATGGTGGGCTTCGAATCTGGGACCCCAGGATTTCTGGATTTCTGGATTACTAGTCCAGTGACAATAGCACTACACTACCACCTCCGCCTTTTCCTCTTACATTCCAGAGATGTGCATGTTAGGTGGATTGGCTATGCTAAATTGCCCCTAAGTTTCCAAAGGTTAGGTGGGGTTATGGGGATACTGCGGGGGATTGGGCCCAGTTAGGGTGCTCTTTAGGAGGGCCGGTGCAGACTCGATGGGCTGAATAGCCACCTTATGCACTGTCGAGATTTTATGAGGTGCCAATCAAGTGGGCCGTTTGTCTTGGATAATATCCAGCTTCTTGAGTGTTGTTGGAGCCCCATTCATCCAGGCAAATGGAGAGTATTTCATCACACTCCTGACTTGTGCCTTGTCGATGGTCCGGGGAGTCAGGGGGGTGACTTACGACAGAAATCCGAACCTTTGAACTGCTCTTGTAGCCACAGCATTTATATGGCTGGTCCATAGAACATAGAACATAGAACAATACAGCGCAGTACAGGCCCTTCGGCCCACGATGTTGCACCGAAACAAAAGCCATCTAACCTACACTATGCCATTATCATCCATATGTTTATCCAATAAACTTTTAAATGCCCTCAATGTTGGCGAGTTCACTACTGTAGCAGGTAGGGCATTCCACGGCCTCACTACTCTTTGCGTAAAGAACCTACCTCTGACCTCTGTCCTATATCTATTACCCCTCAGTTTAAAGTTATGTCCCCTCGTGCCAGCCATATCCATCCGCGGGAGAAGGCTCTCACTGTCCACCCTATCCAACCCCCTGATCATTTTGTATGCCTCTATTAAGTATCCTCTTAACCTTCTTCTCTCCAACGAAAACAACCTCAAGTCCGTCAGCCTTTCCTCATAAGATTTTCCCTCCATACCAGGCAACATCCTGGTAAATCTCCTCTGCACCCGCTCCAAAGCCTCCACGTCCTTCCTATAATGCGGTGACCAGAACTGTACGCAATACTCCAAATGCGGCCGGACCGGAGTTCTGTACAGCTGCAACATGACCTCCCGACTCCGGAACTCAATCCCTCTACCAATAAAGGCCAACACTCCATAGGCCTTCTTCACAACCCTATCAACCTGGGTGGCAACTTTCAGGGATCTATGTACATGGACACCTAGATCCCTCTGCTCAGCCACACTTTCAAGAACTTTACCATTAGCCAAATATTCCGCATTCCTGTTATTCCTTCCAAAGTGAATCACCTCACACTTCTCTACATTAAACTCCATTTGCCACCTCTCAGCCCAGCTCTGCAGCTTATCTATATCCCTCTGTAACCTGCTACATCCTTCCACACTATCGACAACACCACCGACTTTAGTATCGTCTGCAAATTTACTCACCCACCCTTCTGCGCCTTCCTCTAGGTCATTGATAAAAATGACAAACAGCAACGGCCCCAGAACAGATCCTTGTGGTACTCCACTTGTGACTGTATTCCATTCTGAACATTTCCCATCAACCACCACCCTCTGTCTTCTTTCAGCTAGCCAATTTCTGATCCACATCTCTAAATCACCCTCAATCCCCAGCCTCCGTATTTTTTGCAATAGCCTACCGTGGGGAACCTTATCAAACGCTTTGCTGAAATCCATATACACCACATCAACTGCTCTACCCTCGTCTACCTGTTCAGTCACCTTCTCAAAGAACTCAATAAGGTTTGTGAGGCATGACCTACCCTTCACAAAGCCATGCTGACTATCCCTGATCATATTATTCCTATCTAGATGATTATAAATCTTGTCCCTTATAATCCCCTCCAAGACTTTACCCACTACAGACGTGAGGCTCACCGGTCTATAGTTGCCGGGGTTGTCTCTGCTCCCCTTTTTGAACAAAGGGACCACATTTGCTGTCCTCCAGTCCTCTGGCACTATTCCTGTAGCCAATGATGACATAAAAATCAAAGCCAAAGGTCCAGCAATCTCTTCCCTGGCCTCCCATAGAATCCTAGGATAAATCCCATCAGGTCCCGGGGACTTATCTATTTTCAGCCTATCCAGAATTGCCAACACCTCTTCCCTACGTACCTCAATGCCATCTATTCTATTAGCCTGGGGCTCAGCATTCTCCTCCACAACATTATCTTTTTCCTGAGTGAATACTGACGAAAAATATTCATTTAGTATCTCGCCTATCTCTTCAGACTCCACACACAATTTCCCATCCCTGTCCTTGACTGGTCCTACTCTTTCCCTAGTCATTCGCTTATTCCTGACATACCTATAGAAAGCTTTTGGGTTTTCCTTGATCCTTCCTGCCAAATACTTCTCATGTCCCCTCCTTGCTCGTCTTAGCTCTCTCTTTAGATCCTTCCTCGCTACCTTGTAACTATCCATCGCCCCAACCGAAACTTCACACTTCATCTTCACATAGGCCTTCTTCTTCCTCTTAACAAGAGATTCCACTTCCCTGGTAAACCACGGTTCCCTCGCTCGACGCCTTCCTCCCTGTCTGACCGGTACATACTTATCAAGAACACGCAGTAGCTGATCCTTGAACAAGCCCCACTTATCCAGTGTGCCCAACACTTGCAGCCTACTTCTCCACCTTATCCCCCCCAAGTCACGTCTAATGGCATCATAATTGCCCTTCCCCCAGCTATAACTCTTGCCCTGCGGTGTATACTTATCCCTTTCCATCATTAACGTAAACGTCACCGAATTGTGGTCACTGTCCCCAAAGTGCTCTCCTACCTCCAAATCCAACACCTGGCCTGGTTCATTACCCAAAACCAAATCCAACGTGGCCTCGCCTCAGTTTCTGCTTAACAGTAATCCTCAGGATGTTGATACTGGGGGAATTAACGATGGTAATGTCACTGAATGTCCTGGCTAGTTGATTAGTGTGGTGAATGTATTGCTGTAACAATTCACCATGTGCATATCTGGGTTATGCTGTTGACCATGTGGGCTCCACCGATGGACCATTGTAAGGTATTACCTATGATGGAGCATGTTGGGGCCTGTGTGGGCTCCACCCCTGGCTCCACCCCTTGAGGGGAGGTATAAAGAGCAGTCGCCCTGTAGGCGGCTCCCACTAACAGATCAGTCGCAGGCAGGCGCTGTTCTAGTTGATTAAAGCCACAGTTTACTTCTACTCCTGGTTTCGTGTGAATTGATGGTCGCATCAATTTAATCAACTACAACGCCACTATGGAATCGGCCCTCAAACCTGACTGACTGGAACTCGATCCTCAGGCCGCGGAGGCGAAAGAGATTTTTTCGCACTGGCTCAACTGTTTCAAGGCCTACCTCGCCGCCTCCTCCTCGCTTTCCATCACCGACGAACAGAAGCTGAGTCTCCTCCACGCCCAGGTGAGCCATCGAATCTCTGTTCAACTCGAGGAAGCCTCCACCTATTCAGACACCCTCGCGATACTAGAGCGCCTCTATGTAAGGCCCGTGAACGAGGTATATGCGCGGCATCTCCTTACCACTTGCCGCCAGCATCTCGGGGAATCGCTGGAGGAGTACCTACACAACCTCAAAGTCCTTGCACGAAGCTGCAATTACCAGGCCGTTACGGCCACTCAACATATGGACCTCGCCGTCCGGGACACCTAAGTGGCTCGAGTCAGGTCCAACTACGTGAGACAGCGCCTACTCGAAAAAGGTGCCCTAGACCTGGAAGAGACAGTAAAATTAGCCTCCTCTCTGGAAGTAGCATTCCAAAGCCTCAACGCGTTCCCGTCCGATTACGCGACCCCCTCGTGAACCCCCAACCAAAGAATACCCCAGGCCTGTGCCGCGCGGCTGCCCGCCCACCATGGGGGGCTACCCTGTCATTTCTGCGGACAGCCTCAACACTCTCGGCAGCACTACCCAGCCCGGAACGCGAACTGCAGTGACTGCGGGAGAAAAGGACATTTTGTTAAAGTTTGCCTGGCTACGTCCAAAAACTCTAAATCGCAGGCCCGACCCTCAGACTCACAGGCCCGCAGATCCCGCAGTGTGGCAGCGTGTCTGCCGGCTTCGCCCCCCCCGGACGAGTCATTGCCCGTGGGAGCAACCATCTTCCAGCCCGCACAGCGTGTGTGACTAACGGGGGCCGCCATCTTGGTCATCCTCGCCCACGCGGCCCGCCACGTGCGATTCACGGGGGCGCCACCTTGGATGCCATCTTCCTCACCGCCCGACACGTGCGACCGACAGGGGCCGCTAACTTGGCCGCCATCTGCAACGCCGCCTGACACGTGCGGCCAAAGAGGGCAGCCATCTTGGAACCGCCCCAGCACCTCAGACCATGCCGGCTACCCGCAAATCAGCGCGGTCACCCGTGACCAGTCGCGACCCAAACACCTCTGGAGATCTATGATGACCGTCCGTGTAAACGGACACAAAATGCCATGCCTCTTCGACTCCGGGAGCACAGAGAGCTTCATTCATCCAGACATGGTAAGATGCTGCTCGCTCCCAATCTTCCCGGCGCATCAAACCATCTCCCTCGCCTCCGGGTCGCACTCGGTGCAGGTCCGGGAGTGCACTACCGCAACCTCGCAATACAGGGAGCCGAGTACACCAAATTTAAATTATATGCACTCCCCGACCTCTGCGCTACTCTTCTATTGGGACTGGATTGCCAATGTAACCTCAGGAGCCTAACCCTGAAGTTCGGCGGGCCCCTACCCCCACTCACCGTATGTAGCCTCACGACCCTAAAGGTCGACCCTCCCCCGCTCTTTGCAAATCTCACTGCCGACTGCAAACCAGTCGCCACTAAAAGTAGGCGGTGCAGCATCCAGAATAGGACTTTTATCAGGTCCGAGGTCCAGCGACTCTTGCGGGAGGGAATCATCGAGGCAGCAATAGCCCCTGGAGAGCCCAGGTGGTGGTCGCCAGGACCGGGGAAAAGAACCGGATGGTTGTAGATTACAGCCAAACCATAAACCTGTCCACGAACCTCGATGGGTACCCCCTTCCCCGGATCGCAGACATGGTTAATCAGATCGCGCACTACCGGGTGTTCTCCACGGTGGATCTGAAGTCTGCGTACCACCAGCTCCCAATCTGCCCAGGGGACCGCCACTACACGGCTTTTGAGGCAGACGGCCGCCTCTTTCACTTCCTCCGGGTCCCCTTTGGCATCACAAAAGGGGTCTCGGTCTTCCAAAGAATGATGGACCGAATGGTGGACCAGTACAGACTGCGGGCCACATTTCCATACTTGGACAATATCACCATCTGCGGCCATGATCAGCAGGACCATGATGTCAACCTCCAGAGATTTCTCCAAACCGCCCGAACCCTTAACCTCACTTACAACAAGGAGAAATGCGTTTTCCGTGCAACCAGACTAGCCATCCTCGGCTACTTCGTGGAAAACTGGGTTCTAGGACCCGACCACGACCGTATGCGCCCCCTCCTGCAACTCCCCCTACCCCACTGCCCCAAGTCCCTGAAAAGGTGCCTCGGGTTCTTTTCCCATTACGCCCAGTGGGTCCCCAACTTTGAGGACAAAGCCCGCCCACTAATCAAGGCCACCATCTTCCCACTGGCGGCTGAGGCCCGCCAGGCCTTCAGCTGCATCAAGGCGGACATCGCCAAAGCCGCAATGCGCTCGGTGGACGAGTCCATCCCCTTGTAGATGGAGAGCGACGCATCAGAGGTCGCCCTCGCCGCTACCCTCAATCAGGCAGGCAGGCCAGTAGCGTTTTTTTCACGAACCCTCACCACCTCTGAAATTCGACACTCCTCAGTCGAAAAGGAAGCCCAAACCATCGTGGAAGCCATGCGGCACTGGAGGCACTACCTCGCTGGTAGGAGGTTTACCCTCGTCACCGACCAACGATCGGTAGCCTTCATATTCGATAATACGCAGCGGGTCAAGATCAAAAATGATAAGATCTTGAGGTGGAGGATCGAGCTCTCACCTATAATTACGATATAGTATATCGTCCTGGGAAGCTCAACAAACACCCAGATGCCCTGTCCCGCGGCACATGCGCCAGCGCGCAAGACGACCGACTACGTGCTATCCACGATGACCTCTGCCACCCGTGGGTCACCCGGCTTCTCCACTACATCAAGGCCCGCAACCTGCCCTACTCCACTGAGGAGGTCAGGGCCATGACCAGGGACTGCTAAATCTGTGTGGAGTGTAAACCGCACTTCTATCGACTGGATAAGGCCCACCTGGTAAAGGCAACCCGGCCCTTTGAGCGCCTCCGTATCGATTTCAAAGGGCCCCGTCCAGCCACCAACCGCAACACATATTTCCTCAACATCATCGACGAGTTCTCCTGCTTCCCCTTTGCAATCCCTTGCCCCAACATGACCGCGGCCACCGTCATTAAAGCCCTACATAGTGTCTTCACCCTGTTTGGTTTCCCCACGTACATTCACAGTGACCGGGGCTCGTTGTTCATGAGCGACGAACTGCGTCAGTACCTGCTCAGTAAGGGCATCGCCTCGAGCAGGACTACCAGTTATAACCCCAGGGGAAACGGGCAGGTGGAGCGAGAGAACCCGACGGTCTGGAAGACCGTCCTCCTGGCCCTACGGTCTAGGAATCACCCAGTTCCCCACTGGCAGGAGGTCCTCCCCGACGCACTCCACTCTATTAGGTCCCTACTTTGCACGGCCACAAACGAGACCCCTCATGACCGCCTATTTGTTTTCCCCAGGAAATCCACCTCCGGGCCTCGCTTCCGGCCTGGCTGAAGACACCGGGGCCCGTCCTGCTCCGCAAACACGTCAGGAGCCATAGGTCTGACCCCCTGGTCGAGAGGGTCCAGCTCCTACACTCCAACCCCCAGTACGCATACATCAAACACCCCGACGGCCGACAGGATACGGTCTCCCTCTGGGACCTGGCACCCGCAGGTTCCACTACCACCGCCACCCCAACTTATCCCGCCCAACCTATGCTGACCAGTGCCCCTGCCCCACATGGCACCCGCACTCCCTCCCGCCCGCCATTCCCCCTTCACCGACCCACAGGAATGAAGCCCAGAAGACACGCTCCCGGAGTCCACGTCTGTGCCCGCACCGGCGACTTCACTACCCATGCCAGCACGGCTGAGTTCGACGCCCGGGCCAGCTGCGATACCAGGGCTTCGGCGATCACAGCGCACAATCCGTGAGCTAGACAGGCTGAACTTATGAACCCTTCACCCCCGTCGGACTTCATTTTTTTAACAGGGGGTGAATGTGTTGAATGTATTTCTGTAATAATTCACCATGTGCATATCTGTATTACGCTGTTGCCCATGTGGGCTCCACCTATGGACCATTGTAAGGTATTACCTATAATGTAGCATGTTGGGGCCTGTGTGGGCCCCGCCCCTGGCTCCACCCCTTCAGGGGAGGTATAAAGAGCAGTCGCCCTGTAGGCGGCTCCCACTAACTGATCAGTTGCAGGCAGGCACTGTTCTTGTCGATTAAAGCCACAGTTTACTTCTACTCCTGGTTTCGCGTGAATTGATGGTTGCATCAATTAGATTCTCTCTTGTTGGGGATGGTCATTGCCTGGCACATGTCTGGCGCGAATGTTACCTGCTGATTATCAGCCCAGGCCTGGATATTGTCCAGATCTTGCTGCATTTGGACACAGACTGCTTCAGTATCTGAGGAGTTGCAAATGGTGCAGTCATCAGTGAACATCCCCACTTTTGATCTTATGATAGAAGGAAGACCATTGATGAAGCAGCCGCAGATGGTTGGGCCGAAGATACTTCCCTCAGGAACTCTTCCAGTGATGTCCTGGAGTTGAGATGGTTGACCTTCAACAACCACAATATATTATTTTGTGTTAGGTATCACTCCAATGAGAAGAGAATTATCCCCTGAATCCCATTGACTCCAGTTTTGCTAAAGCTCCTTGTGATGTCACGCTCAGTCAGTGTTGCCTCGATGTCAAGGGCAATCACTGTCACCTCACCCCTCTGGAGTTCAGCTCTTTTGTCATGTCTGGGCCAAGGCTGGGCAATTTTTCACATTACCGAGTAGGTTCCAGTGTTACGGCTGTACTTCAATAGCTTAGGGGCCATGCTAGTTCTGGAACCTTTTCTAGCCTGTTCACCTCTAGTCCAGTGCAGGTGCGTGGACACAGTCTTTTCCACCATTTATCCCCCATCCCCTAATGAACAGCAGGCTCAAGAGTCACAACAGCAATGCAACCATGTAAACAACAGTTGGAAAACTAAACAAAAATCTAATGTTAGGTGTGATTCCATGATTGGGTTGCATTTGCTGAACAATCCTGAGTGTACTAATACCTACACTGACAACTGATTGAAGATAACCAGTTGAGATTGTAATGAGGCTCGTTTACACTCGTTGGAAGTGACATACATGCACATGCAGTGACCTGTTCTCTGCAAACACGATTGAGCTTTGTATCTTTTGTTGAATTATCCCACTGCTTTCTCTATGGCATTGCCTCAGCCAATCAGAGTCAACTTGCCAACCAATCAGGACCTTTTTCTCTCATGGTATAAATTTCTGTGACCATTTGAAATTTGGCATCCTTGTGTTTGTCCCGATGACTGGAAGATGAAGAGCTTTGGTAACATTTCACAAATAGCAAGCTGATAATGACCGGAAGTGACCAGATAATTCTGCTGTTTGGGTACGGGGAAAAAGCAGGGGAATGGCAGGAAGCCGCGATGCTTGTTTGGAGAGCCGGTGCAGACACGATGGAGCCTCCTTCTGCGCTGTAACCGTTCGGTGATTCTGAAATTGACAGAGGAATAAAGGTGGATCAGGACACAAGGGGTAACTTTATTACATATCTTCAAAAGAGGGACATGGGATCTGGTTCATCCAAACAAGTAGTTATGTGAACGCCTATTCAGATGACAGCACCTCCAACAGTGCAGTACTTCCTAGGTATGGCAATGGAGTGTCAGCCTTGATTTTTGTGTGGGACTTGAACCCAGCAAAGATAGGATTCAGTGGCAAACATAGCTACTGACTGACCTTGTATTTATACAGCACCTTTAACATGGTAGGATGTCTCCAAAGCCCTTCACAGGAGCATTATCAAACAAAATTTGGCACCAGCCACATAAGGAGATACGAAGGCACATGTTTGGTCAAAGAGGAAATTTTAAATTAACATTGGACAGCATTTATTGCCCATCCCTAATTACCCTTGAAGTGAGTGTCTTGCTAGGCCATGTCAGAGGGCATTTAAGAGTCAACCACATTGCTCTGGGTCTGGAGTGACATGTAGGTCAAACCCGACAACGACGGCAGATTTCCTTCCCTAAAGGACATTAGTGAACCAGATGGGTTTTTACAACAATCTGTGGTGATATGCATCACTGTAAATACACAAGGGGTTAATGTAAATACACGACAACTAAGTAAACACTAGAGGGAGCACCGGAGATGTCATGATATGCAGACATACAGCTAATGAACACATAGAATAGGACACAACCAATGGGCAGTCAAGACACCCAGAGGTGACACTACCACAAGGGGGCAACCCATATAAAAGGACAGGGCACACATGCTCTTTCTCTTTCCACAGGCGACACTCAGAGAGAAGGACAGGGGCAGATCAGAAGCATCACACCCACCGCATGGCTTAGAGCAGACCGGTTAGTTAGACTGAGTTACTATAGCAAGATTAGCAGGAAAGTCGAACTCAAGAAGGAGAATTGTTAACTGTTCAATAAATGTGTTAAACCTATCTCCAAGTCTGCACCTTCCTTTGTCAGAGCATACATCAAGGGAGCAGCTTATGCTACATGAAGAAGCATAATACAACACAATTGATAATAGTTCTTTATTATGAGACTTTTAATTCCAGATTTCCACAAAATTAAAATTTAGGCATTTCAGAGAAGGAGGTGAAGACATTAAGAAGAGAATTCCCCAGGTTAGAAACTCGACAGCTGAAGCATGGTGACCAATGGTGAAACGATGAAACAGGGGATGTATAAGAGGCCCCAGGTTAGAGGGAGAGAAAAAGATTAGCAGATGTGGTCCCCCACAGTGGCCATTTTGCACGGCTGACTTCACAGATGAGGGAAAGGATCATCAAAAGCAAATTTAACTCTCCGTTCCCTTTGAATCCAGGCCCTTCCTGCCTGGATCATTCTATAGTCAGTAGTGGAACCATGGCTCAGTGTTCGGATGAGCTGAGACCAATTGCTGCAGGCACTGCACTGGCCAGATTCCGTGAATTCAATGCAGACCAAGGCTTTAACTGGGACCCTCCTCAGCTATTCTGGCACAGCTGAGGAAGATCCATGTCTGCAAGAGGAGAGGGGGGGGGGTTGCTGGGGGTGTGTGGTAGTCACCACTAATGGTATATTATATGTATTACGGCACTGCCCATATATTAGAGGTACAATGGTAAATCTCTGCCTGCTGGCTCCGCCCAGTAGGCGGCGTATAAATGTGTGTGCTCTTCTGTGCTGCAGCCACTCTGTTTCCAGCTACAGGAGACACATCTTGTTCAATAAAGCCTCGATTGTTCCACCATTACTTGTCTTGTGGTAATTGACGGTGCATCAGGGTGTCAGTTTTCAGGTGTAATGTAGCTCTATCATAGAATCCCTACAGTGTAGAAGGAGGCCATTCTGCCCTTCGAGTTGGCACCAACCCTCCAAAAGAGCATCCTAACCAGGTCCACGTCTTCACCCTATCCCCCGTAATTCTATCCATCTATCTATCAATCAATCTATCTATCCATCTAACTATCTATCTGTCAATCTAACGACGTGGAGGAGAATGCTGAGCCCCAGGCTAATAGAATAGATGGCATTGAGGTACGTAGGGAAGAGGTGTTGGCAATTCTGGACAGGTTGAAAATAGATAAGTCCCCGGGACCTGATGGGATTTATCCTAGGATTCTCTGGGAGGCCAGGGAAGAGATTGCTGGACCTTTGGCTTTGATTTTTATGTCATCATTGGCTACAGGAATAGTGCCAGAGGACTGGAGGACAGCAAATGTGGTCCCTTTGTTCAAAAAGGGGAGCAGAGACAACCCCGGCAACTATAGACCGGTGAGCCTCACGTCTGTAGTGGGTAAAGTCTTGGAGGGGATTATAAGAGACAAGATTTATAATCATTTAGATAGGAATAAGATGATCATGGATAGTCAGCATGGCTTTGTGAAGGGTAGGTCATGCCTCACAAACCTTATTGAGTTCTTTGAGAAGGTGACTGAACAGGTAGACGAGGGTAGAGCAGTTGATGTGGTGTATATGGATTTCAGCAAAGCGTTTGATAAGGTTCCCCACGGTAGGCTATTGCAAAAAATACGGAGGCTGGGGATTGAGGGTGATTTAGAGATGTGGATCAGAAATTGGCTAGCTGAAAGAAGACAGAGGGTGGTGGTTGATGGGAAATGTTCAGAATGGAGTACAGTCACAAGTGGAGTACCACAAGGATCTGTTCTGGGGCCGTTACTGCTTGTCATTTTTATCAATGACCTAGAGGAAGGCGCAGAAGGGTGGGTGAGTAAATTTGCAGATGATACTAAAGTCGGTGGTGTTGTCGATAGTGTGGAAGGATGTAGCAGGTTACAGAGGGATATAGATAAGCTGCAGAGCTGGGCTGAGAGGTGGCAAATGGAGTTTAATGTAGAGAAGTGTGAGGTGATTCACTTTGGAAGGAATAACAGGAATGCGGAATATTTGGCTAATGGTAAAGTTCTTGAAAGTGTGGATGAGCAGAGGGATCTAGGTGTCCATGTACATAGATCCCTGAAAGTTGCCACCCAGGTTGATAGGGTTGTGAAGAAGGCCTATGGAGTGTTGGCCTTTATTGGTAGAGGGATTGAGTTCCGGAGTCGGGAGGTCATGTTGCAGCTGTACAGAACTCTGGTACGGCCGCATTTGGAGTATTGCGTACAGTTCTGGTCACCGCATTATAGGAAGGACGTGGAGGCTTTGGAGCGGGTGCAGAGGAGATTTACCAGGATGTTGCCTGGTATGGAGGGAAAATCTTATGAGGAAAGGCTGATGGACTTGAGGTTGTTTTCGTTGGAGAGAAGAAGGTTAAGAGGAGACTTAATAGAGGCATACAAAATGATCAGGGGGTTAGATAGGGTGGACAGTGAGAGCCTTCTCCCGCCGATGGATATGGCTGGCACGAGGGGACATAACTTTAAACTGAGGGGTAATAGATATAGGACAGAGGTCAGAGGTAGGTTCTTTACGCAAAGAGTAGTGAGGCCGTGGAATGCCCTACCTGCTACAGTGGTGAACTCGCCAACATTGAGGGCATTTAAAAGTTTATTGGATAAACATATGGATGATAATGGCATAGTGTAGGTTAGATGGCTTTTGTTTCGGTGCAACGTCGTGGGCCGAAGGGCCTGTACTGCGCTGTATTGTTCTATGTTCTATGTATCTATCTATCTGTATACCGATATATCTCACTATCTTTTGGACACTAAGGGGTAATTTATCACGGCCAATCCACCTAATCTGCACATCTTTGTTCTTTGTTACCTGGCGGAAACCCACGTACACACAGGAAGAAAGTTCAAACTCCACAAAGGCAGTGGCCCAAGGTCGGAATTGAACCCGAGTCCCTGGCGCTGTGAGGCAATAGTGCTAACCACCATGCCGCCATGCCACCCATTGAGCTTGCGCCTCAGGATAACTAGCCCAGTTACATTACCACCATGCCATCAGCCCCCTCCCCCCAAAATAAATCTGCCACATGTCTACCCATTCCCCCACTCTGTCCATGTCCTCTTGAAAACTATGTGTAAATGTCGCCACAGTCCCAGAGGACCATAAGCTGCTCTCCTCTTTGAGGGCAGACTGGTGGTGATTTAACCTGAGTTAACCACACCTCAGGCAAGGAGTCTTCATGAGCCTATATACAGGTGGCTTAGGTTTCTGCTAATGAATGCAACCATACCTGATACATGGGCAATTAGGGGGGGGGGGGGAACAGTAAATGTTGGTCTACCTTATGACGCTCACATTCCAAGAACAAATATTTTTTGAAATGCCCAGTTGGTTCACTGAGCCAAAAAAAAGAATTGGGCCCCCTCTGAGCTACCTGACCTCCCAGGTCATTGCTCTAAAGCAGGGCTGAGAGGTCCAAGGTTGGATGAGCTTGGATAGAGGACAGCGAGTGACATACTGACCATCCCAAAGGCTGGTGTTGACCAGAAGTAAGAAAGCGCTGCATTGATATAGCACCTTTCAAGACCTCAGGGGGTCTCTTCGCATTTATCAGCCACTAAGTTAGATTTAAAGTGTAGCCACTGTTGGATGAGAGACAAATATCGGCCAGGAAACCTTCAGGAAAAGTTTGAAATCGACTCCCTCTCTAGTGTTTGTCAGTGAAGGGGTTAACACCAGCGCTAGAAGATTGTTTCCACTTTCAAGACTGTTATTCACACAACATCTGGCAAAGTAATTTTTCATAGATTTGTAGTAATTTATTACTATGAAACAAAACTGAAGGCATGCAGAGAAACAGCAAACCCAATATTGCCCAGGCCCATTCACCGCAAAGCAATTATTAAAGTAAATAGCATGATGTACTATTGGGGTCAACTCTCTGAATTGGCCTCCCAGCAGAGGGACTTCCGATTTCCTGATACGCATTCCCAATGGTGAGGCTATGCACCAGGAGTGTGTTTTCAGAGCGTTGCCAAGCACAGTGCCAGCTCGATAAAGCTTCAAAACTAATGCCATAACGCACCACTCAGGATGTCAGCTTGAGTAAAACCTTTAGCTTCAGTGATTAAGCATCGGCAGGGCGGCACGGCAGCACAGTGGTCAACACTGCTGCCTCACAGTGCCAGGGACCCGGGTTCCATTCTGGCCTCGAGTGAGTGGAGTTTGCATGTTCTCCCGTGTCTGCGTGGGTTTCCTCCGGTTGCTCAGGTTTCCTCCCACAGTCCAAAGATGTGCAGGTTAGGTGGATTGGTCATGATAAATTGCCTCTTAGTGTCCAACGGTTAGGTGGGTTACAGGGATGAGGTGGGGGATTGCGTCTAGGTAGAGTGCTCATTCGGAGGGTTGGTGCCAACTCGATGTGCCGAATGGCCTCCTTCTGCACTGTCGGGATTTTATGATGAATTCTATGGAAGCTACAGAGGAAGGGAGGGGCTTTGGAAGAAAATCCCCGTGTTTCGGACAGCCCACAGCATTCTAAAGCCAATCAAGTACTCTTGGAGTGGACTCACTGTTGCAATCTAAGATATGCAGCAACCAATCTGTGCACAGCAAGCTCCCACAAACAGCAATAAGATCGTGACTGGATAACCTCCTTTGATGATTTTGGTTAGGGGATATCTGTTGGTTAAGACAATACCCTGCGCTGCTTGGAAATTATGCAGAAGAAACAAATGTGTCCTCAGTTTAATGCTTCATCAGAATGACAGCATCTTCGACAGTGCAGCACTCCCATTGCGCTAAACTGGAATGCTCATTGTTCTGTGCTCATACCTTTTGACCCAATGATAACAGTGCCATCCCCTGTGCCAAGGCTTACACGTATCTTTAATCTGCACTCGCTTTCCCTAATTACACACAATGTTACAAAATGCTGTTGTCTTTTGCCCATGGCTTTAACTACCTGCATTCAAGCTTTTTCAATGACTGGTATATCTGAAACTCCCATCAGTATCCTTCCATTGAGTGCATGCTCCCATTCCTGTTTTCCCAAAGAGAAGGACGTTTAACTTCATTCTGGGGATGTGGGCAAGGCTGACATGTATTGCCCAGCCCTTGAGAAAGTAGTGTTGAGCCTTCATCTTGAACCTCTGCAGTCCATGTGGTGTAGGTACACCCACACTGCAGTTAGGGAGGGAATTCCATGATTTTGACCCAGTGACAGTGAAGGAACGGCGACATATTTCCAAGTCAGGGCGGTGATGTTCCCGTGCATCTACTGCCCTTGTCCTTCTCGGTGGTAGAGGGAGGTGTTGTTGAAGGAGCCGTGGCGAGTTGTGAAATTGCATCTTGTGACAGTACACCATGGTGCACCACTGCTTCCACTGTGCGCTGGTGTGGTTAAGGTGGCGGATGACGTGCCAATCAAGGGGGCAGCCTCGCAGCAATGGAAAGCCAGTGAAGCCTGACGGTACATTCAGCAGCCAAGACATTTGCTTTGTCTGTTGTGGTAACTGCTCCTTTCGATCCTTCCTTCTCCCCCATCCCCACCCCTCTTCCAGCAACATCCTGATGCTCGCCATTCCACTCTCGTTTCTTTCGCTCCCCCCCCTCCGTCTAATCAATCACCAAGTGCTAATGTAAATCAGCAGCTGGTCGGAGCTGCTAACGAGGTAACACGCTTCCATTTTCTCGACTCTAAATGGAGCATCTGATGCCTGAAGAGCCAAGCTCTGATGATCAAACACGCTGTCTCACCAGTAACAGTTACAGCTCCAAACTTAAGGTGTCATGTGAGGCGTAAGTAAATTCTAATTAAACTTTTAAAGTAGTAACAGATTACAGTTCGAAAAGAAAAACACACACAGAAGCCTGAACTGAACGGTTTGGCGGGCAGCTGAGGGAATCTAACGGCCGGGTCCTTTCTGAGGACAATTGGCTACACTGGCATGCCTCATGGGTAAAGAAAAAGAAGGAACCTGCGAACATAAAGATCAGGAGTGGGCCACACGAGCCCTTCGAGCCTGCTCCGCCATTCAATAAAATCATGGCTGATCTAATTTTAACCTCAATTCCGTATTCCGGCCTATCTTTCACCCCTATGATTTACCAAGAATCTATCCTCCTTTGCCTTAAAAATATTCAAAGTCTCTGTTTTCACTGCTGTTCTGAGGAAGGAAGTTCCAAAGACTCGCTATCCTCTCGGAGAAAAACATTTCTCCTCATCTCTGTCTTAAATGGGCGACACCTTATTTTTAAACAGTGTGCAGAATTTTCCAGGCCTACCTGCTGGAGGGATATTCCAGTCCAGCCTAAGTTGACCCCCCCCCCCCCCCCCCCACCCCCCCCCCCCCCACCTTTGGTTTACCGGCGGAAACACGGGCGATCCATGCAAATTGCTATTGACCTCGGCGGGACTGGAAGTCCCCACTGGCAGCCAATGGCAAGCCACCTCCCCCCCCCATGGGAAGACCCACTGCTGGGGCTGGGGAGGGCCTGGAAAATTGTGGTCAGTGACCCCTGGTTCTAGATTCCCCACAAGAGGAAACATCCTCGCCTCACCCACCCTGTCAATACCCCTCAGAATCTTAAAGTGCTTCCATTTCTACAGCACCTTTTATGATCTCCGGGTGTCCCAGGTGCTTCACAGCCAATGAAGCACATTGGGCGGGATTCTCTCAGCACAGGCTGGGCTGGAGAATCGCTGGAACGGGCGCGAGTCGCGCGACGGTGCCCCAACGCCAGTCCGCCGATTCTCCGGAGAGCTGAGAATCGGCGCCATTGGCGGCAGTGTGGTCGGCGCGCCGCCGATCGGGGGCCACTCTATGCGCACCCCCCCCCCCCCCCCCCCGGCGATTCTCGGCCCGGGATGGGCCGATTACAGTTTGAAAAGAAAAACACACACAGAAGCCTGAACTGAACGGTAGTACATGGGCCTACGCCATGTTGCGTCGGGGCTGGCGCGGAGAAGGGAGCCACCACCCCTGCGCGGCAATCGCGTCGGTCCCATTACGCATGCACAGACCCGTGGTGCCGATCTGACGCCGGGATCGGCAGCTGGAGCGGCATGGGTCGCTCCAGTACCGTGCTGACCCACTGTAGGAGTCAGAATCGCTGCTCCGGAGGTCATGTTGACGCCGTCGAGAAACGTGACGGTGTTTACGATGGCGCCAACACGTAGCCTCAGGATCAGAGAATCCTGCCCATAAAGTGTGGTCACTGTTCTAATGTAGAAAGTGCAGCAGCCAACAGCTTGCATCCGTGTAGAAACTTTAACGTAAAACTTCCCAGAGCACCTCAGAGGGGTGCGATTAGCCCAAAATTGATGAGGAGCCAAAGAAGAAGACATATAACACTGTTGCCTCACAGCGGCAGGGACCCAGGTTCGATTCTGACCTTGGTGGCTGTGTGGAGTTTGCACATTCTTCCCGTGTCTGCATGGGTTCCCTCCGAGTGCTCCCGTTTCCTCCCACAGTCCAAAGGTGTGCAGGATCGGTGGATTGGCCTTGCTAAATTGCCCCTTAGTGTCCAAAGATGCACAGGTTAGGTGGGATTACGGGGATAGGGCAGGGTTGGCAGGGGGAGTGGACCTAGATGGGGTGATCTTTCAGAGGGTCGGTGCAGACTCGATGGGCCAAATGGCCTCCTTCTGCACTGTAGAGATTCCATGGAAATAAAGGTGCCAATTTGAACACAGCAAGATCCCACAAATCACAACGTGTGAATGACCAGGTGGTTCATTTACATAATAGACAAAATGGCTGAGGGATAAATATTAAATCTCAAAGCGCTAGAGAGGTGCTCCTGTAGTGTCTTCAAAGGATGTTCCAAATACAATGGGAAGGAGGTCCAACAGCAGTGTTCTCTCCCAAGGCAATTTGTGCAAAATAGAGACTTTAATCACTTTAACCCAGCTCCACTGGACTGGACACTAAACGAGACTTGCCACCAGAATCCCGAAGCAACTGTGGTCCGTTTGGAACCTCAGTGAGACTCCTTGAAGATGTCAAACATAGCCACCGCCACCACCATCCTTCACCACCATGCCCCTCACACCCTCGACTCATGGCAGACTTTGGTTTGTGATTGACCAAAATGGGGCACATTCGGGAAGGCACCAAACATGTCAAGACACTTTGTTGCTGGGTATGTGTACAAACCTCCATCTAGCCAACCTTTCAAGCATCCCCTGCCCTGTATATGGCGGAGTCAGCACACCATGCACTGCACTTATTGGCTTTCTCAAAATGCTTTGAACCACAGTGGAAGTGAGTCATCCTCGAACCTGAGACCTGCCTAAGAAGATAGAGGAGATTGACCGGAACAACCTGATCTTGCTATTAACGTTAATCTGCTTGTCGAAAGTTTCAGTTGACCTCCAGAATCCAGAGCCTTTTTAGGGGACTGAAAGCCAGATTTCCACAACCCTCTTTTCAAAATTCATTTGCGGGATGTGGGCGTCACTGGTTAGGACAGCATTTATTGCCCATCCCTAGTTACCCTTCAGAAGATGTTGGCGAGCTGCCTTCTTGAACCGCTGCAGTCCTTGAGGCATAGGTACACCCACGGTGCAGTCTACGGTGTACGTACATCCACTGTGCTATTAGAGAGGGATTTCCAGGATTTTTACCCAGCGACAGCGAAGGAACGGCCTATGTCTTTCCAAGTCAGGATAGTTAGTGACTTGGAGAGGATGATGTTCCCAGGTATCTGCCACCCTTGTCCTTCTAGATGGAAGTGGGATTGGAAGGTGGTGCCTAAGGAGCCTTGGTGAGTTCCTGCAGTGCATCTTGCAGATGATACAAACAGCTGCCACTGTTCGCCGGTGGTGGAGGGATTGACTTGACGGGGGAGCAATCAAGTGGACTGCTTTGTCCTGGATGGTTAAGCTTCTTGAGTGTTGTTGGAGCTACACTTATCCAGGAAACTGGAGAGTATTCCATTACACTCCTGACTTGTACCTTGACACGCTATGGAGGGTCAGGGGGTGAATTAGTCACCGTAGGATTTCTAGCCTTTGACCTGCCCTGGCAGCCTCAGTAGTATTAATGTGGCTAGTCCAGTTCAGTTTCTGATCAATGATAATCCCCAGGATGCAGATAGTGCGTGATTCAGCAATGGTAATGCCATTGAAATGTGCTTCCTGGTTCCACTCCTGAATGTCCCAGCATTAATTTTAAGAATAATTCTTTGTCCTCGATGCCCCAGCAGAGGAAATCATTTTCTTTTTCCCGAGTTGCCGTCTTGCTCCCTTCAGTTTGTGATTAGATGGTTGCTATTCTGCTATTCATACCTCCTCTCATCACAGAATCGCAGAATCACAGAAATACGCAGTGCATAAGAGGTCCTTTGGCTCATCGAGATCTGCACTTGACCTGCCTTGAATGTTAAGACGTGCCAAGTGCTCATCCAAGTACATTTTAAAGGATGTGAGGCAACCCGCCTCTACCACATTCCCGGGCAGTGCATTCCAGAACCCCGCAAATCCTCCTGCCAGATCCTTCAACTAAGGGGAACAGCTACTCCCTATCCACCCTGTTCATGCCCCTCATAATCGTCTACACCTCAACCAGGTCGCCTGTCTTCTCTGCTCCAGAGAAAACAACACAAGCCTATCCAACCTCTCTTCATAACTAAAGTGTTCCATCCCAGGCAACATCTTGGTGGATCTCCTCAACATGACCTCCCTGCTTTTGTAATCGATGCCACGATTGATAAAGGCAAGTGTGCCATCTGCCTTTTTCACCACCCTATTAACGTGCCCTTCCGCCTTCAGAAATCTATGGACAAACACGCCTAGGTCTCTTTGTTCCTCAGAACATCCCAGTGTCAGGTCGTTCATTGAATACTTCCTTGTCACATTACTCCTTCCAAAGTGTATCACCTCACACTTCGCAGGATTCAATTCCATCTACCACCTTTCTGCCATTTGACCATCCCGTCTATATCTTCCTGTAACTCAAGACACTCAGCATCATGGTTAACCACCTGGCCAATCTTTATGTCATCCGCAAACATACTGATCTTACCCCCCACATGGTCATTTATGTTGGTAATATTAACATTAAGGGACCCAGCACAGATCCCTATGGTACACCTTTGTGTTTCTTTGCTTCCCCCATTACCACTTCCTTTGGTTTTTGTATCCTGGCATCCTTTAGTTGATGCTCAGTGATTGAAATATACAGTGAGCTGGTCACACTGCTCTGCTAATACTGTGTCCAGTTGTAGTAGTCAAGTAACTGGGGAAGTATTCATGCTGCAGGCATGGATGGATTTTTAGTCTCAGAGGGAATTAAGGGAAGTGGGGAGGGTGGGAAAATGGAGTTGAAGTCCAAGATTAGCCATGATTGTATTGAATGGTGGAGCGGGCTCGATGGGCCGAATGGCCTACTCCTGCTCCTATTTCCTGTGTAGCTAAAGCAGCTAAGAATGCTTTTCAGGACTCTGAGATTCAAGCAAATTCTGGAGAGCCTTTCTGCAGGATTCTCTGTCGGTGGGATCCTCCGGTTTGCCGGCAGTGCGCCCACGACCACGGGATCCTCCGGTTGGCATGGGGTGGCCACAATGAGAAACCCCATTGGCCTGGCTGCGGGAACGGAGAATCCCGCTCTTTGTCTTTTCAACTGAGGAAGGACACAACATAGATGAACCTCTCGGGTCACACCATGGATATGGAAATGGGAAAAGTTAATCTTAAATATAACGGAAATCTCGGACACTGATTTACCGTTTCCACAGGAAAATTGACAGAATTAATTTGATCCCCAAACCCTGAGAAAAATCCCTGAGCTCTGTGCAAGAAAACAGTGATCCGATCTGTTCAATCACCGCCAGGTAGCATTCCTGATCATATGAAGTCCAGGATGATTCCGCGATCCATCATTCCCATTGAGGATATAGTGCCTTTCCCATTTCAACAGCTTTGTGGGGCAGAGAACCTTCGGAGGATTTTCCTGCCCTTCCTACCGGAGGGATATTTCAGTCCCGCCGAAGGTGACCCCGCCCCCCCCCTCCCCCCACCCACCACCATCGCGGCGGCTTCCCCAGCTGCGGATGGGCGCGCCACACAAATCTCAGACGGTCCCGCCGGCAACCAAGGTGCTTAAAGCCCTTTGCTGATGTTTCCACCGACAGCTGCCTTCGCAAGCCACCCACGCAACACCTTGGGAGGCCGCTCGTAAATGCTGAGCGAATAAATGTCTGTTTCTTTGTCAGAAAATGAAGAGTTCCGTTACGAAAAGGCGTGGAAAATTTAAATGTCCAATCACTGGGTTGTTAAAGTCGTTCAAATCATTTCTTTTTTTGTTCTAATCTAATTTTAATGGCCAAATATTATCTCCGCTTTTCCTTCGAAAACCTCCAGGACATTGTAGTTATTTTAACTCAAATATTTTACTTGAAAATACAAAACAGACACAGGTCATCCGGTCCAACTTCTTAAGTAGTCTGTGCTGGTATTTTATTCCACATGGGTTTCCTCCCACTGCATGTACCTTACCCCAGACTTTCAATATATCTTTCTCTCATGAAACCATCTAGTCTGGTATTCTCTGACCGTTGGGATTTCCTGTGCCAGCAGCAGGGAGTGGCTTCGAAGGGAAATCCCATTGACAATGGCGGGAGGAGAGAATCTGGCCGCCATGAATAGCGCGGCGCTGAGAAATACAGGGGCCGGGAGTCTCCGATTGCGGGACGGAGTGACCGCGCCGTCGTGAACGCCGCCGCATTTAATGATGGCGCGAAATGGGCAGGGGCACTAGGGATCCTGGCCCCCACAGGGGGCCAGCACGGTGCTGGAGCGGTTCACGCCACTCCAGCCTCACTTCCTAGCGCGCACTGGGGGCGACACGCCAACCCGCGTATGCGCGGTGGCTTTACAGAACGTGCCAGCCTCCACGCAACATGGCGCGGGGGTTGAAAATGAAATGAAAATCACTTATTGTCACAAGTTGGCTTCAAATGAAGTTACTGTGAAAAGCCCCTAGTCGCCACATTCAGGCGCCTGTTCGGGGAGGCTGGACGCGCAACGAAGTAGGCCTGGGGGGGGGGAGAGGCCGGCCCGCCGATTGGTGGGCCCTGATCGCGGGCCAGACCCCATCGGGGGCCCCCCCCGGTTGAAGGAACCCCCTCACCCCCCCCAGGCTCCCCCCGACCCTTTGTGCAGGGTTCCTGCCGGCAGTGACCAGGTCTGAATGGCGCCGGCGGAACTCTGCTTTTCCCGCGCAGCCACGCGGCACGTACGGGCCGGAGAATAGGCGGCACGGCCTCGTACAGCGGGCCGCAACCGGCGGCGCGCCAAACGCGCGGGCGCAAATGGCGCCGATTCTCCGCACCTGGGAGAATCGCGCGCCGGAGACGGGATGGCGTGGCGCGGTTGCGGTGATTCTCTGGCCCGGCATTGGGATGGGAGAATCGCGGTTGGAGGACCAGGGAATCCAGCCCCTAATTTTCTTTTGTCAGCATCTAATCTATTTGCCTCAATCACATCCTGAGGTAACAAGTTTCAAACTCTAACCACTCCCCGAATAAAGACATTTCTCCCGTGTTGATTCGCCAGTCACTTAGATTCACAGTTTCATAGAATTTACAGTGCAGAAGGAGGCCATTCGGCCCATCGAGTCTGCATCGGCCCTTAGAAAGAGCCCACACTCTTTCCCCGTCCTATCCCCGTAACCCAGCAACCCCACTCAACCTTTCTGGACACTAAGGGCAATTTAGCATAGCCAATCCATCTAACCTGCACAACTTTGTACTGTGGGAGGAAACCGGAGCACCCGGAGGAAACCCAAGGAGACAAGGGGAGAACGTGCAGACTCCGCACAGACTGTGACCCAAGCTGGAAATCGAACCTGGGACCCTGGAACTGTGAAGCAACAGTGCTAACCATTGTGCTACCGTGCTGCTCACTTTTTTTATCCTAATCTTTCAGAAGACATGGGTGTCACTGGCAAGGCAAGCATTTGTTACCCATCTCTAATTGCCCTTGAACTGAATGGATTGCTCGGCTATTGCAGAGGTAGTTAAGAGTTGGCCACATTTCTGCAGGCCTGGACACGTAGTCCAGACCACTGCTGTGGTGGGATTTGAACCCATGCTGCCACAGCAGTGGTCTGGACTACGTGTCCAGTGACATTACCAGTATACCACCTCCCTGTGGCTACACACTACCTTATAGTTAAGGTATTTATCGTGCTGGATCCTGCTGCAAGTGGATTTTTACTTAATTCCTGCCATTGATTGTGGGAAAATGGCCAATGGCCTGAATATTAGGCCCGATGCAGAATTATACTCTTTAAATTAAAGCCCCAGTCAGAACCACAGGCAGGCCTGTTGGGAAGTCAAACAGCCAATCTCGAATACACTGGACAGAGACTGACAGCCGGGGCAAGTCTGGGCCAATCCTTTAAACAGGACATCGGAAGATAATTGGCCTAATTCAAGTGGATCGATTGTTGTGGATTGTGTGGATTAAGCCAGACTTTCTGGCGCCTAGATTTCCCGTGATTACCTAACATGGGATAAGGTTACATGCGGACAATGCACCTCAGGCTGGACCCCCGGAGGTGGGGGGGCAGTTCCTGGTGTCCTGCAGAGTTTCAATGCGCGATTCCATTGGGTGTTTCCACCTCCCCCCCCCCCCCCCAGAGACCTCAGTGGCTGAACGCTAGATAAACTTCTGGAAGGGTGCGAAGAGGATAAGAACAGACACCCAGAGATCGTCCCCAGTGAAGACTTGACGCAGAGGCAACGGAGGAGACGCGACGGTGGACCAGAGAACAGATGGAAGAGGCGGGCGAGATCCACCTTTGCAGACGAGGGTCCTGAGGCGACTGCGCCTCAAAGGATTGGACCCGCAGTTCGATCAAGTTCATCGGCACGGGTAGTATTAGGATCTTGGGCAGAACACATTTGCGATTATTTGGGAGACTAACTGTTGTGTTTGTGAATAAAATTGGGTTGAATCATGAATCGGTGTTTGTCCTTTGTGCATTCGCATATAAGGGAACCTGGGTTAAATGTTTTAATAATAAAGTGTTTGATAATTTTCAGACAACACCATCAATTCAGTAAACTTTGGAATATCTGAGGGAGTCCTGGGCGGGATTCTCTGATCCTGAGGCAAAGTGTTGTCGCCGTCGGAAACGCCGTTGCGTTTCTCGGCGACGTCAACACGGCCCCAGGATCAGCAATTCTGGCCCGTACAGGGGGCCAGCACGGCCCTGGAGTGGTTCACGCCACCCCAGCTGCTGATCCGGCCATGGAATGGGCGCGGGGGGGTGCGCGCATGCGCAGTGGGTCCGGTGCAAACCCACGAACGCGCAGTCCCACCGCGCGATTTCCACGCATGCGCGGTGTCTCCCTTGTCCGCGCCGGTCCCGACCCAACATGGCGCAGGAGTACAGGCTCCGGTGCGGAGGAAAGGAGGCCGGGAGACACAGAGGCCGGCCCGCCAGGCCACATCGGTGCCCCCTCCCCGGGGTCGGACCCCCCACAGGCCACCCCCGGACCCTTCAACGCCGAGGTTCTGCCGGCTCAGAGCAGGGTAGAATAGCGCCGACGGGATTCGGTTGTTTTTTTACGCCCGCTCGGCCCATCCGGGCTGGAGAATCACGGGGGAGCCGCGTAGAGCGGCCCCCGACCGGCGCCGCGCCGACCACGGCAACCCCAATGGCGCCGATTCTCCGCTCTGTGGCAAATTACGTCCCGGCGTCAGGACGGCGTGGCGCGATTCGCGCGGCACCCCTGCGATTCTCCGACCCAGCGCGGGATCGGAAAATCCCGCCCCCCCCCCCCCCCCCCGAACATTACAAATGCCTGCATGCGTGATCACCAAACAAAACACAAGGGATATCCGGTGAATAGGCTCGTTATCTGAAAAGGAAGAATGTGCAGGATTACGGGAAGAAGGCAGGAGAATGGCAATCAGTAAATTGGTCATTCAGAGAGCTGGTGCAGACATGATGAGCTGAATGGTCTCCTTCTGGCAGTAACAATTCCGTGATTCTGGGAAATACAGGGAAAACACATGAACTGGTGATACAGATGGGTAGTGAAGGCAACATTCACATTGAGACACAGTACAGCTCCTGGCATAATGATGCTTATCCTGTGCCTACTTTTGTCTAAAGATTCAGCTCCCTCTTGTGGGCATGGATATTATATTAAACAAGTATTTGAACTCAATATGGGTAAGGTAAAGTCACCATAGTCCCAGGTTACCATAGGCTGCTTTCCCCTTTGAGGGGGAGAGCTGACTGGTGGTGATTTAACCTGAGGATCACCACACCTCAGGCGAGGGGCAAGGTTGAGAAGGCGGGCCCTTCCTGAATGACCTCATGAATAACTCAGAATAGAATTCCAGATCAAGGGAAAGAATCCCTCGCCCATAACAGGTAGTCATTTCAGACTTTGCTCAGTGGGGTAGCATTTTTATCTTCGAGTCAGTGGAACTGCTTCTACAGAAACTTAAACAGTAGAATACAGGCTGACGCTCCCAGTATTGAATCATAGAATCCCTACAGTGCAGAAGGAGGCCATTCAGCCCATTGAGCCTGCACCGACCCTCCGAAAGAGCAGACCACCTCGGCCCACTCCCCGACCCTGTCCCCGCAACCCAACCTACACACCTTTGGATACGAAGGGGCAATTTAGCACAGCCAATCCACTTTATCTGCACATATTTGGACTGCTGGAGGAAACTGGAGCACCCGGAGGAAACCCACGTAGGCACGGCGAAAATGTGCAAACTCACAGACAGCCACCCAAGGTCGGAATTGAACCCAAGTCCCTGGTGCTATGAGGCAGCAGTGCTAACCACTGTGCTGCCGTGCTGCCCTCAGAGAGTGCTACAGTGGTTGGAGGTGCCAGCTTCTGGATGATACCTTGAATTGATGGCCCATCAGTTCTTTGAATCTGTGATTCTCAAGTGGATGTAATAGATGCTTTGGCACAGTTTCGAAGAAGATATTGGGCGGGATTCTCCGTCCTGCTGGTGCGGCGCCCCTCCCACCAGCAGTGGGATTTTCCATCCTGCCGGCTGGCCAATGGGATTTCCCATTGTGGACAGCCCCGTCGGGAATCCCCGGGCGTGGGTGCGCTGCCGGAGTAACGGAGAATCCTGATAGCGGGGAATCCAGCCATTGTCTCTGGTCTCCTGGTCAATATTTATTCTTCAACCAATGTCAGGAAATTACATCAGCTGGTCATGATCACATTTGGTGCTTGTGGCAGGTTACTTTGGGTGGGGTTTTCCAGTCCCGTCTGACAATGGGATTTTCCAGTCCCTCCAAAGTCAATGGACCTCTGGCTAGCGCACCAGATTTTTCAGCCCCTACCTCACTGTGGCAGGGCCAATAAACCATAAGACCATAAGACATAGGAGCAGAATTAGGCCACTCGGCCCATCGAGTCTGCTCCGCCATTCAATCATGGCTGATATTTTCTCATCTCCATTCTCCTGTCTTCGCCCCATAACCCCTGATCCCCTCAATAATCAAGAACCTATCTATCTCTCTCTTAAAGACACTCAGTAAATTGGCCTCCACAACCTTCTGTGGCAAAGAGTTCCACAGATTCACCACCCTCGGGCTGAAGAAATTTCTCCTCATCTCTGTTTTAAAGGATCGTCCCTTTAGTCTGAGATGGTGTCCTCTGGTTCTAGTTCTAGCCTGTGCTTCCTATAACAGCGACTGCACTTCAAAGGGTACTTAATAGGCCAATCCCATCTCCTAACGTGCTTTGGGGGGCATTGAGATTGTAAAGGATGCTATATTAATGCAATTTTTACTTTCTTTAAAACTTGCGACAAGAATAGCCTAAATCCGACTGAAGCTATATGTTTCTCAAAGTAGGAAATACCTTGAGCAAGGCATGCAGTTCCTATCATTTCCTCATTAGAAAATGATCTGGAATGGACTGCCTGATAGACTTGCACTTTTGTGGCATTTTTCACAGTTACTGGACGTCACAAAGAACTTCACCACCAATGGAGTATTTTTGAAGCGAGATCACAGTTGTAAGAGAACCAGTGAAGTGTTACCGTGCAGAAAGAGGCTATTCAACCCATCGTCTTTGTGCCAGCGAAAAAGAGAAAAAAAAATGAAGCTGCCCGCTCATTTTAATCCCACTTTCCAGCACCTGGTCCCTAGCCTTCCAGGTTACAGCACTTCAGATGCAGACACAGATAACTTGGAAATGAGTTGAGTGTTTCAGCTTCAACCACCAATCAGGCTGTGAATTCCAGACACCCATCATCCTCTGTACAATAAAGTTTTTTCCTCATGTTCCCTACAATCCTTCTACCCATTACCTCAAATCTATACCCCCTATGCCCCTAAATTGGGGCAGCACGGTAGCACAGTGGTTAGCATAATTGCTTCACAGCTCCAGGGTCCCAGGTTCGATTCCCGGCTGCATGGCTGTCTGTGCGGAGTCTGCATGTTCCCCCCATGTGTGCGTGGGTTTTCTCTGGGTGATCCGATTTCCTCTCACAGTCTAAAGATGTGCAGGTTAGGTGGATTGGCCATGTTAAATTGCCCTTAGTGTCCAAAATGGTTAAATGGGGTTACGGGTGTGGGCTTAAGTGGGGTGCTAATTCCAAGGGCCGGTGCAGACTCGATGGACCAAATGGCCTCCTTCTGCACTGTAAGTTCTATGATCTATAGCTCCCTGGTGATTAACCCTTCAGCTGGGGAAAACAAGTATTTCCTGTCTACCCACTCTAGGCCCCTCTTACTTTTTGTACACTTCAATTCGGTCACCTCTCAGCCTGCTCCGTTCAAAGGGAAACAATCCTGTCCTATCCCGCCGCTCCACATAGCTGCAATCTTCAAGCCCTTCACTCTCTCCAAAGCAATTGTGTTCTTCCTGTAATGTGGTGACCGGAACTGTTCGCAAAATTCCAGCGGCGGCCTAACCAGCATTTTATACAGCTCCAGTATCGCCCCCCTGCTTTTATATTCAAATCCTCACCGAATAAAGAAAAACATTCCATCGGCTTTCTGGATCAACTTGTCCACCAATCCTGCCACTTTCAAGGACCTATGGATATACACTGCAAGGTCTCTCACTTCTTAACCCCTCTCAATACTTTCCCATTCATTGAGTGTTCCCTTGCTTTGTTTGCCCTCCCCAAATGCGCCACCTCACACTTTTCTGGAATGAACTCCATTTGCCACATCTCTGCCCACTCGACCAGCCATCAATGTAATTCTGGAGTTCATAGCTATCTTCTGCAGGAAACACAGCAGCCAATTTGCCCACAGTAAACTCCAGTGTGATAATGATCGGATCATTATTGATTGTGATGTCAATTGAGGGATAAATATTGCCCAGGACTACAGGAATAACTTGCCTGTTCTTCTTCAAAATAGTGCCATGGGGATTTTTGCCATTCACCCAGACAGTCAGATGGGGGTCTCGGTTTAACATTGCATTCAAGGATGGCTACCTCCAACAGGGCAACAATGCACAGGAGCGTCAGAGCGATGTCTTTGCTCAAGCTCTGGAGTGTGAATTCAATATACGACCCTGCGAAACTCAGGCGAGGGAACTATCAACTGAGCCATCCACAGCTACTCTTCTGAAAGGACTTCAGTAATATCACTGCAATTGTATCGGGCATTGGTGAGGCCACACCTGGAGTATTGTGTGCAGTTTTGGTGTCCTTATCTGAGGAAGGATGTTCTTGCTATGGAGGGAGTGCAGCGAAGATTTACCAGGCTGATTCCTGGGATGGTGGGACTGTCATATGAGGAGAGACTAAATTGATTTGGATCATATTCATTGGAATTTAGAAGAGTGAGAGGAGCTCTCATAGAAACTCAAAATTCAAACAGGATTAGACAGGGTAGATTCAGAAAAAATGTTCCCGATGGTGGGGGAGCCCAGAACTAAGGGTCATAGTTTGAGGATAAGGGGTAAACCTTTTTAGGATTGAGGTGAGGAAAAATTTCTTCAGCGAGAGTGGTAAATCAGTAGAATTCACTACGACGGAAAATGAGTTGAGGCCAAAACGTTGTGTGATTTCAAAAAGGATTTAGATATAGCTCTTGGGGCTAAATTGAATCAAGGGATATGGGGGGGAAGGTGGGATCAGGGTATTGAACTTGATGATCAGCCATGCTCATAATGAATGGCGGAGCAGGCTTGAAGGGCCGACTGGCCTCCTCCTGCTTCTATTTTCTATGTCTCTACATTGATCCTTACTTTCAAATGAGGAAAGGTCAGGAAAATATGGACGCTCTTAAAAACTTGTAGAGATATGTAAAATAACAAGCAGATTGGTGTAGGTTAATCCTGTACACTGTTAAGTTAAATCGTGTTGCTGAGAAATGGGACACAGGTTCAATGAGGTAATAGGGGAGTTCCAAGTAGAATTCATGAAGCTAGTCTTTACACAAGAGAATTTGCCTCAGGTGTTCTCTCCTAGGTAGAGACGTGAAGACAGAAAGGCTAGAGTTATTCAAACTCTGCAGCTCCTTGTGTCATCCAGGTGCAAACAACTGGATCACTCCAGACCAGGATTCAAACCTGGGATCGTCCTTAAAGCTTGGAAAGTCACTATTTCAAACATTAAGAGGTACAACGCCCTGTACATTATGAAAAGCAACGGAAGGCGGATAGAAAGAAATGGAAAGCAAGATAAGAAAAGACAGAGAGAAAGAATGAGATGTTGGAAGGGGGGAAAGAAACTGAAAGGAAACAAAAAAGGAGGGCGGTGTGAGAAAGCAACAAGGAAGAGAGGGAAAGAGTTGGTGGAAAAGAGAAATGCAGAGGGAAGCAAAAGGAGCCGATGAGCAAAGAAGGAAGCGAGGGCGTGAACATGAAAAAGAAGAAAGGGAATTGAAAAGGTGAGAGAGAAAGAAAGGGGTGAAATGAACGAGTAAGGCACAGAAGAATAGAAATGAAGAAACAAAGAGGAAAGTCGAAGCGAGGAAAAATGCAGAGACAAAAAAGAAAGGTGAGAATAGAAAGATATTCTGAAAGAGCAAGAATAGAAGGCTGCAAGAGAGAAAGAAGGTAAAAAGGGAGAGGAAATGAGAGATAAGTGAAAAAGAGAGAGATAGGATGGAAAAAGATGAAGCCTGCCGTGTTGAATGCAAGGAACATCTTAATCCATATACAGGCATGTCTGTGTTACTGTGAAGTTCTGTAAACATGTCATCTGGGAAAAGCAGCAGGAAGTTAAAACATATATAAATATATATATGTGTTCAGGCAGAGGTCCATCAAACATTACATCGTCAGTCAATTAATACCATTATGGGCTGCAGAAGTGACAACAGAAGTCAATTAAACCCCAAAGAGTGACATGTTTCATTGGCGTAATATGCCAGATGTTAATCAGGAAAATTACAAGGTTGGCAGGGGCGGGAGGTGGGGGGTGGAGCAGAGAGCATATCGACAGGGGCGGCTAATGGACAACAAGCTGAGATTCCTCAATTCCAAACACCCCCCCCCCCCCCCCTCAAACCTCCTCCCATCCTTTCCTTTCGATTCCCGCTCCAGCTTATTAATGAACTACCTGCTTTCCATATTCATTAAACAGCTGGCCTGACAGATGTGACGAATACTCTCAAAACCCGGAGAGAGAAGAGAAAAAAATTGCTTCCCATCTGGCTCCCCAGCACCGTGAGAGATAAAGATCCTTCCCTCTTCCTCGCAGTTAAGGAACGAGAGGGAGCGAGGGGAGGAGAGAGAGAGAAAAAAACAACCCTCGATGCAATGTCAACATCTGCTCGCTTTTTAAACACTGTGTAAAAGACAGTGACATTTTAAGCAAATGAGCCTTGTAACTCTTTTTTTAAAATCTCACCATCTATTCCTCATTAAAGGGGGAGGCTGCAGACGCCTCAATGCTCATTTTAATTTATTTGTTTATGACTTAAGTCGATATTAGATCTACACGCCGTTTTGCATTTTTTATTAGTGACATATGGAGCGCATTTATCAACATTTGTTACGACGGTCTTAAACGATTTTGTTAACTCATTTTCTTTTATTTGAAACTTTATTTTCTCCTCGCTCGTTTTGGAACACACAGGGATGTTCGGCTCACTCTTAAAGCGCCAGCCTTCTATCAGCTGACCATTAAAAACGAGTTGCCAAGGAATGTTCTCCTGCCTCGCTCATTTCACAACATGCTAAGATTGAATCCGACAGTCACGGGATGGCACACAGCACATAAGGAGGCCATTCGGCCCCTCTTGTTTGTGCCGTCTCCTTCGAAAGAACCGACCAATTACACCCATCCCTTCCCCCTTCTTCTTCCCCCCCCCCCCCCCCCCCTCACCTCTGCCAGGCCAATAGCCTTGAAGATGTTCCCTCTTCAAGCCTTTCAGAGGTCTGTTGTGCAGGAAGTTGCCATGGTTGTAAAGAGTTGGGTAGAAAGCGCAAATGGGAAAGAGGACTTAACCATAACAGCAAAATACTGCGGATGCTGCAAATCTGAAAGAAACACATAAAAAACTGGATAACCTCAGCAGGTCTGGCAGCGGCGAGAGAAACAGAGTTAATGTTTCGAGTCCGTATGCTATTCTACAGAACTGAAGAGGGTTGGAAATCCAATGAATTGTATAATTGGGGGGGGATGCAGAATGGAAGGTCAGGAATAGGTCGGAGAGATTGACAAAGATGTCACGGACATAAGTCAAAAGGGGTGTTAATGGTGGCCTTAGGGACTGAAGAAGTGCCAATAGCGTCATAAAGTTAAGATAGCAGAATGTATGAATCAGTTCAGTCTATATTCCCCTCCATCTTGACCCCCCTTTTGTTTTCTATTGGTTCTGTTGTCCGGCCGGAAGCCAGCCCTCCCCCACACGGCCATCTTTCCCTTATTTCTCAGGTTTGCTTTCACTGACCTTTGTTCTCCTATTGATCTTTGGACACACAGGGCGTGATTCTATGGCTCGTTGCGATCTCGCTCAAGTGAAACGAGGTCAGTGAATAGCGGGAGAGGCAGAAAACAAGATCCCCGCTGGGTGCCAAACAGTTTGCGATGCAACCAACCTGCTCCCGTCGGCAAAATCGGGATCGTGCTGAAGCATGGCGCGAAACCAATTATCATGACTTAAGCCCTATTTCAATACAATTAACGGGAGCCACCACTCACCCAACAGCCTCCCGTCATTCAGCGGCCCCCCCAGCTTGTGCTCATACTGGCGCCGGTTAGTACACCTCTTGAAAAGTGTGAACCTGGCGGAAGGGCTTCTGTATGGAGTCAAGGAGGTGAGTAGGCATCTTTGCTCACAGGCAAAGAGCTCAGGGGCGCTGGGCTTGCCACACAAGTGCTCAGTGGGGGGGTGGGGGTGAACCCTGGCTGGGAGTGGTGGATCCTCCGGAGGGAGGGTGGGGGGGGCAACTTGGGTAGTGGGGGGGGGCAACAACCATGCCAACCCCTGGATCGGGGTATCCTTTCCTTGTCACCGCCCATCTGCCCCACCAAACACCAATAGCCCCCACCGACTGTGCGGCTGAAGCCTATTGCTCATCGAGAATTGAGAACTGTGGTTAAGGGAACACTTCACACAGCCCAAGTGGATTCCTGTGGGTGGGCGGGCCATTTAGCATGTGGGAGTCATTGCCTAGCATCCCAATCACACCTTGATGCCTGAAAACTGTGGGAGGCAACACCAACATCCGAACATCCAGGGAATGGGACACAGCTCTGGGGAACATTTCCACGGCCAGAGGGAGGGGACCCGCGTCCGGCCCAGGTGACGTTATGAGCATGTATAGGGGTACAGGGTCTGGGGTCAGGGGAGGGGAGCCAGCTACGGCCAGGAGTGCTTGGCCTGGGAGTTCCAGGTGGTGGTGGGGGGGGATAAAGGGGGGAATGGAGGGTCCCGAGGTGGGAGCCACCGCTGTTTGTCAGTCTAACACCCTATCCCAATGCCTAACAGATATTGAACGCTATGGCAGGGACTTTGGACACAGCAGAACTTGCTCTAGTGGTGCTGCTGCTAGGCCGGGTGGCCAGGCGTCGGAGGTGGTGGCAACAGCAGCGTTAGCAGATGCTCAAGACGCGGGCTCACGTGCCAGACCCTGACCCCCACCGTGAGGACCCAGCCGCCCATCAGACCAGGGAGGGATCCAGAGGAGGAGCCCGCGGCGTTCCAGGGTGTACAGGCGTCACTGGTCATTCGAACAGATGATGGACAGCGCGTGCCGCAGGAGGCTCCGCCTTAGCAAGGAGGCAGTGTGGCACCTGTGCCATGTAGTTGTGGTCTTGGCACCCCATGGAGGAGGAGGACACCCACTCTCGGTGGCCATCAAGGTCACCGCAGTCCTGAACCTTTATGTCTCAGGATCCTTCCAGGACTCCAGCGGGGACTTATGTAGCATCTCGCAGGCCACTGCCCACAGGTGCCTCCACCAGGTCACAGATGCCCTGTTTGCCCAGGCAGAAAACTACATCAACTTTGACATGGACCAAGTCCAACAGGATGCCCAGACAGTAGGTCTCTCTGCCATCGCCAGGATGCCCCAGGTCCAGGTGGTAGTGGATGGCATGCAAGTTACCCTGCACTCAGCAGGCCATCTGGGAGTGCCCTACGTTAGCAGAAAGGGTTTCCACTCCCTGAACATACAGCTCGCGTATGACCACCACATGCAGAATCCTCACCGCATTTGAGGAGTGGGCCTTGGAGGTGATTGGGGTGGCCAAGGACATGGCGATCATCCTTGGGGAGATTGGCGGAAGTCACCGAGCTGAGGAACCACCGGGATCCACCCGGAGGGCCTGTCAAACATGAGACGTTATTGCCTTACTGACTGACCCATCCCTCCCACTGACCAATGTCCATTCTCCCGCAGACCCTCCAGTCAACGGCACCGGCCCATCCCGGGTGGCTCCCTCTCCAGCCTCCCACGAGTCCACCTTGGAGGTGAGCTCCGAGGAAGATGCACGCTTCCCAGGGGATGTGCACGACAGTAACATCCTGGGGCAGTAGGTCATCCCTGACCTCTTTGAGGGCCATCCCGGGATGGGTAGCTGGCTCTTGGGGGACAATGGGACCTGATTAATGACGCCAGTACTGAGGCCGATAACCGAAGCGGAGACCGGGTACAGCGAGGCCCATGCGGCCACCAGGGCTGTGATTGAGCGACGCCTTGGACACCTTCACTGTTGGTGTTGATGTCATGCACCAGGCTCTCCACTACGGTCGCCACCCAAGCAGTGTTGGCCTCAGTGCCATGCATTGCCGGCGCCATCCCCTGCACTTGTAGCCTCTGGAACTCCTCTAATCGGCAAGGATCTGCTGGAGTATTTCTGACATCTCCCTCTGAGTGTCCTAACGGCTCCCTATCATATTATCAGCTTCAGGTATACCTCTTCCTCAGGCTCAGCTTCTTGCCGGGACCTAGCTGGGTCCTGGGCTCCAACAGATCTCTGACTGCTGTCTTACCTGGGCGTTCCTGCCTCCACTTGATGTACATCAGCAGCTGTGTGGTGTTCACTAGATTGTGCCCCTGAAGCCTGACCACTAACGTTTCCCACCAAGGTGTGTGTATCTGCACCGGTGGAGGGTGGGGATGACAGCTGTGATGCCTCGATCGTTCTTCCTCGGAGCTCCCCTCCAAGGTGGACTCCTGGGAGGCTGGAGAGGGAGCCACCCGGGAGGGCCGGCGCCGTTGACTGGAGGGTCTGCGGGAGAATGGACATTGTTCAGTGGGAGGGATGGGTCAGTCAGCGAGGCAATAACGTCTCATGTTTGACAGGCCCTCCAGGTGGATCCTGGTGGTTCCTCAGCTCTGTGACTTCCGCCAATCTGCGCAAGGATGATCGCCATGTCCTTGGCCACCCCAGTCACCTCCAGGGCCCACTCCTCAAATGCGGTGAGGATTCTTAAGTCCGCCACCCTTACGCCAGTCTGGGCCCCCTCCAATTATGGGCAAGCTTTTCCTGAGGAGACACAGAGGGGGTATCGCTAGTCACATGCATGATTCACAGTGGTGCTGCTCGACCTTGTTAGCGGGGAGCTGACGAGCACGGTCCCGGCAAATCAGCTGGCAAGACTTCATTTTCGGCGAGAAGCCCCTAGGGCCTCATTAAGTGGACACGTTAATGTTGAATAGCATTACCACACTTAGAAATCTTTCTGGAGAATAGCACTCATGGTCTGGATGTCACTTGAGGTAAAGGGACCTGGAATACAGGAGCTGCTTCCTTTTCTTTCTCCCACATCACCGCTCTGCCTCATTATTAAGGCATTGGGATGCAGTTTGATGGACGAATCATCACCATTTTTGGACACTTAGCAGCAGGTTCCTCCCACTCTTTAATACCAAGGTGCATGCGCGATCGGGCCAGGCTGCCCAGCGTGGGTGTTGGCGGAGGTTGTGGGGGGGGGGCACTCCCATAGCTCAGACTGGGGAGGTTCGGGGGTCGCTTCGCGGACCTCGGAGATCAGGGACGCCATTTAAATACGGCGTCCCGATCTCTCGCTACGCTGGCGAGTCCCGGCGAGCAGAGCTCCCCAGTGCACAAAACGGGAGTCAGTGTGGTGAGTGACTTGGAGGAGAATCTCCAAGAGGTGGGGTGACCAGGGGCGGGATTCTCTGACCCCCCGCCGGGTCGGAGAATCGCCGGGGGACAGAATGAATCCCGCCCCCGGCGGCTGCCGAATTCTCCGGCGCTGGGGTTTTGGCGGGGGCGGGAATCGCGCTACGCCCGTCGGCGGCCACTTGCAGCGGCCCCTCCAGCGATTCTCCGGCCAGTGATGGGCAGAGTGACCGCCGGATTTTGGAGGGTCCCGCCGGCGTAAATCACAACAGGTCCTTACCGGAGGGACCTGGCTCCACGGGTGGCCTGCAGAGTCCTCGGGGGGGGGGGGGGGGCGGCACGGGGGGATCTGGCCCTGGGGGGTGCCCTCACGTTGGCCTGGCCCGCGTTCGGGGCCCACCGATCCGCGGGCAGGCCTGTGCCGTGGGGGCACTCTTTCCCTCCGCGCCGGCCGCTGTAAACCTCCGCCATGGCCGGTGCGGAGAAGAACCTCCCTGCGTATACGCTGGGATAACGGCAGCACACACTGGCGCTCCTGTGCACGCGCTAACTCACGCCGGCCGGCATAGGCCCTTCGGTGCCGGTTGGCACGGCGCCAAGCCCTTCCGTGCCGGCTGGTGCGGCGCCAAACACTCCGCCGCCGGAGGATTCTGCACCTTCGGGGCAGCCCGGCGCCGGAGTGGTTCACGCTACTCCTCGACGCCGGAGTGGCCCGCCCTGCCAGTTCGCGGAGAATCCCGCCCCAGGTATCTGCTGCTCTTGTCCTTCTATTTTGTAGTGGTCGTGGGTTTGGAAGGTGCTGTCTAAGGAACCTTGGTGAGTTACTGCAAATCGGGCCCCTTGTGCCCAGACTGTGAGGTGTAAATAGTGGTAAATAAAAAGTTTGAAGAAGACCTCAATACAGACTACGTTCAGGTCACTCAGAGTGTAATAGAAAGGTCATCACACAACACAAGTGAAGAATAACAAGCCAAGTAAAAGCCCACCTCCTTGACCAAGCTTTTGGATAAATCTCTTGGTAGCTCTCTGGTTCATTATTGTTTATTATTTGTCAGGTTACTTTTCTGCAAAGCACATTTTTCAACTTTACCTGTGCCAATAGATGCAAATTGGTGCCGTTGATCTGATGCTGAGGGGGTGACTTGACAGAAGTCTTTGAGGGTGTAGAAGGGTTTGATAGAGAAGATACAGAGAAGATATTTCCATTTGTAGGGGAATCCATAACTAGGAGTCCATGAATAAAAGATAGTCACTGATGAATCCAATAGGGAATTCAGAAGAAACTTTTTTTATCCAACAAAATGGTGAGAATGTGGAACCCGCCACCATAGGGAGTAGTTGAGATGGACAGCACACTGTCGATGTATTTAAGGGGAAGCTAAATAAACATACAAAGGAATAGAGGGATATCTTGGCAGTTGGAAAAAATGTGGGAATCGTGCAAACATAATCATAAGGGAGTTGGGCCGAATAGCCTGTTTATATTTTCAATATAACTCGATGTACAAAATGCCAACTTCCTCCTTCCTCCATCTTAAGTCCTCTTGGCGCCAAATCCACAGTCAGCGCCATGGAGTCCTGGTGTAGCTCATTCGTATTTTACCTTAACATCATGGTGACCTGCACAGTGACACTCAGCCTGGACTTGTGCAGGTGACTAGAGATAGAACAATTGAAATAAAAAAAGGATGGCTTGCAATTATACAGTGCATTTCACAAAGCCCTTCACAGCCAATGAACAATGAAAAACGTCATGCCGTTCAATGTTGAAAAAAATAATCAAAAGGAAAAACATGAGAGGTTAGTCACAATACACCAAGAATTGGCAGCTCCAACTCTAAAGGGGTAACTCAATTGTTCAGATCCACCTTCAATGTCTTAAGGCAGTTACAAGCAGCTTGTGGAAAAAGAGACATCAACATCTGAGATTTGGCAGAAACTCCTTTCATTAATGAATTATTCAAGAGGGAGTCATAACTATTTGACTACATTTTAAAGTGATCATTGGCGTATTACTGTATAACATTGCCATGCTCCTCGGCGAAGCTAACAACTTGTTGTGGGCCGCATGTTACTCTGGATAGGCCCGGCCCATTGCCCACTTACTAAATTGCGTCATCTAATACTGAGAGATTGCTCAAACCCGTATGTAACGCTGCACCTGTAACGCGAGTTTCATGCTCACATTAATTAACCTGTGTGTGTCTCACACAAAACTCGTGCTTCATTTAGGAGTGCCTTGGCACATTTTAACAGGTGTGGCAAGCAACCTCTCTCAGAAAGAAAGATCTCGCAGTGAAGCTGTGGATGTTTCAACTTCGGTTAGAGTTTCACCTTTGGGCCCAATCAACATGCTGATGCAATTTGCGCTTGCGATCGCCCTTATTCGCCAAAGTCACTTTCCAGTACACGTTTCCTCACAAACCCATTTCCACAGTCGCCAATCCCAAATGTTCCGTGAGCCAACACAATTCGGCCACATTGTAAGACCGAATTGCTTATTGTTCCTTCTTGCATTCATAGAATTTACAGTGCAGAAGGAGGCCATTCGGCCCATCGAGTCTGCACAGGCCCATGTAAAGATCATCCTATCTAAGCCCACACCTCCACCCTATCCCCGTAACCCAGTAAACCATCTAACCTTTTTGGACACTAAGGGCAATTTAGCACGTCCAATCCACCTGACTTGCACATCTTTGGACTGTGGGAGGAAACCGGAGCACCCGGAGGAAACCCATGCAGACACCTGCAGACTCCACACAGAAAGTGACGCAAGCCGAAAATCGAACCTGGGACCCAGGAGCTGTGAAGCAACTGTGCTAACCACAGTGCTACTGTACTACCAAAAAGTAATTATTGGTGTATTTAAGAGTGGTAGCATGATGTCATTTTAACACAGTTATAAATAGGCTTAACACACAAGTAAGTGTTTTTAGTAAGAGTGGATATTGCCCCAAAGAACAAAGAACAAAGAAAAGTACAGCACAGGAACAGGCCCTTCGGCCCTCTAAGCCCGTGCTGACCATGCAGCCCGACTAAACTACAATCTTCTACACTTCCTGGGTCCGTATCCCTCTATTCCCATCCTATTCATGTATTTGTCAAGATGCCCCTTAAATGTCACTATTGTCCCTGCTTCCACCACCTCCTCCGGCAGCGGGTTCCAGGCACCCACTACCCTCTGTGTAAAAAACTTGCCTCGTACATCTACTCTAAACCTTGCCCCTCACACCTTAAACCTAGTAATTGACCCCTCTACCCTGGGGAAAAGCCTCTGACTACCCACTCTGTCTATGCCCCTCATAATTTTGTAGACCTTATCAGGTCGCCCCTCAACCTCTGTCGTTCCAGTGAGAACAAACCGAGTTTATTCAACCGCTCCTCATAGCTAATGCCCTCCATACCAGGCAACATTCTGGTAAATCTCTTCTGCACCCTCTCTAAAGCCTCCACATCCTTCTGGTAGTGTGGCGACCAGAATTGAACACTATACTCCAAGTGTGGCCTAACTAAGGTTCTATACAGCTGCAACATGACTTGCCGATTCTTATACTCAATGCCCCGGCCAATGAAGGCAAGCATGCCATATGCCTTCTTGACTACCTTCTCCACCTGTGTTGCCCCTTTCAGTGACCTGTGGACCTGTACTCCTAGATCTCTTTGACTTTCAAAGGTGGTAGAGACGGGCACGATAGCTTCATTTACTCTTGTTTACAGTGCAGAAGGAGGCCATTTAGCCCATCGAGTCTGCACAGGCCCATGGAAAGATCACCCTATCTAAGCCCATACCTCCATCCTATCCCCGTAACCCAGTAACCCATCTATGGTTCTACCATTCACTGTATCTTCCCTACCTGCATTAGACCTTCCAAAATGCATTACCTCACATTTGTCCGGATTAAACTCCATCTGCCATCTCTCCGCCCAAGTCTCCAAACAATCTAAATCCTGCTGTATCCTCTGACAGTCCTCATCGCTATCCACAATTCCACCAACCTTTGTGTCGTCTGCAAACTTACTAATCAGACCAGTTACATTTTCCTCCAAATTATTTCTATATACTACAAACAGCAAAGATCCCAGCACTGATCCCTGCTGAACACCACGAGTCACAGCCCTCCAATTAGAAAAGCATCTTTCCATTACTACTCTCTGCCTTCTATGACCTAGCCAGTTCTGTATCCACCTTGCCAGCTCACACTTGATCCGTGTGACTTCACCTTTTGTACTAGTCTACCATGAGGGACCTTGTCAAAGGCCTTACTGAAGTCCATAGAGACAACATGCCCTACCTGCATCAATCATCTTAGTGACCTCCTCGAAAAACTCTATCAAGTTAGTGAGACACGACCTCCCCTTCACAAAACCATGCTGCCTCACACTAATACTTGATTTCAAATGGGAGTATCCAAATCCTGTCTCGAAGAATTCTCTCCAGTAATTTCCCTACCACTGACGTAAGGCTCACCGGCCGGGTGAGTAACCACCTTTCGGGTGCGATTCAATGGGACAAAAGCAGAGTTCCGTTTCGGGCACATTTGGTATGTTTCTCGGCTCCTGCAGCACCGATACTTTGCCGTTTTGTTGGCGAGCTTGGCTCGCCAGTGCAGGAAGACGATTGCGGATCGCGGCACCATTTTTAAAGAACACCCGATCTTTCAACGCCCCTCAGCGATCCCACCCCGGCCTCTGGGCACTCCTACTGCACCCAACTTACCTCACCATGGGTCCTCGATTCCACCCCCTCACCATACCTCTTATGGGCAAGACACCCCGGGCCATATCCCTGGCAGAGGCACCTTGGCACTGCCAGCCTGGCACCCTGGCAATGCTCATGCGAGCCTGGCAGTTTCACCTGGGCACCCTGGCAGTGCAGGGTAGCTAGATTGGCCATGTTAAATTGCCCTTAGTGTCCAAACAAAAAAGTAAGAAGTCTTACAACACCAGATTAAAGTCCAACAGGTTTGTTTCGCTATCACTAGTTTTCGGAGCGCTGCTCCTTCCTCAGGTGAATAATCTGGTGTTGTAAGACTTCTTACTGTGCTCACCCCAGTCCAACGCCGGCATCTCCACATCAAACTACGTATCCCAGGATGGCCAACCGGTTTGTGCTAAAAACGCACTTTTCCTCGTTATATGTGAGGTTCAGGGCGTTAGCGGTCTGGAGGAATTTTTGGAGGTTGGCATCGTGGTCCTGCTGATCGTGGCCACAGATGGTTACGTTGTCGAGATACGGGAACGTGGCCTGCAACTCGTGCTGGTCAATGATTCGGTCCATCTCCCGTTGGAAGACCGAGACCCCGTTTGTGACACCAAATGGGACCCTTAGGAAGTGGTATAGACGCCCGTCTGCCTCGAAGGCGGTGTACTTGCGGTCACCTGGGCAGATGGGGAGCTGGTGGTAGGCGGACTTGAGGTCCATGGTGGAGAAGACCTTATACTGGGCAATCCGATTGACCATGTCGGATATGCGGGGGAGAGGGTACGCATCTAGCTGCGTGTACCTGTTGATGGTCTGACTATAGTCTACGACCATCCTTTGCTTCTCCCCGGTCTTTACTACTACCACCTGGGCTCTCCAGGCACTATTGCTGGCCTGGATTATGCCTTCCTTCAGCAACCGCTGGACTTCAGACCGAATAAATATCCGGTCGTGGGCGCTGTACCGTCTGCTCCTAGTGGCGACGGGTTTGCAATCCGCGGTGAAGTTTGCAAACAAGGACGGCGGTTCAACCTTGAGAGTTGCGAGGCCGCAGATAGTGAGAGGGGGTATTGGGGTGCCGAATTGGAATGTTAGGCTCTGCAGGTTACACTGGAAATCTAATCCCAGTAATGTGGGCGCGCAGAGTTGGGGAAGGACGTAGAGCCTGTAGTTCTTAAACTCCCTCCCTTGCACCATTAGGTTGTTTCGATTGTCCGCAGAAATAGCAGTGGGCTGCCCTGGGATGGTCTGGCGCTTTAACCGCGCAAGCTTGCGAGGGGGGGGGGGGGAGTTTGTCGCGACTGGGGTCCACGAAGCCCAAGGGGCTGCCACGCGGTCGGGGCCGTAGGCGCGGGCGTTTTGCGAGGCCACATCTAGGGAAGCTGCAAGGGCCCGTGCCTCTGAGAGTCCTAGCGACTCTCTTTCTAAAAGTCTTTGGCGGATTTGGGGAGAGTTCATACCTGCCACAAATGCATCGTGAATTAGCAGGTCCGTGTGTTCGATCGCGTTCACCGGCGGGCAGTTGCAACCCAGTCCCAAAATTAGCAGCGCGGCGTAGAATTCCTCTAGCGATTCTCCGGGACTTTGCCGTCTCGTCGCGAGTTGGTGGTGCGCGTAGACCTGGTTAACGGGCCGAACGTAGATGCTCTTCAGCAATGCGAGCGCCGTTGGGAAATCTTCTGCGTCTTCTGTGAGAGGGTAAATTTCCGGGCTTACCCTTGAATGCAGGACCTGCATTTTCTGGTCTTCTGTGATCAGGCCGGGGGCCGTTCGGAGGTAGCCTTCAAAGCATGCTTGCCAGTGTTTAAATACTGCTGCCGAGTTCGCTGCGTGGGGGCTGATCCGCAGGCATTCCGGGGCGATCCGGAGCTCCATAGTCTTTTAAGCTCGCTTAATAAATTGTAGCGCACAATGACTTACGAGAGACGAGAAGTGATGAAGTCGATCCAGGCTTTATTAAGTGATGCTTGTCCCCAGCAGCTCAGCAACAGAATGAAGCTGCGGGGAGAAGCTCGGGTTCTTATACTCTGACTTCAGGGCGGAGCCAGGAGTCGGCAGCCAACCAGGACCCGGGATCTGTCAGCCAATAGCATCTCGGCTTCACAGTCCCACATGACCCACCACCACAAGTGTGAGTTGCGAAACCGGTGAATCCGGCACCATTTCTCATTAGAATCGATTGTGTTCCATGTGGCGCCGGTGTAGCCCCTTAACAACAATGGAATCGGTGCAGGTGTGGCGCCAGTTTTTCTGTCATGAAAGTCCACGAATTCTGCGTTGGTGTCAGCACTTAGTCTCAGAAACGGAGAATCCCGCCCACGCTCTTTTGAGCCAGAGTTCCATTCTGGGATCTCCTCATCCAATTCTAACATCAACTGGGATCGTAAACGTGCCGTAAACGTTTTGTGATTCTATGGTTCTACATCCACTGTCACAGGTAGACAAGGCCTCGTAAGCAGAGAGTACCGCCCACAGTGCAGCATCCCCTCTGTACTGCGCTGGGTGGGTCAGTTTAGAATTTGTGCTCAAGTCTCTGGAGTATGACTTGAATCCACAACCCTCTAACTCAGAAGGAAATTGTTAGCCGATCAACCGAAACCTAATAACCAGAGGCACTTCAGGCAAAGATGGATTTTTATGCCAATATTGGCCTGGCGTAAATCCAGACCCGATCTCTCGGTGTACCTAATGATTTCCTGGACATCCAGTCTGCAGCTTTGACAGCTAACTTTCAGTGTCAGAGGAAATCAGGAGCATGGCTAAGTCAATGGAAGAAGACAACCAGCGCAGAGGGGGCAATTCTGGACGCACGTTAGGCATCTCTCCTGATTTTCCGTTGAAGTTTATTGCCTCACCAAAAGGGCAGCATTGGCGTTGGTAAAGCACTTGCCCAGATATAGCTGTTCTGAAGTAATGGAAGTTGGTTGAGGAATGAAAGTTCATTCTAAACCAGGTTCGCTACTTTGAGTTGAGGTTAACGTGTCACGAGCGGCTATCACAGCGCTGAGTGTAAGTATGGACATGTGGAAATGTTTAAACGTTTCAAAAAGGGAAGATTCCCGCATTGATGGAATGGCAATTGCAAGCTGCAAACAGCTGGGATTAAATTATGGCAACAGCAAACAACAAGTGATATCCCGGGAGTTTGTTTGCTTGATTTGTTTAACTGGTCAAGCAGAAGCGTTGCAATATTTTGTCGCTGCCCACAAAATTGAGTTGGAGGGTTACCTGCGTTATAGGCCTTGTCTCCTGAACGTTCCCACTGCCAGCGTTCCTGCAATAGCATTGCTCCAAGGCCTCTTTGACATGTTTACTGACCGTTAGCCAATGTTCCCAAGGGATTGGAAACTGCCAATCGCAGTGAAAGCTGTGAGCACCCGTGCTGAAAGGACTGGGTTTCATAATCTGACCCATCTTTTTTTGGGCCCGATATTTCAATGCTTAAAAAGGCTCCAACTTTCCCCACTCTTCTGCTGAGTGAGATGACACATCCTGGGTCGCTGTTGCGCGATGGAGACCCACAGCTCCATGACTCGTCATGTCTATTGTTCATGTGCAAGACTGGAGAGTGGGTCTGGGCTATTAGCCTATAGAAGCATAGAAAACACAGAACAATTTACAGCACAGAAGGAAGTCATTCATCCCATCATGTTTGTGCCAGCCAAAAAAGAGCTGTAAAATATATTCCCATCTTCCAGCTCTTGGTAAGTAATATTGTCACAAATAGGCTTCAATGAAGTTACTGTGAAAAGCCCCTAGTCGCCACATTCCGGCGCCTGTTCGGGGAGGCTGGTACAGGAATTGAACATGCTGACGTTGTTCTACAAGCCAGCTATTTAGCCCACTGTGCTAAACCAGCCCCAAGCCTTGTCAGTTATATCACCTCAGGTGTACATTTAATACAGTGTGGGTTTCTGCCACCAAACCTTTCAGCCAGTGAGTTCCAGTCTCCTACACCCCCTGGATGAAATAAAATACCCCTTAATCTCCCACTAATCCTTCTGCCAATTGTTCTAATGTTTATTGACCCCCCACCTGCTAAAGTAAATAGTTCCTTCCAATCCACTCTATCGAGGCCACTTGTCATTTTATCCACCTCAATTAAATCACCCCTCAGCCTCCATTTTTCCATAAAATAAAGCAACCCCAATGTTTCCTCATCGCTAAAATTCTTCATTCCTTTACCCTCTCTAGTGTGATCACATCCTTCCTGTAATGCGGCGACCACAGTTATTAAACCCAACATGTAGGCTTTTCAAAGACTCTATCCCTCTGCCTCGGGCCTTTTGTGCACCCTGCCTCCGCTCACCCCACTGTGAGCGGTGGCTCTTTTATCCAACAGAGTCCCACGCACGTGGCAAATCATTTCCTAAACTCTCAAGAACCTGCTCAATACTCATCACTTTAAACAACAATAATAAAGTGAATTTATGAAGTGCCGTCAATGTAGTGCAATCTCCCAAGGTGCTTTCCCCAAGAGAAATCAAACAGAAAATGACAAGACAGAGCAGGAGTGGTGACAAAATGTTTTCTCAGAGTATTCGGTTTCAGACAGCATCTTAAAGGAGAAGAGATCCTTTAAGAAGTGGGGAGGTTTGGCGGGGGGGGGGGGGGGGGGGGGGGCGAGGGGGTCCCACAATTTAGGACCTAGATAACTGAGGCCTTTGGTCATTCGGTCAGACCCCTTCTTCCCTAGCTCGCCATCCATCTTCCTCTTAAATGGAGCAAACCTTAGAGCATTCTTTGCATTAAAGGTGTAATAGGAACGCAAGTTGTCTTTAGAACAGGAGTTGCTGCGACGAACATTCAGTTCAATACTTCTTTAAAAATTCATTAACGGGATATGGACGTCGCTGGTTAGGCCGGCATTTATTGCCCATCCCTAGTTGCCCTTCAGAAGGTGGTGGTGAAATGCCTTCATCGCTGCAGTCCTTCAGGTGTAAGTACACCCATTGTGCTGTTAGGGAGAGAGTTCCAGGATGTTGTCCCAGCGACAGTGAAGGAACGGCGATTTATTTCCAAGTCAGGGTGGTGAGCGACTTGGAGTGGAATCAGTTCCCAGGTATCTGCTGCACTTGTCCTTCTAGATAGCAGTGGTGGAGGGTTTGGAAAGTGCTGTATAAGGTATAAGATGCAGTGCATCTTGGAGATGGTACACACAGCTGCCACTGTTTGTCGGTGTTGGAGTGTTTGAATGTTTGTGGAAGGGGAGCAATCAAGTGGGCTGCTTTGTCCTGGATGTTGTTGAACTTCTTGAGTGTTGTTGTAGCTGCACTCATCCAGGCAAGTGGAGGATATTCCATCACACTCCTGACTTGTGCCTTGCAGATGGTGGACATGCTTTGGGGGGGGTTCAGGAGGTGAGTTACTCGCCGTAGGATTACTAGCCTTTGACTTGCCCTGGTAGCCAGAGTATTAATGTGGAGATGAAGGGACAAGGACGAGCATGATTGTATATTCACAGACTGTGAGAAACGAAGAATGAAATTTCAGAGGAGGAATGATCAGCATCGTTTGAGAGAGGGAGAGAGAGAAACGAGGAAGGGACAGTGACAGAGAGACAGTTGGGCTAAGAAACTGGGTCACGATGTATCCATTTTGCAAGCATAAAATGCACACCTAAATATCCAATAAGGCATGCTCTTCCCACCAATTGGGAGGGTAATCCAATTTTTTTTCGGGGGGTTAGATAAGGGTAGACCAAGGTTCAAAGGGAAGGTTGGTTCATAACAAGTCATTTGTCACACTATGAATTTTTAATTGAGGCTTGAAATGCAATAACACTTGAAATGAAAATCACTTATTGTCACAAGTAGGCTTCAATGAAGTTACTGTGAAAAGCCCCTAGTCACCACAGTCCGGCACCTGTTCGGGGAGGCCAGTAAGGGAATTGAACCCACACTGCTGGCCTTGCTCTGCATTACAAGCCAGTGGTTTAGCCCAGTGTGCTAAACCAGCCCCCAACTTCAGGTAGAGTTGGTGCCTTTGGACCGAGTTGGGCACCCCTGAAGAGTTAATCACTATTTAAACCATCGATTATAAGCAACATGCTTTCAAAATGCCCAACTCGTTCAGCCGAGTGCCACTGAAGTACCCAAATCTCCCACCTGCTTATTTATTTTTTTAGGTTTTTATTTTGCTACCTTAATATGCATTAGGGTTAAATTTAATGTATGGAAATCGCACATGTGAACCTGAAATCTAAGTATCGGTGAGTTATTTATTTGTGTGACAGCATCATAGCCAGACTGTATCCTATACTCAACTCCCCAGGTTTACACAATAGTCATTGGGTAACAATCAAGAATGGGTCTCTTGGCTGGTACCACAGAGGTCTCCAACCAGAAGGAGATGATCAACAACATGAATTTACACAATACCTATAAGATAACTAAGCATCCCAAGATGCTTATCATCCAGCCCATCATGTCTATACCAGCTTTAGGATTAGAGTTTTCCTCCCTTCAGGATTGAACTGGTGTCCAGGAATTGAAGATTCAGCTTGGAGGCGACGGAGTCATTGAGAGGAGGTTGATGTGATGAAAAGTTCAGAAATATATTCAGAGGTGGCAACCTTCCATAAATTTGAGCTCATCCACAACTCTGCTGTCCATATCCCAACTCTCCCCTAGTCCAGTTCATCCATCGCCCCTTGCTCCCTGACCTAAACTGTCTTCCAGTTCAGCAACGCCTCCATCTTAAACTACTCATCCTTGTTTTCCAATCCCTCTCGGGTCTAGTTCCTCGCTTCTTTGTCATCTCCCCCATCCCTATCTAAGATCTCTGCACTCCTCCAGTTTGAGTCGTCTGCACATCCCTGATTTTAATTGCCCCACTAATGGTGGCCAGGCCTTCAGCTGCCAAGGGGCCCCCAAGCTCTGAAATCTGCTTCCTAAACCGCTTCACCTCTTTACCAACCTCTCACACTTGTTAAGATGCTCATTAAAACCTAATCCTTTGACCAAGATTTTGATTGTCTGTCCTAATTTCTCCTTTTGTGGCTCGGTGTCAGGTTTTCTTTCTCTATTCAAGTGCCTCAGAACTTTTCTTCATTACGGATTAGGGAGGGATTTCCAGAGCTTAGGGCCTGGATGCTGAAGGCACAGTCACCAAAGGCGAAGCTTTGAAAATAGGTCATGTGCAAAGAGGCTGGAACAGACAGTGGATGAAAGTTTTCTTTGATCACCCAAGAAGTTCTTTTCCAAACTGGGTCCAGTCAATTAAGCAGACATGAGATAATGATGCCAATAGGACTCTGCGGAATCAAATGCTATTATTTTTTTCTGGATTAATTTATAATGATGAGTGCCTTCAAATTACAGATTCATTAGATATTCTGGTCTTCAGAGGCATTGCTGCTTAATGTACTGATGTACTTATGTTTGGGTTTTGTGATACCTCTGGTCCATTGCTACCCAGATTGAAGAGTAGAAGTTATAAACGGTTGACTAAACCAATCCGTTTGGATGGTTTGGGAAGGGAAGTCTCATGGAAAAGCTTATTTAAGGTGACATAATAAATTCATAGGACAGAGGGAGTCAATTCTGAATAAAGTTTTCAGATATGATAAGGCGATAAGGAAGAAATCCACGCAAGTTATAATACAGAAACAGGCAGTCCATGTTGGCATTTGCCTTGTTTCTGATTATTGGTCACATTTATCCGTCCCATTCTCATATTCTTTAATGCTTTTCCTTTATCCATTTGTCCAACCTAACTTTCGATGTCGGTATAGTTTCTACATTAAACAGTAAGCTGGAAGTGAATTCCGTATTCTCACAACCCGCTATGTGAAGAACTTCCTCTTCCATTTGGTTCAACCTCTTACTTTGAATCTTGTATCACTCACACCCTCCCAACTAGATTGTGGCATAGTGGTCATGCCATTGGACCAATAATCCAGAAGTCCACATATGGGTTCAAATCCTGCCATAGCAGTCTGTGGGGTTTTAATTTAATTAATTTTTAAAATCTGTAATTATAAGCAGTAACTGTGACCATGCAAGTGTGGTCTATTGTTGTAAAAACCCATCTGGCCCATAGAAAGCTACTGCTGTCCTTACCTGCTCTGGTCTGGCCTTGTCTACGTTTGACTCCAGACCCACAGCAATGACCTGAAATCATAGAATCATAGAATTTACAGTGCAGAAGGAGGCCATTCGGCCCATCGAGTCTGCACACGGCTCTTGGAAAGAGCACCCTATCCAAGTCCACATCTCCATCCTATCCCCATAACCCAGTAACCCCACCCAACACTAAGGGCAATTTTGGACACTAAGGGCAATTTATCATGGCCAATCCACCTAACCTGCACATTTTTGGACTGTGGGAGGAAACCGGAGCACCCGGAGAAAACCCACCCACATACGCGGAGGATGTGCAGACTCCGCACAGACAGTGACCCAAGCCGGAATCGAACCTGGGACCCTGGCTATCCACAATGCTACCGTGCTGCCGTGGCCTCACAAGCTCTCACAGTTTATGGGGCAATTAGGAATGGGTAACAAATGCTGACCTTGCCAATGAGGCCCATATCCCAAGATAGGAGAACTAAAATAAATCTGTTTCTATCCCTTCCTTAAATAATTTCAAGCATTCCTACCATACTTCCCTAATAAGAAAGAAGACACTCATTAAATTGTGAAGGGGAAATTTAAGACAAACATCAGGAAATGTTTCTTTATACTGTGGAATCCCTGCAGCGCAGAAGGAGGTTGATCAACCCATCAAATGTACACTGATTCTCTGAAAGAGAACTGTACCTATGATTCTATGAACAGCATCCAACCAAGACCTACTCCCCTGCCCTATCCCATAACCCCACCCAACCTGCTCATCTTTGGACACTAAGGGATTATTTAGCATGGCCAATGCATCTAACCTGCACATCTTTGGACTGTGGGACGAAACCGGAGCACCCGGAGGGAACCCACGCACACACGGGGGGAATGTGCGAACTCCACATGGGTGGGTTATTGGGCTACGGGGATAAGGTGGAGGTATGGGCTAGGGTAGGCTTCTCTTTCCAAGGGCAGGTGCAGACTCGATGGGCTGAATGGCCTCCTTCTGCACTGCAGATTCTGTGGTCCTATGATGATCTTTGGTCTGTGGGAGGAAACCGGAACACCCGGAGGAAACCCACGCAGACACGGGGAGAAAGGGCAAACTCCACACAGACATTCACCCGGCGCCGGAATTGAACCCGGGTCCCTGGAGCTGTGAGGCAGCAGTGCTAACCGCTGTGCCAGTGCCGCCCTTATGTGTGTCGAGAAACATATTTTCACAGAAAGGGTAGTGGAAATCTGGAACTCTCTCTCTCTCACCAAGCTGCTGAGGCTGGAGGTAAATTGGAAATTCTAAAACGGAGATTAATAGATTTTTGCTCAGCACAGATATTGGAGATCCAAGGTGGGTAGGTGGAGTTAAGATACTGACCGGCTATAATCTAATTAAAGAGTGGAACAAGTTCATAGGTTGAATGGCCTACTCCTGTCCTGTGTTCCTCTGGTGGGCGCCACGGTAGCACAGTGGTTAGCACTGTTGCTTCACAGCACCAGGGACACGGGTTTGATTCCCGGCTTGGGTCACTGTCTGTGCGGAGTCTACACGTTCTCCCCGTGTCTGCGTGGGTTTCCTCTGGGTGCTCCGGTTCCCTTCCACAAATCCCGAAAGACGTGCTGTTAGGTGAATTGGACATTCTGAATTCTCCCCCAGTGTACCCGAACAGGCAACTGGGAGATTTTCACAGTAACTTCGCTGCAGTGTTAATGTAAGTGAATTGGTGACAACAACAAAGATTAAATAAATATTAAAATGACATTAGAGCAGCAGATATTAAGTAGCTCAATGCCATAATGGAAAGGCAGTTGTGTTGATATTCTGGAAGGATGAGAAACAACTGAGCCAAAGAGCTTTCTCCATCTACCTAGCATAGGACTAGTGATAGCCCTGCATGCCTGTTCTATTTCAGAAAGCCAGTTGGTGAAGGATAGAACTGAATCCAATCTTCACACACTATTACAATTATTTATAGAGTTGCAAACTCCAAGCATATGCCATCTGACCCCAAACCCACAGTTTTAGGGGCTCAAGTTAATGCCCCGTTAAGTTGCCCCATTCATGCCCACAACCTACATCTATTAAACACAATTAATATACAGTTAACATGTTGCCCCATTTAATTGGACAGTAGCTGCTCTGACTCTCTTCCCCACTTTCCCGCTAGTGATAAACAACAGAAATATGTAACTGGTCCGTAGTTACGCTAAGAGAAAAACGAGCCGAACGTTTCAAGGCCACAGATAGGGCACCTCGAACAGTGCAGCAAGGTGTCAGCCTGGACTTTGGTTTCAGGACTCTGGATGGGGGACAGCTTTGTGAGTCAGAGACAGGAATGATTCTGAGCCATGGCTGACATAGCTGCAGCACCTCAGGAAAATTTACAATCTAAGGGTGTGATAAATGCGGGAGGAATTCATTTCTTGCAAGGGCATTGTTAGCTCATTTTACACTCCAACATTAATAACAGCTAATCATTGTATACCAGCTTTAATGTCCCAATCCACTTTACAGAAGCAAAGCAAAAATGACACCGAGCCACTTTGGTCAGGTGATCAAAACCTTGGTCAAAGATGAAATTTTTAAGGAGTGTCTTAATGGCGGAAAGCAAGGTAGAGGGGTGTAGGGAGTGTGTTCCAGAGCTTGTGGCCCAAACAACTGCAGGCATAAATACCAGGGGTGGGATTCTCCGTCCCCCCGCCAGGTCGGATATTCGCCGGGGGCTGGCGTGAATCCCGCCCCCCGCCGGTTGCCGAATTCCCCGGATATTCGGCGGGGGCGGGAATCGCAGGGATGGCGTTAGCAGCCGCTGAGGCTCCCGCGCATGCCCGGACTTCCGCCTGCTGGCAAGTCCTTTCGGCCCCGGCTGGCGTGGCGCCAAAGGCCTTTCCCGCTGGCCGGCGGCGCACCAACCACTCCGGCGCGGGCCTAGCCCCTCAAGGTGAGAGCTTGGCCCCTAAAGACGCCGGAGTGGTTCCCGCCACTCCATCCCACCGGGAGCCCCCCCTATCCCCCCCGCCCCGCCAGGTAGGGGAGAATCCCAGCCCAGTAGTGGAGTGATTATAATTGAGGATGCTCCAAAGGTCAGAATTAGAGGAATAAAGGTACCATGGAAAATTGTGTTTCTGGGTGAGATTATAGTGTTTGGGAGGAGCAAGGCCATGGAGTGATTTGGTAACAAGAATGAGAATTTTAAAATTAATATGTTGCTTGATCAGGAACCATTGTAGATCAGCGAGGGATAGGACTAGGTATGCGGTAGGGCAGCAGATTTCCAGATGTTCCCAAGTTTATGGATGGTGGATTAATCAGGTATAGAGGTAATGAAAGCATAATGAGAGTTTCAGCAGCACATGAGCTGACACAGGGGCTAAGTCAGACGAGCTCGCTCTGACTTTGCGGATGGCATAAAACTTGGAAGTGTGGTAAACTGTGAAGAGGACAGTGCAGAACTTCAAAAGGACATAAACAAGTTGGTGGAGTGGGCAGATGAAATTCAATGCAGAAAAGTGTGAAGTGGTGTATTTTGGTGGGAAGAACATGGAGAGAGGGGTACAATTCTTCAAGGGATGCAAGACCTGGGTGGAGAAGTGCATAAATCATTGATGGTGGCAGGAAAGGTAGAGAGAGCAGTTAATATGCATACAGCATTCTGGGCTTTATTAATAGAGACATGGAGTACAAGAGTAAGGAGGTTATGCTAGTACAATATTTAGGCCTCAGCTGGAATATTGTATACCGTTCTGGGTGCCACACTAAAGGAAGGATGTGAATGCACAGGATATAGTGTAGATGAGGTTACAAGAATGGTTCCTGGGAGATATAGCTCTTGAAGTTATAGCTCTTGGGGCTAAGTGAATCAAGAGATATGGGAGGAAGGCGAGATCAGGGTATTGAACTTGATGATCAGCCATGATCATGATGAATAGCGGAGCGGGATCGAAGGGCCGAATGGCCTCTTCCTGCTATTTTCTGTATGTATGTTTCTATGAATGTATGAGAAATTTCAGTGATGAGGCTAGGTTGGAGAGGTTGGGTCTGTTCTCTTTGGAGAGAAGAAGGCTGAGATGAGATTTGATGGAGATGTTCAAAAACATGAGGGGGCTTGTAGCCATCTGGGATGGCCACGTCCCGATTACAAAATGGACACTTGCAAAGACTGCAGGGAAAATTGGACAATGCTAAGAAACAAGCAGATGCAAGCTCCGTCTGTTGATTAGAAGCTTAAATGCTCAGACAGGACAGAAACGACCAAACAATTTACATACTAATGAGCCATCTCCAGGGACAAAAGGGAAACATTTAGATACACAATGTTAGGACAGACTCCCCGGCAGCAGAAGAAGCTAAGACAAAGCAGACTGACAGTCACCAGGACACGCCCAGCGACCAGGGAACCACCCCTCTATTGGAGGAAAATCGATACCGATGATTGGGAAAAACCCAATTAGTTGAAGCCAAGTTCAAGGCCCACCCAAAAGAGCGCGAAGCTCTTTTGGGTATAAAAGGTATCCCCCAAGGGAGAACGCCCTTTTTTGACTTTGGCTCTCAGCAAAGAGAGAGACCTGCCTATCAGCTACAGCAGACCAAGTAAGTTCCAAGTTAATGCACGCTATGAGATAGATGCTCCTAGTTGCTACCCTGTAAACAGCTCAACCCAGCAGCCTCAGAACCGAGCAACGGCCATTGTTCCTCTGACTGAGTGGGCGCCCGAAGGTAAGTATAGGCCTTAGTAATAGTGGTAGTTTAGTTTTGTAGAGTTTATGCATGAGTAGATTTGACTGTGTGTAAATAAATGAGCATTGCTTTTGAACTTACTAACTGGTGTATCGAGTCATTGATCAGTATTCGGTTCTGAACCTTGTGGCGGTGTCTAAAGATACCTGACGACTCGTGAGTAAACGTGATTAAATAGAGCCAGATTAAGAACCAACCAAAAGTTAGCAGCATTTACTGGTGACTCTGGTGGGATTCGACTTAGAAGTGGCCTAACCACTCCGAGAGAACCCAAAATTTGAATTGAAAATCCAATTGGGAACAGAAAGAAAAACCACAAGCGTCAAAACAGTACTGATCGAGCCTCTGAGATTCGGAAGTGTGTTAATGCATGCGTACTAACAGGGATATAAGGTAAACCTGAGAGATTTTGTTGCGAAAAACTGTCGGAAGTTTTGTAGGCCGGAAATTAGCGTAAGCCGTACCCGTGTTTACATCACCACTTTATCACCCCCTGTTCCAAATTCAGTAGAGATCCTAGTAGAGAGAATGGCAATGAAGGCAATGGAACGCCTTATGAACCCCCAGGAATTCAAGGTCACAGCGACCAGCAGTAGAGTAGGACAATGTCCCGTTTGGGAAGAAGAGATCAGGAAATATCTCAAAGGGAAAGGATGGCCCCTTTGGAGTGAATTCTGTGATAATGAGGAAACAGGACCCGGGAGTATAGGACATACTTGGTGAGAGAACCTCTCAGAGATCCACAAGAAGAGCTTGGGAAAAGCTTGCAAGCCGATGGCAATCGTGTCCTGTTTGGCACAATTGCGAGGCCCAGAGGAGGTCGTTAGGACGCTCCGTAGAGAGATAGAGGAGAGAGACAGAAGTAGTGAGGTCGACGTGAGTGAGGTAGAGAAAGAGAATCGAGATCTGAAAGAGCAGTTAGCAGCAAGGGACAGAGAGGTGGATGATGCCAAGAGGGCACATCAGTCTTGTCTCGCGCATTTGAACAGCTTTCAGACACAATACGATAAGGCCTACCAGGACACGCAATGTGCGGTCTTGGTAAGACAAGAAACAGAACAGCAAGTTGAGAAATTGCAGAAACAGTGCAATGATTTAAAAGCAGCCCTACGAGCACTCCATACGTCCACGATGGAACAAAGGCAGAGCTCCGTAGACCATGCAAATTGCAGAATTGTAATCTCTGTTGTCCATGCAAAATGGATTTCAGAGTACTTTCGGACCCCAATTAGATCAAGAAAATGACCCCGATTGGCAGGAATTGAACGAGACTACCCATAGATACGTACATGGGACATATACGCAGGAAAAACCCCAGAAAAGGAAAGGGCCCCAACCGAACAGGCAGAACACACCCCCATGTGACCACACACCGCAGGGCCACAGGAGAAGGAGAAGCAGATTTCCTTTCCACAACCCCGTTAACCGTGACCCAATTAAGGGACGCGTGTGGAAAAATTACACCGTTCCTTCCCACATCCGACCCCCCCACCAATTGTTCGCGAAAGTCAGACAACAGGCTACCATGTACGGCCTGGACGAAAAGGAGCAAGTGAAGCTCACAGTTTTAAGCCTCGACCCTTCAGTCGTAGCAGCCCTTCCCGACCCACAGAATGTAGGAGGAGGCACACTCCAAGAGATGCACACAGCGATCCTTGATGCGATCGGCTTTAACAGAGGAGACCCCGTAGAAGGCCTAAGTAAGTGTAGGCAAAAGAAGACAGAGCACCCCACAGTGTTTGCTGGATGTTTGTGGATTCACTTTACCGCAGTTTTTGGAGAGTTAGCCTGTGCCCATTTGTCCCCAGATAATATGGCCAAATGGACCCGAATTCTAGTCCCCCCCGCCACAGAAGCAGGATGAAAAGATTGCGCAAATTATGATGAGGCCCACAATGAAAAATGGGTTTTGAAGAGATTGTCCCGCGCTCGGGAGCAATCAATTGCAGGCAAAACCGCATTTATAACACCCAATGATGAGCAGGTAGAAATGAACCCAGTTAAAGCACACCAGAACCCTGCATGGGTAAATGAGGGCAGGAACAGCCAACCCCAGCCCAAAGCTCAGGAATGTTATAATTGTGGACAGCTGGAACACTTTGCACGAGAGTGCAACTTGCCCCAGAAGCAGCAGAGAAACCAACAGACAGGCACCCTAAACAAGAATAGGGCAAAACCGATCCATAGCGTTAGACCCCGTTCAGAGAGTACAGACATGAACGGCACCGACTGACGGTGTTCCCCAACTTGGGTCTGCGACACCCTTTGGGACAAGTCCGGTTGACCGGTAGTAGCAGACAAAGTTCGGGGACAACCCTTGGAATTTCTTTGGGACACAGGAGAGTCCCGCACCACACTCAATTCCTCCACAATGTTCCAGCGAGACACGTGGCCCACAACAGACACCATTACACTCAGTGGTTTTACAGGCCATTTACAACAGGGACACATCACAGCCCCTAGCAATGCAGAGAGGGAACATCGCAACCAAGCACCCCGTAGTTTTAGTTGATCTGCTCCATACAGCAGAACATATACTTGGGATTGACTTCATGAACTCCCATAACCTTTCTTTTGATCCAGTTAACAAGTGTGTTTGGAAAATGGCAAAGGCAGCACGAACCCCGCCACGCTCACAGTAGGAGAATACGTAAATAGGATTAGCTCAGTAGGAGACTTCTGGTTCGACCCTCGAGCCATTAGTGCAGACAAACAAGTTAGGGCAGTCCTGCAGGAACACAGCACAAGCAGGACTGTGGCAGTTTGACTGGCTTTGTGAACATTACAGATCCCTACCCTAAGCCCCAGAAGCAGTACGGATTTCCCCAGGAAGCAGAGGGAGAAATCTCCAAAGTAATAGAGGGCGGGATTCTCTGAAAACTGGCGCGATGTCCGGGACCCGGCGCTAAAAACGGCGCGGATCACTCCGGCGTCGGGCCCCCCCAAACAATGCAAATTCTCCGGCCCCGAATGGGCTAGCAGCGGCGTGACGCCGTTCGCGATGGCGTCACCCGACGTGGACGGTGACGTCGTGTGGTGTCATTGACGCAGCACGGCGTGACGGCTCAAAAGTCACGCCCCCCCCCACCCCGTAAGACCCGACAAGTGGCCGCCCGCCACGCAGCCCCGAGGTTCCAGGACCACAACATCGAGGCGCTCCTGGATGCAGTGGAGGAGAAGAGGGAGTCCCTGTACCCCGGACACGGCCGCAGGGCCACCCCACTTCTCAGCCGGCATCTGTGGAGGGAGGTGGCAGAGGCCGTCAGCGCTGTGGCTCTGACACCACGGACAGACACCCAGTGCCACAAGAAGGTGAACAACCTTGTCAGGGCAGCCAGGGTGAGTCCCCACCCCCTCCGTGCCCAATGTGCGGCACACCCCAGGTGAAACCAACCCTAACCCTAACCTCTGCACTATACGCGCAACCGCTGGCGTGCATTCATATACCTGTCTAACACTGTTGCCCTTTACCCCTGCCACCCACCCACCCCCCCGCCCCCCCCCCCACAGGAGTAGTGCGCACACAACAATAGGGAGCATGAGAGGACTGGAGGAGGCCCCGCTGATGAGAGGCCACTCACCATACATGAGGAAAGGGCCCTGGAACTGGCTGGCGGACCTGAGGACCGGGAGATGTCGATGCAGAGGTCGGGGGCCCCACCAGCACGTGAGCCACCGACAGCCCGTCCCCATATCCCTCCTTCCCCATATCCCCCATATACCCCCTCCCCCATATTCCCCTCCCTCATATCACCTGATCACCTGCGTGTCTAACCATGCATGCTTCATTGTGTATCGCAGGAGCAAACATCGAGGCATCCATCCCCGAAGATGCCGACCGCCCGCAGGATGCCCCAGGGCGACCACGGGATACAGAGAGACCCGGACCCTCTGGCATGCGACGCCCACAGGATGCCCCAGGGCGACCACGGGATACGGAGAGACCCGGACCCTCTGGCACGCGACGCCCACAGGATGCCCCACGGCGACCACGGGAGACGGAGAGACCTGGAGCAATAGGGAGACGACGCCCCCATCTCATGCGGGTGCGGCGACGCAGGTGTGTGCCACCCAGTGACGAGGGGAGCAACCACAGGCCCCCGTCGCAGCCGAGCCACAAAACCACTACCCAGGACAGCCTTACACAGGGCAGCCCTACCCACGACACCACTACCCAGGATTGCCCTACCCAGGACACTCCTACCCAGGACACCCCTACCCAGGACAGCACGGGGCATTGTGGATAGCACACTTGCTTCACAGCTCCAGGGTCCCAGGTTCGATTCCGGCTTGGGTCACTGACTGTACGGAGTCTGCACATCCTCCCCGTGTGTGCGTGGGTTTACTCCTCGTGTGTGCGTGGGTTTCCTCCGGGTGCTCCGGTTTCCTCCCACAGTCCAAAGATGTGCAGGTTAGGTGGATTGGCCATGATAAATTGCCTTTGTAGCGCACAAAGACTCCATGAGACGAATAGAGTGAAGTCGATGAGGCTTTATTAAGCGTGTCTGTTCCCCCGCAGCTCGATAGTAAACTGGCCTGCGGGGGAAGACTCCGGCTTCTTATACTCCGCCTTCAGGGCGGAGCTTGAGGTCAACGGCCAACCAGGACCCGGGATCTGTCAGCCAATGACATTAGGGCTTCCAGTCCCACATGACCCCCAATACATACTACCACAGCCCTTAATGTCCAAAATTGCCCTTAGTGTTGGGTGGGGTTACTGGGTTATGGGGATAGGGTGGGGGTGTTGACCTTGGGTGGGGTGCTCTTTCCAAGAGCCGGTGCAGACTCGATGGGCCAAATGGCCTCCTTCTGCACTGTAAATTATATGATAATCTATGACACCCCTACCCAGGAGATCCCTACCCAGGAAACCGAAATACCGGACAGTGACACAGATTGGATGGGCGGAGACGAACCGCCACCCCAAAGTGCCATGGACTCAGAGTCGGACGATGCGCACGACACAACGCCACTGCTGTCACCAACACCCTCCACCATCGCAGAGAAGCTCACCTCGGTTGGGCACTTTAGTGATGAGGCGTCTGTTACACTCACTGGTGCGCACAACACAGCCGTCCCGGTACAGCAGGTGGAGGTAGGAGCAGCAGAGGGGCCGGGAAGTCGGAGGGCATCCCGGCGCAAGCGAACATCTGCCGCCCAGATGGATCCCGGGTTCCTGGAGTTATCACACCCACCCATAGCCCCGATGCAACCACAGAACCTGGGATGAGCGAAGATGGTGACGGTCGGCTTGCAGGAGCTGGGAGTGGTGCCGGTCATGCGTGCCACCCAGGCCGACACCGCACGGGTGGCGTCCGCGGTGGAGGAAATTGGTGCGACGGTGTCAGGCATGGGGAGCAGTATGCGAGGCCTGGGGCTTTCCATGAGCCAGCGCCAGTGGCAGATGGCAGAGGCGCTCAACGCCGTGGCCCTGTCACAGCAGGCCATGGCCCAGTCTCAGCAGGCCATGGCCCAGTCTCAGCAGGCCATGGCCCAGTCTCAGCAGGCAATGGCCCAGTCTCAGCAGGCAATGGCCCAGTCCCTGCAGGCCATCACTGAGGGCATTGGCGCCATTGCCCATGTGCTAGCCGGCATCGCACAGTCACAGCCAGGGATGGCCAACTCCCTGAGCTCCATGGCTGCAAACCTGCAGACCCTTGTCGATACCAGCACGGGCCTCCAGGACTGGCAGTGCCACGTGTCGGAGGGGCGTCGGATGGCCGGTCCGTTCGCACCCCGACCCATGTAGAGGCCTGGGGGCCATTGGGCACCCCGAGGGAGGAGGAGTTGCTGCCGCCCGTCCCTGGTCCCCCTGTAGTGGAGGTCCCGGAACACCGCGACACCTCGGACTCTCCCCCTTCCGTCCCAGGTGCATCTGGTGGGCAACGGGCAGGACAGGCTGGCAGCTCGCCATCCCAGTTGCCCGGGCAGCAGCCAGGCTCATCCAGGCCGGGCCGCCCCAGGAAACGGCCGCCACAGGGGTTCCCAGTCACAGGGCAGGAGTCCACCTCCATTCTGCTGTACCGTCTGGGGAACCACCTAGGCGTAGTCAAAGGGCCCGGAAGGCCAAACAATTAGGCACTGAGTAAGTTGGCACGGCTGCAGGGCACAGACGAGTTTTAGGGGCTAGGGCACATCTTTGCACTGTTTGTTATTAAAATCACTTTAACACCTACAGAAGCTACCTTTGTGCTCTGTCCGAAGCGTGCGGGGGTGTCATGTACGTTGAGCGCCAGTGTGTGTGAGGGATGGTCTTATGTTGGCCTCAGGTGAGTCGGCCCCGTTCCCCCTGGGCCGCCATCAACATCCTCCCGGGCAGAGGACGGGACCGTGCGCTGCAGTGTCACAGCCGCATGCAGGGATGGTCCGGGTGGATGGTGGTACTGTGGCCATGGGTCAGACATCGTCCAATGATGTGGAGCTCATTGCAGAGCGGGTTGTCATCATCTTCCATGGCCTGCAATAGACACGCGTCCACCGGCGCCCGTGAGAGCCCGGCCGTCGTGCCGCACGTTGATCTGCAATGGGGGGGTGGTGAGCATGCGGGTGGGGTGGGTGAGGTTGGGGGGCGGGTGAGGGTGCTGGGTGGGTGGATGGGTGGGGGGGCGGTGAGGGTGTTCGGGTGTTGCCATGGTGTGCGGTATGTGGCTATACTCGTCGATTCCCACGCCCCCTAGTCAGTGAAGCGGGCGGCTATCAGCCTGTCCCGTGCCCGCTGGCCCAGCCGGTAACGGTGGACAGCCACCCGCCTGTGTCTAGCCCGTCTGCCCTGACCATTGCCCCATCCCCCTCATCTGGGGAGGACTGCGCCTCTTCCTGCTGCTCCTCCACTCCGCCCTCCTCTGCCTGCGGCACATCGCCCCTCTGCTGGGCTATGTCGTGCAAGACGCAGCACACCACAATGATTCGGCCGACCCTATCTGACCGATACTGGAGGGCGCCCCCAGAGAGGTCCAGGCACCTGAAACGCACTTTGAGCACGCCAAAGCACCTCTCTATCACTCCCCTTGTCGCTGCATGGGCATCATTGTAGCGGTTCTCCGCGTCATTCTGTGGCCTCTGTATAGGCGTCATCAGACAAGTCCGCAACGGGTAACCCCTGTCGCCCAGCAACCAGCCCCTCAGCAAGGGGTGGCGTCACTCGTGCCGGGGATGTAAGACCGTGACAACACGTATGAGTCATGTACACTTCCTGGGTACCGGGCGCAGACATGTAGGATAATCATGCAGTGATCACAGACCATCTGGATGTTCATGGAATAGGTCCCCTTCCTATTGGTGAACACGGCCCTGTTATCTGCAGGTGGCCGCACGGCGACGTGCATCCCATCAATCGCGCCCTGGACCATGGGGAACCCGGCCACGACAGAGAAGCCCACGGCCCGGGCATCCTGGCTGGCCCGGTCCACAGGGAAGCGGATGTAGCGGTGCGCCATGGCATATAGGGTGTCTGTCACTGCCCGGAGGCACCGGTGCACCGATATCTGCAATATGCCGGACAGGTCCCCACCTGGCTTCTGGAATGACCCTGTGGTATAATAGTTCAGGGCCACCGTAACCTTGACGGACATGGGGAGAGGGTGTGTCCCCCAGTGCCACGCGGTGCCAGGTGTGCCAGCAGGTGGCAGATGTGTGCCACGGTTTCCTGGCTCATCCGGAGTCTCCTCCTGCATTCCCGGTCTGTGAGGTCCTGGTTCGACAACCGAGGCCGGTACACACGGGGTCTCCTTGGGTGCCTCCGTTGCCGTGGGGCCGCAACGTCCTCCTCGTGTTCCTCCTCCACTAGGCTTTTCCCCGGGGTAGAGGGGTCAATTACGAGGGGCCATAGGTTTAAGGTGCGAGGGGCAAGGTTTAGAGTAGATGTACGAGGCAAGTTTTTTACGCAAGGGTAGTGGGTGCCTGGAACTCGCTACCGGAGGAGGTGGTGGAATATACAGTGAATGGTAGAACCCTCAAGAGTATTGAAAGTTAAAGAGATCTAGGAGTACAGGTCCACAGGTCACTGAAAGGGGCAACACAGGTGGAGAAGGTAGTCAAGAAGGCACACGGCATGCTTGCCTTCATTGGCTGGGGCATTGAGTATAAGAATTGGCAAGTCATGTTGCAGCTGTATAGAACCTTAGTTAGGCCACACTTGGAGTATAGTGTTCAATTCTGGTCGCCACACTACCAGAAGGATGTGGAGGCTTTAGAGAGGGTGCAAAAGAGATTTACCAGAATGTTGCCTGGTATGGAGGGCATTAGCTATGAGGAGCGGTTGAATAAACTCGGTTTGTTCTCACTGGAACGAAGGAGGTTGAGGGGCGACCTGATAGAGGTCTATAAAATTATGAGGGGCATAGACAGAGTGGATAGTCTGAGGCTTTTCCCCGGGGTAGAGGGGTCAATTACTAGGGGGCATAGGTGTAAGGTGCGAGGGGCAAGGTTTAGAGTAGATGTACGAGGCAAGTTTTTTACACAGAGGGTAGTGGGTGCATGGAACTCGCTACCGGAGGAGGTGGTGGAAGCAGCAACAATAGTGACATTTAAGGGGCATCTTGACAAATACATGAATAGGATGGGAATGGAGGGATACGGACCCAGGAAGTGTAGAAGATTGTAGTTTGGTCGGGCAGCATGGTCGGCACGGGCTTGGAGGGCCGAAGGGCCTGTTCCTGTGCTGTACATTTCTTTGTTCTTTGTTCTTTGTACGTGCCCCCCCCCACTCCCCAGCCAGGTGGCAAAGGCTGCATGGGCACACTGTTGGAGGATGGCACCTGGCCAGGCGGACAAACTCCCTTGCCTTCGCACACCCCTCCCCGGCACTCACCCCCCCGGCACTCACCCTCCCGTCCCCGGTACTCACCCCCCCGTCCCCGGCACTTACCCCCCGTACCCGGCACTCATCCCCCCGTACCTGGCACTCATCCCCCCCGTACCCGGCACTCATCCCCCCCGGTCCCCCTCGCCGGCACTCACCCACCACCGTCCCCGGCACTCACCTCCCCATCCCCGGCACTCACCCCCCCAGCCCCGGCACTCAATCCTCCCTTCCCCGGCACTCACCACCAGCCCCCCCATCCCCGGCACTCACCCCCCGTACCCGGCACTCATCCCCCCGTACCCGGCACTCATCCCCCATCCCCCTCCCCGGCACTCACCCCCTGTCCCCGGCACTCAATCCCCCCGTCCACGGCACTCACCCCCCACCCCCATCCCCGGCACTCACCCCCCTGTCCCCGGCAGTAACCCCCCGGTACTTGGCACTCACCCCCCCCCCCCCATCCCCGGCACACCCCCCTGTCCCCGGCACTCACCCCCCTGTCCCCGGCACTAACCCCCCCGGTACCCGGCACTCACCCTCCCGTCCCCGGCACTCACCCTCCCATCCCCGGTATTCACCCCCCCGTCCCCGGCATTTACCCCACCATACCCGGCACTCACCCCCCTGTCCCCGGCACTAACCCCCCCGGTACCCGGCACTTACTCTCCCGTTCCCGGCACTCACCCTCCCATCCCCGGTATTCACCCCCCCGTCCCCGGCACTTACCCCACCATACCCGGCACTAAACCCCCCGTACCGGCACTCATACCCCCATCCCCCTCCCCGGCACACATCCGCCCGTCCCCGGTACTCACCCCCCGTCCCCGGCACTAACACCCCTGTACCCGGCACTCATCCCCCCGTACCCGGCACTCATACCCCCCATCCCCCTCCCCGGCACTCACCCTCCCGTCCCCGCTATTCACCCCCCGTCCCCGCACTTAGCCCCCATACCCGGCACTAAACCCCTCGTACCCGGCACTCACCCCCCCGTACCCTGCACTCATACCCCCATCCCCCTCCCCGGCACTCACCCGCCCGTCCCCGGTACTCACCCCCTGTCCCCGGCACTAACACCCCCGTACCCGGCACTCATACCCCCCATCCCCCTCCCCGGCACTCACCCCCCTGTCCCCGGCACTCACCCTCCCGTCCCCGGGACTCACCCCTCCCGTCCCCGGAACTTACCCCCCCGTACCCGGCACTCATCCCCCCCGGTCCCCCTCGCCGGCACTCACCCACCACCGTCCCCGGCACTCACTCGCCCCGTACCCGGCACTCATCCCCCCGTCCCCGGCACTCAGTCCCCCCCGTCCCCAGCACTCACCCCCCCCCATCCCCGGCACTCACCCCCCTGTCCCCGGCACTAACCCCCCGGTACCCGGCACTCATCCCCCCCATACCCGGCACTCATCCCCCCGTCCCCCGTCCCCGGCACTCCCCCCCCATCCCCGGTATTCACCCCCCCCCCGGCAATTACTCCCCATACCCGGCACTAAACCCCCCGTACCCGGCACTCATCCCCGTACCCGGCACTCATTCCCCCATCCCACTCCCCGGCACTCACCCCCTTGTCCCCAGCACTCACCCTCCCGTCCCCGGTATTCACCCACCCGTCCCCGGCACTTACCCCCCCATACCCGGCACTAAACCCCCGTGCCCGGCACTCATCCCCCCGTACCCGGCACTCATCCCCCCGTACCCGGCACTCATCTCCCCATCCCCCTCCCCGGCACTCACCCGCCCGTCCCGGGGACTCACCCCCCGTCCCCGGCACTAACCCCCCGTACCCGGCACTATCCCCCCGTACCCGGCACTCATACCCCCATCCCCCTCCCCGGCACTCACCCCCCTGTCCCCGGCACTCACTCTCCCGTCCCCGGTACTCACCCCCCCCCCGCCCCCGGCACTTACCCCCCCGTACCCGGCACTCATCCCCCCCCGTCCCCCTCCCCGGCACTCACCCCCCGTCCCCGGCACTCACCCTCCCGTCCCCGGCACTCATCCCCCCCGTCCCCCTCCCCGGCACTCACCCCCCCGTCCCCGGCACTCACCCTCCCATCCCCGGTACTTACCCCCCCCGTACCCGGCACTCACCCCCCCTACCCGGCACACCCCCCCGTTCCCGGCACTTAACCCCCATACCCGGCACTCATCCCCCCGTCCCCGGCACTCTATCCTACCCGTCCCCGGCACTCACCCCCCCGCCCCCGGCACTCATCCCCCCATACCCGGCACTCATCCCCCCCATCCCCCTCGCCGGCACTCACCCCCCACCATCCCCGGCACTCACCTCCCCCGTCCCCGGCACTCATCCCCCGTCCCTGGCACTCACCCCCCATACCCGGCACTCATCCCCCCCCCATCCCCCTCACCGGCACTCACCTCCCACTGTCCCAGGCACTCACCTCCCCCGGTCCCCGGCACTCACCCCCCCCCCCCCCCGTCCCTGGCACTCACTCCCCCCCCCCGTACCCGGCACTCATCCCCCCGTCCCCGGCACTCATCCCCCCCCGACCCTCTCGCCGGCACTTACCCCCCCCCCCCGGCACTCACCCTCCCGTCCCCGGCACTCACCCTCCCATCCCCGGTATTCACCCCCCCATCCCCGGCACTTACCCCACATACCCGGCACTAAACCCCCCGTACCCGGCACTCATACCCCCATCCCCCTCCCTGGCACTCACCCGCCCGTCCACGGTACTCACCCCCCCGTCCCCGGCACTAACACCCCTGTACCCGGCACTCATCCCCCCGTACCCGGCACTCATACCCCCCATTCCCCTCCCCGGCACTCACCCCCCTGTCACCGGCACTCACCCTCCCGTCCCCGGTATTCACCCCCCGTCCCCACACTTAGCCCCCATACCCGGCACTAAACCCCTCGTACCCGGCACTCATCCCCCCCGTACCCGGCACTCATCCCCCCATCCCCGTCCCCGGCACTCACCCGCCCGTCCCCGGTACTCACCCCCTGTCCCCGGCACTAACCCCCCCGTACCCGGCACTAACACCCCCGTACCCGGCACTCATACCCCCCATCCCCCTCCCCGGCACTCACCCCCCTGTCCCCGGCACTCACCCTCCCGTCCCCGGTACTCACCCCCCCGTCCCCGGCACTTACCCCCCCGTACCTGGCACTCATTCCCCCCGTACCCGGCACTCATCCCCCCGTACCCGGCACTCATCCCTCCGTACCTGGCACTCATTCCCCCCGTACCCGGCACTCATCCCCCCCGGTCCCCCTCGCCGGCGCTCACCCACCACCGTCCCCGGCACTCACTCGCCCCGTACCCGGCACTCATCCCCCCGTCCCCGGCACTCAGTCCCCCCCGTCCCCAGCACTCACCCCCCCCCATCCCCGGCACTCACCCCCCTGTCCCCGGCACTAACCCCCCGGTACCCGGCACTCATCCCCCCCGTACCCGGCACTCATGCCCCCGTACCCCTCCCCGGCACTCTCTCCCCCGTCCCCGGCACTCCCCCCCCATCCCCGGTATTCACCCCCCCCCCCGTCCCCGGCAATTACTCCCCCATACCCGGCACTAAACCCCCCGTACCCGGCACTCATCCCCGTACCCGGCACTCATTCCCCCATCCCACTCCCCAGCACTCACCCCCCCCGTCCCCGGCACTTACCCCCCCATACCCGGCACTAAACCCCCCGTACCCGGCACTCACCCCCCCGTCCCCGGCACTCACCCTCCCGTCCCCGGTACTCACCCCCCCCGTCCCCGGCACTCACCCTCCCATCCCCGGTACTTACCCCCCCGTACCCGGCACTCACCCCCCCTACCCGGCACTCACCCCCCCGTTCCCGGCACTTAACCCCCGTACCCGGCACTCATCCCCCCGTCCCCGGCACTCTATCCTACCCGTCCCCGGCACTCACCCCCCCGCCTCCAGCACTCGCCCCCCTGCCCCCGGCACTCATCCCCCCATACCCGGCACTCATCCCCCCCATCCCCCTCGCCGGCACTCACCCCCCACCATCCCCGGCACTCACCTCCCCGTCCCCGGCACTCATCCCCCGTCCCTGGCACTCACCCCCCCCCCCATACCCGGCACTCACCCCCCCCCCGTCCCTCTCACCGGCACTCACCTCCCACTGTCCCAGGCACTCACCTCCCCCGGTCCCCGGCACTCACCCCCCCATCCCTGGCACTCACCCCCCCCCCACCCATACCCGGCACTCACCCCCCCGTCCCTGGCACTCACTCCCCCCCCCGTACCCGGCACTCATCCCCCCGTCCCCGGCACTCATCCCCCCCTCGACCCTCTCGCCGGCACTTACCCCCCCCCCGGCACTCACCCCCCCATCCCCGGCACTCACCCCCCCCCCGTCCCCGGCACTCCCCCCCCTTCCCCAGCACCCACCCGAAGCCCACCCCACCCCACCCCCTCCGCCGCACACATACCCACACACACCTCTCCCCCACATGTACAGGCTGCTCCATGCCATCACCTCTCCTGCGGCCACCCCCCAGGCCGTGACCTACCTCCACGCTGGATGGCGTCAACCATCCAGCGTGGTATCAGCACTGATTGACGCCGTTAAAAAGGTGTTTTGATTTACACCGACGTGACCTAGACTTTGGCCCATCCGGCCGGGAGAATATGGGCAGCCCCGGAGTCCATTGTGTCGCGCCCGCCCCTGCCATTCTCCAAGGCGGGCGGCGCCATTGATGCCCCGCCGACTTTTCACCCTTCGGAGAATTTGGCGGGGGCGGGATTTACGACCCCCCAGCGGGGGGTCGGAGAATCCCACCCAGAGAGTTTGCTGGATCAAGGCATACTCAGAGCCTCCACAAACAACGCACCAATTTGGCCCGTCAGGAAACCAGATGGATAATGGCGACTGACCATTGATTACCAGGAACTGAACAAAGTTCCCAGCAGCAGCCCCCACCGTAGCCACGAGTCCCGAGACCATGCTCAAACAGGGACTCCAGTCAAAATGTTTTTCGGTTTTGGACATTAGTAATGTCTTCTGGTCCATTCCATTGGCTAAAGCGTGCCAGTACAAATTTGCCTTTACATTCCAAGGGCAACAGTACACGTGGACGTGTCTTCCACAAGGCTTCCACAACTCCACCTTAATTTTCCATCGACAGCTGGCAAATGGATTAGCAAACGTTTCCCGCCCCGATTGTCTGGTCCAGTATGTAGACGACTTGTTACGACAGACAGACACAAAGGGAGAGCACATTTTGCTTCTCGCCAAATTCCTAGCACTCATAAATGAAATTGGTTGTAAAGTCAACCCCAAGAACGCCCAGATTCTGAAAGAAAAACTGATTTACTTGGGAACAGTGATCACTCATGGTAAAGGCGAGATCGAGCACAAGAGAATTGACTCGATCGTCAAATTGCCCCTTCCTCACAATGTCTCAGCCCTCCGTTCATTTTGAGGACTAGTTGGTTACTGCCGAAACCATATTGACGGTTTTGCCACTAAAGCAGCGCCCCTTTCCGAACTTCTCAAGAAGCAGGGACCTTGGGAATGGCCTCCACATCATACAGATGCCGTGGACACTTTAAAAAGAGCACTCAGCACAGCTCCCGCACTACAGGTCCCAGATCCACTTTCCCCGTACGCGATAGAGGTAGCAAGCACCGGCCGAACCCTTTCTGCCGTGCTCCTCCAGGAACGCCACGACCAGTTACGCCCTGTAGCATATGCCTCACGCATGTTAGACCCCGTAGAGCAAGGACTTTCAGCCTGTGAAAGGCACCTGCTCGCAGTTTTTTGGGCAGTGCAATACTTTGCATACATTACAGGATTCAACCCCATCACCATCCTCACAGAACACACCCCAACACAACTATTGTTAGACGGCCAGCTTAAAGATGGCACAGTCAGCCAAATCCGCGCAGCCCGTGGGACCCTTCTTTTACAGGGACGGGACATCACGGTAAAGAGAACCAAAACCCACACATTCCTTGCCGATAATCTGCAGTATGCAGGCACCCCTCACGAATGTGAGATCATCACCACAAAACACAACACAGGCCCATTTATTCCCAAAACACCCCCCAGGAAAACAGGTAGTACACCCCAGAGACCCCAGCCCACAGACACGTGCGCACCCCTAAGGATTTATGTGGGTGGCTCATCCACAGTGTTAAATGGAGAGAGAATTACCGGTTGCGGTATATATGTAGAGGACGCGCAGGGACGTGCCCAAGATGAAACTTCCTTGAAGTTGCCAGGACACTTAGGCTTGCAGGCAGCAGAGCTGGCAGTAATTGCGTATATTGTAGACCACCCAGACTCGTTCCCGACCCCAGCAGACATCTATTCAGACAGCTTGTATGTCTGCAATAGTTTGACAGAGTTCCTACCACTCTGGGAAACAAGAGGATTTGTTTCCGCGGACGGTAAACCCCTACCCTCAGCCCCATTACTCCGCCATATCTTAGAGACAGCGAAGGATAGGAAATACGACATAATTAAGGTTCGCAGTCATCACCGTCCTTCTCCCCGTGGAAACGTTAAAGCAGACGCCCTAGCGAAGGCAGGCTCCAGGCATGGTTATTTTTGGAACACCCCCGAAAGCGCCCCAGTCCACGGAGTTCAGGTCTCACAGACCAACATTCAGGATTTAGCGAAGGCCCAGAAAGAGGACGAGAAACTCAGGGAAGTTTTAAAGGGAACCTTCCCAGCCCCGTACGACAAGTTTAAAAATGCAATCACCACACACGACGGTGTGATTTTAAAGGATGGCATTTATATAGTCCCCAGCCAGGACAGGAACCAGATCATTTGTCAGTTCCATGACAATCATGGACACCAAGGAATTTAACCCACCCTATCCCACCTCAGACCGCTGTGCTGGTGGCCTGAGTCAAAACTCGATGTCACACACTACCTAGAGAACTGTTTAATCTGTGCCCAGAACAATCCGGACAGATATGCTAAAAAGCCTCAACTTAGCCATACCCGCCCCGTTAATGGACCCTGGACAAATCTCCAGATAGATTATATAGGATTCCTACCCCCGTGCAGAAATGGTTACAAGCATGTGTTGGTGGTCATAGAACATAGAACATAGAAAATACAGCACAGAACAGGCCCTTCGGCCCACTGTGTTGTGCCGAACTTTTGTCCTAGATTATGAGCAAATTGATCTACACCCCATTATTCTACCATAATCTATGTACCTATCTAATAGCCGCCTAAAGGTCCCTAATGTTTCCAACTCAACTACTTCCACAGGCAGTGCATTCCATGCCCCCACTACTCTCTGGGTAAAGAACCTACCTCTGACATCCCCTTATATCTTCCACCATTCACCTTAAATTCATGTCCCCTTGTAATGGTTTGTTCTATCCGTGGAAAAAGTCTTTGACTGTCTACTCTATCTATTCCTCTGATCATCTTATAAATCTCTATCAAGTCTCCCCTCATCCTTCTCCGTTCTAATGAGAAAAAACCTAGCACCCTCAACCTTTCCTCGTAAGACCTACTCTCCGTTCCGGGCAACATCCTGGTAAATCTCCTTTGCACCTTTTCCAAAGCTTCCACATCCTTCCTAAAATGAGGCGACCAGAACGCTACACAGTACTCCAAATGTGGCCTTACCAAGGTTTTATACAGCTGCATCATCATCACGTGGCTCTTAAATTCAATCCCTCGGCTAATGAACGCTAGCACACCATAGGCCTTCTTCACAACTCTATCTCCTTCTGTGGCAACTTTCGAAGATCTATGAACATAGACCCCAAGATCTCTCTGCTCCTCCACATTGCCAAGAATCCTACCATTAACCCTGTATTCCGCATTCATATTTGTCCTTCCAAAATGGACAACCCCACACTTTTCAGGGTTAAACTCCATCTGCCACTTCTCAGCCCAGCTCTGCATCCTATCTATGTCTCTTTGCAGCCTAAACCAGCCCTCCTCACTATCCACAAGTCCACCAATCTTCGTATCGTCTGCAAATTTACTGACCCACCCTTCAATATGTAAATAGACTGTGGGAGATTGAATGGGGATATAGAGACTGTGATAGGTGAGTGTGTACATGGACTGTGGGAGATTTAATGGAGACATAGAGACTATGATAGGGGTCAGTGTACATGGTCTGTGGGAGATTGTATGTGGATATAGAGACTGTGATTGGGCAGGGTGTACATGGACTGTGGGAGATATGAATTAGGTTATAAAGTCTGTGATAGGGGAGAGTGTACACGGACTGTGGGAGATTGATTTGGGATATAGAGACTGTAATAGGGGAGAGTGTACATGGACTGTGGGAGATTTAATGGGGATATATAAGCTGTGATAGGGGCCAGTGTGCTTGGTTTCTGGGAGATTAAATTTGGATATAGAGACTGTAATAGGGATGAGTACATGGAATGTGGGCGTTTGAACGCGGATATGGAGTCTGTGATAGGGGACAGTGTACATGGACTGTGGGAGATTGAATGCGGAAATATACACTGTGATCGGGGAGAGTGTACATAGATTGAGGGAGATTAAATGGGGATATTGAGGCTGTGATAGGGGACAGTGTACATGGACTGTGGGAGATTGAATGGGGAGAGAGAGGCAGTGATAGGTGAGTGCGTACATGGACTGTGGGAGATTGAATGCGGAAATAGACACTGTGATCGGGGAGAGTGTACATAGATTGAGGGAGATTGAATGGGGATATAGAGACTGTGATAGGGGACAGTGTACATGGACTGTGGGAGATTGAATGCGGAAATAGACACTGTGATCGGGGAGAGTGTACATAGATTGAGGGAGATTAAATGGGGATATTGAGTCTGTGATAGGGGACAGTGTACATGGACTGTGGGAGATTGAATGGGGAGAGAGAGGCAGTGATAGGTGAGTGCCTACATGGACTGTGGGAGATTGAATGGGGATGTAGAGACTGTGATAGGGGTCAGTGTACATGGACAGTGGGAGATTGAATGGGGATATAGAGTCTGTGATAGGGGAGAGTATACATGGACTGTGGGAGATTGAATGCGGAAATAGACACTGTGATCGGGGAGAGTGTACATAGATTGAGGGAGATTGAATGGGGATATTGAGACTGTGATAGGGGACAGTGTACATGGACTCTGGGAGATTGAATGGGGATTTAGAGACTGTGACAGATGAGAGTGTACATGGCTGTAGGAGAATGAATGGGGATATAGGGACTGTGACGGGGAGAACGTACACAGAACATAGAACATAGAAAATACAGCACAGGACAGACACCTTCACAAAATGGGTGGAAGCATTTCCGTCAAGAACTAATACGGCCAAGACGACGGCTAAAATATTAACACACCACATCTTTACAAGATTGGGCCTCCCACGCAGTATAGAGTCCGACCAAGGCTCCCATTTCACCGGACGTGGAATGAAAAACGTCCTCACGATTTTCGGAATTACACAAAAGTTCCATATCGCATACCACCCCCAGTCAAGTGGTATAGTAGAACAAATGAATAGGACATTGAAAGCCACCCTCAGGAAAATGGTTCAGCGAAATAATAGCACCTGGGATTCAGTACTCCCATTTGCTTAGATGTTTTTAAGAAACACAGTGGGCGGAATTCCCCCCCCCCACACCGGGTGGGAGAATCGCCCGGGTGCCGCGCGGGTCCTGCAACTCTGCCCCGACGCCCACAGTCGATTCTCCCACCCCCACAAACCGGCGCGGCGCGAATCACAGCTGGCCGCTGGGAGAATCACCGCTTGCTGTTGGTAACCGGCGAGCGGCGATTCTCTGGCCCGGATTGGCCGAGCGGACTGCCCAACACAACGCCATCCACACCTGGTCACTGCCGGCGGGAACAGCGCGGGAACGCTGGGGGGGGGGGGGGGGCGGCCTGTGGGGGGGGGGGGGGCGAGGGGGGTTCCTGCACCGGGGGGAGGCTCATAAAGGGTCTGGCCCGCGATCGGTGCCCACCGATCAGCGGGCCGGCCTCTCTGAAGGAGGACCTCCTTTCCTCCGCTGCCCCGCAAGATCCATCCGACATCTTCTTGCGGGGCGGCCACGGGGCGGACGGCAACCGTGCATGTGCGGGTGACGTCTTTTCCACTGTGTCATTTACGCGGCGCCACTTTTACGCGTCGCCAAGGCCCGGCGCGTGTAGATGATGCAACGCCGTACCTAGCCCCCCAAGGGCGGGAGAATAGGGGGCTGGGAGAGGGCTCCGATGCCGGAGTGAAACACTCCAGTTTTCACTCCGGTGTTGGCACTCAGACTCCCGATGGGAGAATTGCGCCCAGTATCTACATCCGCAGGTTTCACCGCCCACACCCTCATGACCGGACGCCCCATGAAAGGCACTGAGTATTTACTAGGACTGGATTTGGCCAGCCCCGCAGTTACAGCCATCACGGATGAAAACGCGGTCACACAACTAGTACAGAACATAAAGGCAGCCCAACTCGCCGCAGCAGTGAGACTTGGAACCAGGAAGAAACAGAGCAAGGCCTGTTTCGCCAAAACAGTACACGCCACTGAGTTTACAGTAGGGAAACAAGTTATGCTTTCCCTTTACAACCCCAGTTCATTCCTCTCCCCAGAATTTTCTGGACAGTACTCCATTTCAGACAAAGTCAGCCCCTCAGTATACAAAATTACATATCCCAATGGTAAGTCTGCGTGGTTTCATATAAACCAGCTCAAGGCTTATGGCTCACAGAATAACCACACACCACATCCTGCTCACAGCAGCAGACGATCACGCCCCGCCCACAGATGACGTATTCCTACCCTCCCCCAACCACTCCAGCCCGCCCTCAGACACGACTTCAACTCTGCCCCAGAGGCACGACTCCACCTCGCCCTTCCCTCAGTCAGCAGCGACAGTGATAGCGATCAAGATGACGATAGCCACAGCACACCATGATACGACTACACCCCTGCACCACGCCCCACTCCCAGTGAATCCGAGCATGATTCTACAGACCCATTTGAGATCACCTATATCAAAGCCCCTGACCCAGACCCACCGCCCGACGATTACGGATTGAAGCATAGTAGCTCCAACCTCGACACACGATTCTGGCACCGAGACAATTCGTTCAGGCTCATCCGGAATGATGAGATGGACCCCAATTCGCCCCAAGCAGCTTTAGCACGGTTACTACAGACAAGAGTTTGGCACCCGGGAGAAGATGATGACTTAGAGTCTGACTCCCACCAAACGAATCCCTTTGCGACCCTGTTCGCTATGGAGCAGTGAGGTGTCCAGATGATGGAGAAAAAAGGAACGGATGGAGAGATACGGTGTCCTTTCTGATGGAACCTCCACCATGTTTGTTGAATGTTTGTTCGTTAGTGTTATCGTTAAGTGTTGTGTGTAAACTCGGAAAGTTTTTCACAGCCCCACGTCACCACCCCCTTTTGACGGCCAATGGCTGTTCGAGGAACTAGTTTGTCCCCAAAAACTTGTTAATGGAACAAGTTTTTCCCAGACAATAGTTCAGAGGAACTAGTCTGTCGACAGAACCCAACTCATAGTTGCTCTCCTAATTCGAGAGGCAGCCCCCCACGACGACCACATTCTTACCCATTCCTGCCAGTTGCTCAGGCAGTGGAGAAACGGCATTGGTCCCCGCCCTGCCTGAGTACCCCCCTCTGGTCAGCTACGCTCGGGTAGAGCACATACGGCATTGATCACCGTCCTACCCGGGATTTCCACCCATTTCTTACCCGCCACAGCCCATACGCACCCCATTTTGGCTCGTTAAACAGCTCAACCCAGCAGCCTCAGAACCGAGCAACGGCCATTGTTCCTCTGACTTAGTGGGTGCCCGAAGCTAAGTATAGGCCTTAGTAATAGTGGTAGTTTAGTTTTGTAGAGTTTATGCATGAGTAGATTTGACTGTGTGTAAATAAATGAGCTTTGCTTTTGAACTTACTAACTGGTGTATCGAGTCATTGATCAGTATTCGGTTCTGAACCTTGTGGCAGTGTCGAAAGATACCTGGCGACTCTTGAGCAAATGTGATTAAATAGAGCCAAATTAAGAACCAACCAAAAGTTTGCAACAGGCTGGACAGAGTAGCTAGGGAGAAACTGTATCTGCTCGTAAAGGGATCGAGAATGAACGGGCACAGATTTAAAGTGATTTGCAAAAGAAGCAAATGTGAGGCAAAAACTAATTCACACAGTGATTCAGGTCTGGAATGCACTGCCTGGGAGTGTGGTGGTTCACTCGAGGCGTTCAGGAGGGCATTAGATGATTATTCGAAGAGAAACATTGTGCAGGGTTATGGGGAAAAGATAGGAGAATGGGACTAAGTCATGGTGCTTGTTTGGAGAGCAGGGGCAGCCACGATGGGCCAAATGGGCGCTGTAACAATTCTGTGATTTTCTTCTATATTGGACAGGAAAATCAGACGGAGTTTAAGAGTGTCTGCTGTCTCACCAGCAGCTGCTTTGTGTCACTGACCAAGATGCCGATCTACCCAGTCGATGGTTTTACTTTTCTGCCCACGATCTATAAAAGCTTTAGGTTCTCTTTGCTATTGAAGTATTACTGATTCCAGTTCATTTGGCTCTTTGGTCTGACTCCTCTGCTTCATCAGTGCTTAATGATGCAGGGAGGAATCAATCTCCCTCTCCCTCGCTCACTCCTTGCAGTTATGCACCAACAGATAAATTCCAGGTGCAGGGACAATCAACCAAGAGTCCTTTGTCACCTAATACTTGGTCCATGCTTTTCCCCCATCAGATAATGGAACAGACCTTGCTCTGCTAACTGTGTGCTTTGACTAATATCTCCCCTGTGAAGTCTTTTACATAGCTTCACAAGTGCCACCGATCAAGGGGAAAGAAGCACTTCTTCGCAACATTAACCAGTCTATTAGAGACAAAGCGAAGCAAATGAAGAATTGGAGCCAAATGACCGAGCATTAGACACGGTTAGAAGGCAAAAAGTGAATGGGGTATTGAGATAGAGGCCAAAGAGGAGAGAATTTGCCAAAAAAAAAAGCTTAATCTCCTGTAAAGTTCTGTTTGTACTTGACATTTTACTTTCTCTTAAAGGTATCTCTAATTTACTCCATTCTCTTCCCTTTCTCCCCTCGCAAACGTACTGACTCCTGATGGGGCCGTGGCTCCAATGTTATTCGCAAGTTTGCTGACAACATACAGGAAGTAGTGGAGGTGGGAGCAGAAAGTTGCAAAAGGGCATTGATAGATTAAGGGTGAGTGGGATAAACCTTGGCAGCTGGATTTCAACACGGGTAAGTGTGAAATCATCCATTTTGGACCTCAGAAAGGCAGGTCAGAGTATTTTTAAAATGGGAATGAAAGTTTGGGGAAGCAGAGAGAGATTTTGTGCACCGGTGTACAGAAAACGCTAAAACCAAGTGGACAGAATCATAGAATTTACAGTGCAGAGGGAGGCCATTCGGTCCATCGAGTCTGCACTGGCCCTTGGGAAGGGAACCCTACTTAAGCCCATGCCTCCACCCTATCCCCGTAATCCAGAAACCTGCTGAACCTTTTGGACATGAAGGAGCAATTTATCATGGCCAGTCCATCTAACCTGCACATCTTTGGACTGTGGGAGGAAACCGGAGCACCCGGAGGAAACCCACGCAGACATGGTACACAAAAATAAATAAAAGACGCTGAAGCAGGTCTGCTCATCACTCAAAAGCAACTGACCCTGAAAATAAAGTGCTTATCTCTTTCCAAGGCTGACACCATTAGATGATGACAAAGCAGCGGGCAAGCAATCCTCAGGCAGACAATAGGTGCCAAAGCCTCATGGTGAGCAGGGCAACTCATCACGGTTTGCCTGGTGTCCTCCAATGAGAAGTCATTGGTGTCACTTTACGAGTTCTGGAGCCTTCCTCTAACTTTTCCAGGTGTCTTTCTAGGGGCTCTCCTAGTGTGCTTCCACGAGATCGCCACGTGTCCTGGTCAACAACCCTCCCTTAACCAATGCCGTCAAAACTCAGGTTAACCTTTCATTACTCACATTGTGTGTGGCGTATTACTGAGTCAAAATACTGTAGCTATCATGTTTGTACACATAATAACAATTACTACACCTCATAATGTGTGGAGAATTTCCAAACGTTTCTGAGACATGTGTCAATGTGACAGGTTCTTTCATTTCTTAAGGGGCAGGCTGGGTGTAGTGGGACATCATAAATATTTTTCTTAACATCCAAATCCTTTAAAATTCCTGCCATTGCAAGTATGAGAGATCTTTGATTTTCTTTTGAAACACTTTGCAAGCAAACACGTTTGCATTGTGCATTCCTTATTGTAAATAAAAGGCTAAATATTGAAAGAGGCCCAAAGCATGTAAAAGTAACAGCACCCTGCATCCACCCTCGGAGGCCAGATCTGTGAACAGTTCTTCTCTCCACAGCAGATTGAAGTGATGAATAAGTGAATATGGTGGCAGAAGAATTCCATCAGTCTGACCTTAATTACAGGCGAAAGCTCGCGTACTATTCTCAGCTAATTAACAGATTGCGTTGTTAAATGATTAAAAAGTCAAAGCTAATACAGGTACCTTTGTTCATCACTTATTTAAAGGAAGGGAGCACTTTGTATTACACTTTGCCAGAAGTAAATTAATTTAAACCAATTAGCAAAATCTGCCACCATGAATCATTGTCTGAGTTAAGTGTGTTTATCAAGGAAATTGAGGTTGTGCGTTGGAAAATTTCCTTTATTTAAAAACGCCAATCTTCCTTTCTGGCCTTTGTGCCTCATCCACTGCATTCTCAAATTATCTTGATTCGTCCCCTTGTCTGCCCACCATCCTGATTTCAAAATCTCTCAGCACCATAGCAATAATGGGTTTGGATGTTAAGAAAAATATTTATGATGTCCCACTACATGACTTCAGGACAAAGTACAACCATTGATGCAATGTAGGGAATATAGGATTCGCGCTAGATCCCATGGACAACAATGTGATAATGACTAGATAATTCATCATCAGTGATGTTGTTTGAAGGATTAATAATGGGGCTGGTTTAGCACCGTGGGCTAAACAGCTGGCTTATAATGCAGAACAAGGCAGCATCACAGGTTCAATTCCCATTCCAGCCTCCCCGAACAGATGCTGGAATGTGGCGACTAGGGGCTTTTCACAGAAACTTTATTGAAGCCTACTTGTGACAATAAGCGATTATTATTAATGACCAGGACAATTAGAGAGAGCACCCTTGTTCGTTTTACACTCACCACTCTCTTCAAAATGTTGGTCTGGGATCTTATATATGTACCTGTGAAGGCAGAATGGGCCTTGGAAAGACATTGCATTGGAAAGACAGCGGGCTGGATTCTCCGATTTGAAGACTAAGTGCTGAAGACGGCGTGGGAACAGTGGCGTTTTACCTCCGAAAAAATGGTGCAAAAGCTGCAACGATACTCCGTCTGGTGGGGGGGGGGGGGGGGGCTAGCAGGCATGCAGCGTAAAGCCCCTTCGGCATTAGCTGTGGTACGGCCAGAGAATTGCTGGGTCCGTTGCCCCGCATGTGCGTGGCGCTGGCCTGCAACGGCCTGCCAAAATCTGCCCCTCTTTGGGCGGGCTCGCCACCCCAGGACCACCCCCCCCCCCCATCAGTGCACCCAGCCCCCGCCAAAGCCCCCCCTGCCCGCGGAACGGCTCCCACCAACTGTGGCGGCGCTGGACTCAGTCCGCAGCCACCACGCCGGGTTCACGAAAATGAATAGCATGAGTGATCAACGCTGTAGGGAAATCAGCACATCGGGGGCGGAGCATCAGGGGGAGGGCCTCAGGTGACGTCCTGAGGCCGTCCAGATGGCGTGCGGCGTACTCTGCGTGTACGACGTTTTGGAGGGAGCGGAGCATTGCAAAAGCGGCACCGCCCCCGATTTCGCCGCAAACTGGGATTCTCCGGCCAATCGCCGAACGCAATTTCGGCGTCGGAGCCCGGAGAATCCCGCCCCATTATCTCCAACAGTGCAGCATGACCTCAGATATTGTACTGGGGTATCAGCCTGATTTATTGTGCCTCAGTCCCCAAATTAGGAATTATGACTCATAGGCCAAAGCTCGACTCAAGTGTCACTGTATCCAATACCCCATTCTCTCCGTCATTCCATTCTAGTCCGATCTGTTGGCTGCCTGTTTTCCTTTACCCTCCTTTTCCCATCTTGCTTTTCCATCTCTCATTCCCTATCCCTCTCTCCTGTATTGGGGTAACCTTTGTCAGTAGACATCATATCCCTTGCCCAAATTATTCCAAACGTGTTTGCTCTTTAAAATAGATTTGTGCTATTGAATTAACAGACAAATATTTTCTGATTGATATTTTTGGCCCATCAAGCCTGCAATGCGTCTCTGAATTCGCAAATCACCTCGCGCCATCTCCCCGTAACCCTGCAAATTGTTCCTTTTCTGATACCCGTCTAATTTCCTTTTGAACGCCTCAGTTGAACCTTGCTCCACCACACGCTCAGCTAGTGCTTTCCAACCGCTATCCATCCACTGCTATATAACAAATGCAGCATGTAGACGAGGAAGAGCATACTGAGGGGTGGCCGAGTAGAGCCTTAAAAACGATATAGGGATTCATTTGGAGATGCTTCTTTTGTCAATTGCTTTAAATCTGTGCATCCTCGCTGTCGATCGTCCCATGAGAGGGAACAGTTTCTCCCGATCTGCACTGAGCAGGCCCCTCATGGTTTTGAATACCTCTATCAAATCTCCTCTCAATCTTATCTACTGGATTGGATTTGTTTATTGTCACGTGTACCGAGGTACAGTGAAAAGTATTTTTCTGCGAGCAGCTCAACAGATCATTAAGTACATGAAAAGAAAAGGGAATAAAAGAAAATACATAATAGGGCAACACAAGGTACACAATGTAACTCCACAAGCACCGGCATCGGATGAAGCGTACAGGGGTGTAGTGTTAATGAAATCAGTCCATAAGAGGGTCGCTTAGGAGTCTGGTAACAACGGGGAAGAAGCTGTTTTTGAGTCAGTTCGTGCGTGTTCTCAGACTTCTGTATCTCCTGCCCGATGGAAGAAGTTGGAAGAGTGAGTAAGCCGGGTGGGAGGGGTCTTTGATTATGCTGCCCGCTTTCCCCAGGCAGCGGGAGGTGTAGATGGAGTCAATGGATGGGAGACAGGTTTGTGTGATGGACTGGGCGGTGTTCACGACTCTCTGAAGTTTCTTGCGGTCCTGGGTCGAGCAGTTGCCGTACCAGGCTGTGATGCAGCCGCATAGGGTGCTTTCTTTTTTAAAAAAAATATTTTATTGAAAATTTTTGGTCAACCATCACAGTACATTGTGTATCCTTCACACAATTATATAACAGTATAAATAACAATGACCTGTTTTATAAACAAAGAATAAATAATATATAACAAAAACTAAAACTAAAACTAAATGGCAACTGCCTTGTCTCAGATAAACACTCCAAAAATATGATTTAACAGTCCAATATACAATTATTTATAGCAACGACCTATACATATTATACATATATATTAATAACCCTGAGACTCCTTCTGGTTCCTCCCCCCCCCCCGCCCCCCCCCCCCCCGGGGCTGCTGCTGTTGCCTTCTTCTTTTCCATTCCCTCTATCTTTCTGTGAGGTATTCGACGAACGGTTGCCACCACCTGGTGAACCCTTGAGCCGATCCCCTTAGGACGAACTTAATCCGTTCCAGCTTTATAAACCCTGCCATATCATTTATCCAGGTCTCCACCCCCGGGGGCTTGGCTTCCTTCCACATCAACAGTATCCTGCGCCGGGCTACTAGGGACGCAAAGGCCAAAACATCGGCCTCTCTCGCCTCCTGCACTCCCGGCTCTTGTGCAACCCCAAATATAGCCAACCCCCAGCGTGGTTCGACCTGGACCCCCACTACTTTCGAAAGCACCTTTGTCACCCCCACCCAGAACCCCTGTAGTGCCGGACATGACCAGAACATGTGGGTGTGATTCGCTGGGCTTCTCGAGCATCTCGCACACCTATCCTCTACCCCAAAAAACTTACTGAGCCGTGCTCCAGCCATATGCGCCCTGTGTAACACCTTAAATTGAATCAGGCTTAGCCTGGCACACGAGGACGATGAGTTTACCCTACTTAGGGCATCCGCCCACAGCCCCTCCTCAATCTCCTCCCCCAGCTCTTCTTCCCATTTCCCTTTCAGCTCATCTACCATAATCTCCCCCTCGTCCCTCATTTCCCTATATATATCTGACACCTTACCGTCCCCCACCCATGTCTTTGAGATTACTCTGTCCTGCACCTCATGCGTCGGGAGCTGTGGGAATTCCCTCACCTGCTGCCTCGCAAAAGCCCTCAGTTGCATATATCGGAATGCATTCCCTTGGGGCAACCCATATTTCTCGGTCAGCGCTCCCAGACTTGCGAACTTCCCATCTACAGACAGATCTTGCAGTTGCGTTACTCCTGCTCTTTGCCATATTCCAAATCCCCCATCCATTCTCCCCGGGGCAAACCTATGATTATTTCTTATCGGGGACCCCACCAAGGCTCCCATCTTTCCCCTATGCCGTCTCCACTGTCCCCAAATTTTCAAAGTCGCCACCACCACCGGGCTTGTGGTGTATTTCTTCGGTGAGAACGGCAATGGGGCCGTCACCGTAGCTTGTAGGCTAGTCCCCCTACAGGACGCCCTCTCCAATCTCTTCCACGCCGCTCCCTCCTCTTCTCCCATCCACTTACTCACCATTGAGATATTGGCGGCCCAGTAGTACTCACTTAGGCTCGGTAGTGCCAGCCCCCCCCCTATCCCTACTACGCTGTAAGAATCCCTTCCTCACTCTCGGGGTCTTCCCGGCCCACACAAAACTCATGATACTCTTTTCAATCCTTTTGAAAAAAGCCTTCGTGATCACCACCGGGAGGCACTGAAACACAAAGAGGAATCTCGGGAGGACTACCATTTTAACCGCCTGCACCCTCCCTGCCAGTGACAGGGATACCATGTCCCATCTCTTGAAGTCCTCCTCCATTTGTTCCACCAATCGCGTTAAATTTAACCTATGCAATGTACCCCAATTCTTAGCTATCTGGATCCCCAAGTAACGAAAGTACCTTGTTACCTTCCTCAGCGGAAAGTCCTCTATTTCTCTGCTCTGCTCCCCTGGATGCACCACAAACAACTCACTTTTCCCCATGTTCAGTTTATATCCTGAGAATTCTCCAAACTCCCGAAGTGTCCGCATTATCTCTTTCATACCCTCCGCCGGGTCCGCTACATATAACAACAAATCATCCGCAGACAGAGATACCCGGTGTTCTTCTCCTCCTCTAAGTATTCCCCTCCACTTCTTGGAACCCCTCAATGCTATTGCCAGGGGCTCAATCGCCAGTGCAAACAGTAATGGGGACAGAGGGCATCCCTGCCTTGTCCCTCTATGGAGCCGAAAGTATGCAGATCCCCGTCCATTCGTGACCACACTCGCCACTGGGGCCCTATACAGCAGCTGCACCCATCCAACATACTCATCTCCAAAACCAAATCTCCTCAGCACCTCCCACAAATAATCCCACTCCACTCTATCAAATGCTTTCTCGGCATCCATCGCCACCACTATCTCCGCTTCCCCCTCTGGTGGGGGCATCATCATTACCCCTAGCAGCCTCCGTATATTCGTATTCAGCTGTCTCCCCTTCACAAACCCGATTTGGTCCTCATAGACCACCCTCGGGACACAATCCTCTATCCTCATTGCCATTTCCTTGGCCAGAATCTTAACGTCTACATTTAGGAGGGAAATAGGTCTATAGGACCCGCATTGCAGCGGGTCCTTTTACTTCTTTAGGCGAAGCGATATCGTTGCCTCAGACATAGTCGGGGGCAGCTGTCCCCTTTCCTTTGCCTCATTAAAGGTCCTCATCAATAGCGGGGCGAGCAAGTCCACATATTTCCTGTAAAATTCAACTGGGAATCCATCCGGTCCCGGAGCCTTCCCCGCCTGCATGCTCCTAATTCCTTTCACTACTTCCTCTATTTCAATCTGTGCTCCCAGTCCCACCCTTTCCTGCTCCTCCACCTTGGGAAATTCCAGCCGGTCCATAAAGCCCATCATTCTCTCCCTCCCATCCGGGGGTTGAGCTTTGTATAATTTTTTATAAAATGTCTTGAACACTCCATTCACTCTCTCCGCTCCCCGCTCCATCTCTCCTTCCTCATCCCTCACTCCCCCTATTTCCCTCGCTGCTCCCCTCTTCCTCAATTGGTGGGCCAGCAACCTGCTCGCCTTCTCCCCATATTCGTACTGTACACCCTGTGCCTTCCTCCACTGTGCCTCTGCAGCACCCGTTGTCAGCAAGTCAAATTCTACATGTAGCCTTTGCCTTTCCCTGTACAGTCCCTCCTCCGGTGCCTCCGCATATTGCCTATCCACCCTCAGAAGTTCTTGCAGCAACCGCTCCCGTTCCCTACTCTCCTGCTTTCCTTTATGTGCCCTTATTGATATCAGCTCCCCTCTAACCACTGCCTTCAGCGCCTCCCAGACCACTCCCACCTGGACCTCCCCATTATCATTGAGTTCCAAGTACTTTTCAATGCACCCCCTCACCCTTAGACACACCCCCTCATCTGCCATTTGTCCCATGTCCATTCTCCAGGGTGGGCGCCCTTCTGTTTCCTCCCCTATCTACAAGTCCACCCAATGTGGAGCCTGATCCGAAATGGCTATAGCCGTATACTCCGTTCCCCTCACCTTCGGGATCAACGCCCTTCCCAAAACAAAAAAGTCTATTCGCGAATAGACTTTGTGGACATAGGAGAAAAACAAAAACTCCTTACTCCGAGGTCTGCTAAATCTCCACGGGTCTACACCTCCCATCTGCTCCATAAAATCTTTAAGCACCTTGGCTGCTGCCGGCCTCCTTCCAGTCCTGGACCTCGACCTGTCCAGCCCTGGTTCCAACACCGTATTGAAATCTCCCCCCATTACCAACTTTCCCACCTCTAGGTCCGGGATGCGTCCTAGCATACGCCTCATAAAATTGGCATCATCCCAGTTCGGGGCATATACGTTTACCAAAACCACCGTCTCCCCCTGTAGTTTGCCACTCACCATCACGTATCTGCCCCCGCTATCCGCCACTATAGTCTTTGCCTCAAACATTACCCGCTTCCCCACTAATATAGCCACCCCCCTGTTTTTCGCATCTAGCCCCGAATGGAACACCTGCCCCACCCAACCTTTGCGTAGTCTCACCTGGTCGATCAGTTTCAAATGCGTTTCCTGTAACATTACCACGTCTGCCTTAAGTTTCTTAAGGTGTGCGAGTACCCGTGCCCTCTTTATCGGCCCGTTCAGCCCTCTCACGTTCCACGTGATCAGCCGGGTTGGGGGGCTTTTTACCCCCCCCCCTTGTCGATTAGCCATCCCCTTTTTCCAGCTCCTCACCCAGTTCCCACGCAGCTGTGTCCCCCCCAGGCGGTGCCCCCCCCGCCCATCCCACCCCATACCAGCTCCCCCCTCTCCCCAGCAGCAGCAGCCCAATAATTCCCCCCTCCCACCCCCCACCCCCCCGCTAGATCCCCCACTAGCGTAGTTACACCCCTCATGTTGCTCCCAGAAGTCAGCAAACTCTGGTCGACCTCGGCTTCCCCCCGTGACCTCGGCTTGCACCGTGCGATGCCCCCTCCTTCCTGCTTCCCTATTCCCGCCATGATTATCATAGCGCGGGAGCCGAGCCCGCACTTCCCCGTTGGCCCCGCCCCCAATGGCCAACGCCCCATCTCTTCCACCTCCTTTCCTCCCCCCACCACCTGTGGAAGAGAGAAAAGTTACCACATCGCAGGATTAATAACATAAAACTCCTATTTCCCCCCTTTTTGCCCCCCTCTTCGCCCCCATACTCGCCCCACCACTTTGTTTCAAACGTTCTTTTTTTTAATAACCCGCTCATTCCAATTTTTCTTCCACGATAAAAGTCCACGCCTCATCCGCCGTCTCAAAGTAGTGGTGCCTCCCTTGATATGTGACCCACAGTCTTGCCGGCTGCAGCATTCCGAATTTTATCTTCTTTTTGTGAAGCACCGCCTTGGCCCGATTAAAGCTCGCCCTCCTTCTCGCCACCTCCGCACTCCAGTCTTGGTATACGCGGATCACCGCGTTCTCCCACTTACTGCTCCGAGTTTTCTTTGCCCATCTAAGGACCATCTCTCTGTCCTTAAAACGGAGGAATCTCACCACTATGGCTCTAGGAGTTTCTCCTGCTCTCGGTCCTCGCGCCATCACTCAGTATGCTCCCTCCACCTCCAGCGGACCCGCCGGGGCCTCCGCTCCCATTAACGAGTGCAGCATCGTGCTCACATATGCCCCGACGTCCGCTCCCTCCGCACCTTCAGGAAGACCAAGAATCCTTAGGTTGTTCCTCCTCGCGTTGTTCTCCAGCGCCTCCAGCCTTTCCACACATCGTTTATGGTGTGCCTCGTGCATCTCCGTCTTCACCACCAGGCCCTGTATGTCTTCCTCATTCTCGGCAGCCTTTGCCTTCACGAACCGAAGCTCCCGCTCCTGGGTCTTTTGCTCCTCCTTTAGCCCTTCGATCGCCTGTAATATCGGGGCCAACAGCTCCTTCTTCAATTCCTTTTTGAGTTCTTCCACGCAGCGTTTCAAAAACTCATGTTGTTCAGGGCCCCATATTAAACTGCCACCTTCCGACGCCATCTTGGTTTTTGCTTGCCTTCCTTGCCGCTGCTCTAAAGGATCCACCGCAATCCGGCCACCTTCCTCTCCTTTTTTCATCTGTACTCAGGGGGGATTCCCTTCTGGTTCACCGCACAGTACTTTTAGCCATTAAAATTGCCGTTGGGGCTCTTACTAAGAGTTCCACCGGGAGCTGCCGAAACGTGCGACTCAGCTGGTCATCGCCGCACCCAGAAGTCAATAGGATGCTTTCTATGGTGCATCTGTAAAAGTTGGTAAGAGTTAATGTGGACATGCCGAATTTCCTTAGTTTCCTGAGGAAGTATTGGCGCTGTTGTGCTTTCTTGGTGGTAGCGTCGACGTGGGTGGACCAGGGCAGATTTTTGGAGATGTGCACCCCTAGGAATTTGGAACTGCTAACCATCTCCACCTCGGCCCCGTTGATGCTGACAGGGGTGTGTACAGTACTTTGCTTCCTGAAGTGAATGACCAGCTCTTTGGTTTTGCTGGCATTGAGGGAGAGATTGTTGTCACTGCACCACTCACTAAGTTCTCTATCTCCCTCCTGTATTCTGACTCGTCGTTATTCGAGATCTGGCCCACTATAATCGTATCTTCAGCAAACATAAGAACATAATAAGAACTAGGAACAGGAGTAGGCCACCTGGCCCCTCGAGCCTGCTCCGCCATTCAATGAGATCATGCCAGATCTTTGTGGACTCAGCTCCACTCTCCGGCCCGTACACCATATCCCCGAATCCCTTTATTCTTTAGAAAGGTATCTATCTTTTTCTTAAAAACGTTTAAAGTAGGAGCCTCAACTGCTTCACTGGGCAAGGAATTCCAGAGATTCACAACCCTTTGGGTGAAGAGGTTCCTCCTAAACTTGGTCCTAAATCTACTTCCCCTTATTTTGAGGCTATGCCCCCTAGTTCTGCTTTCCCCGACCAGTGGAAACAACCTGCCCGCATCTATCCTATCTATTCCCTTCATAATTTTATATGTTTCAATAAGATCCCCCCGCATCCTTCTAAACTCCAATGAGTACAGTCCCAGTCTACTCAACCTCTCGTCATAATCTAATCCCCTCAACTCTGGGATCAACCTAGTGAATCTCCTCTGCACTCCCTCCAGTGCCAATATGTCCTTTCTCAGGTAAGGAGACCAAAACTGAACACAATACTCCAGATGTGGCCTCACCAACACCTTATACAATTGCAGCATAACTGAACTCCATCCCTCTAGCAATGAAAGACAAAACTCGATTAGCCTTCTTAATCACCTGTTGCACATGCACACCAACTTTTTGCGACTCGTGCACCAGCACACCCAGGTCCCTCTGCACAGCAGCATGTTTTAACATCTTACCGTTTAAATAATAATCCATTCTGCTGTTATTCCTCCCAAAATGGATAGCCTCACACTTGGCAACATTGAATTCCATCTGCCAGACCCTAGCCCATTCACCTAACCTATCCAAATCCTTCTGCAGACTTCCGGTATCCTCTGCACTTTTTGCTTTACCACTCATCTTAGTGTCATCTGCAAACTTTGCCACATTGCACTTGGTCCCCAACTCCAAATCATCGATGTAAATTGTGAACAACTGCGGGCCCAACACTGATCCTTGAGGGACCACACTAGTTACAGGTTGCCAACCAGAGAAACACCCATTTATCCCCACTCTCTGCTTTCTGTTAGTTAACCAATCCTCTACCCATGCTACCACTTTACCCTCAATGCCATGCATCTTTATCTTATGCAGCAACCTTTTGTGTGGCACCTTGTCAAAAGCTTTCTGGAAATCCAGATATACCACATCCATTGGCTCCCCGTTATCTACTGCACTGGTAACGTCCTCAAAAAATTCTACCAAATTAGTCAGACACGACCTACCCTTTATGAACCCATGCTGCGTCTGCCCAATGGGACAATTTCCCTCCAGGTGCCCCACTATTTCCTCCTTAATGATAGATTCCAGCATTTTCCCTACAACCGAAGTTAAGCTTACCGGCCTATAATTAACCACTTTCTGCCGACCTCCTTTTTTAAACAGTGGTGTCACGTTTGCTACTTTCCAATCCTCTGGGACCACCCCAGAGTCCAGTGAATTTTGATAAATTATCACTAGTGCGTTTACAATTTCCCTAGCCATCTCTTTTAACACTCTGGGATGCATCCCACCAGGGCCAGGAGACTGGTCTACCTTTAGCCCCATTAGCTTGCCCAATACTGCCTCCTTAGTGATTACAATCATCTCAAGGTCCTCACCTATCATATCTTTATTTCCATCAGTCACTGGCATGTTATTTGTGTCTTCCACTGTGAAGACTGACCCAAAAAAACCTGTTCAGCTCCTCAGCCATTTCCCCGTCTCCTATTATTAAATCTCCCTTCTCATCTTCCAAAGGACCAATATTTACCTTAGCCACTCTTTTTTGTCTTATATATTTGTAGGAGCTTTTACTATCTGCTTTTATGTTCTGAGCAAGTTTACTTTCATAGTCTACCTTACTCTTCTTTATAGCTTTTTTAGTAGCTTTCTGTTGTTCCCTAAAGACTTCCCAGTCCTCTAGTCTCCCACTAATTTTTGCCATTTTGTATGTTTTTTCCTTCAATTTGATACTCTCCCTCACCTCCTTAGATATCCATGGTCGATTTTTCCCCTTTCTACCGTCTTTCTTTTTTGTCGGTATGAACCTTTCCTGAACACTGTGAAAGATTGCTCGGAAGGTTCTCCACTGTTCCTCAACTGCTTCACCATTAAGTCTTTGCTCCCAGTCTACCTTAGCTAGTTCTTCTCTCATCCCATTGTAATCGCCTTTGTTTAAGCACAAAACACTAGTGTTTGATTTTACCTTGTCATCCTCCAACTATATTTTAAATTCCACCATATTGTGGTCGCTCCTTCCAAGAGGATCCCGAACTATGAGATCATTAATCAATCCTGCCTCATTACACAGGACCAGATCTAGGACCGCTTGTTCTCTTGTAGGTTCCATTACATACTGTTCCAGGAAATTATCCCGGACACATTCTATAAACTCCTCCTCAAGGCTGCCTTTACCAACCTGGTAAACCAATCGACATGCAGATTAAAATCTCCCATGATAACCGCTGTACCATTTCTACATGCATCCGTTATTTCTTTGCTTATTGCCTGCCCTACCATCCTGTTACTATTTGGTGGCCTATAGACTACTTCTATCAGTGACCTTTTCGCCTTACTATTCCTGATTTCCACCCAAATTGATTCAACCTTGTCCTCCATAGCACCAATATCATCCCTTACTATTGCCCGGATGCCATCCTTAAACAACAAACCTACACCACCGCCCTTACCGTCCATTCTATCCTTTCGTATAGTCTGATACCCTTGGATATTTAACTCCCAGTCGTGACCATCTTTTAACCATGTTTCAGTAATGGCCACTAAATCATAGTCATTCACGATGATTTGCACCATCAACTCATTCACCCTATTCCGTATACTACGAGCATTCAGGTAAAGTACACTTATGCTGTTTTTTATGTCTTTGTTATGAATCCTAACACCTTGGTCAGTAACTTTTCGCAAATTATTTTTCCTCTTACCCTTTCTCCTAATTTTCCTTGTCTTTGAACTCATATCTCTACATAATAACCTGTCACGTAACCTGCTGCCTTGCTCTCCATTAACCATTATACTGTCCATAGCTTTACCCTTCCCTTCCCCCCAACTTGCTAGTTTAAAGTCCTTGTGACCAACCTATTCATCCTATTCACTAGAACACTGGTCCCAGAATGGTTCAGGTTAAGACCGTCCCAACGGTACAGGTCCCTCCTGCCCCAGTACTGATGCTAATGCCCCATGAAATGGAATCCCTCTTTCCCGCACCACTCCTTTAGCCACGTGTTAACTTCCCTAATTTTCTCAACCCTATGCCAATTGGCACGTGGCTCGGGTAGTAATCCAGAGATTATAACCCTGGAGGACCTGTTCTTTAATTTAGTCCCTAGTGTTTGATAATCCCCCAACAGGTCCTCTTTCCTAGTCTTACCTATGTTGTTAGTCCCAACATGGACCACAACAACTGGATCCTCCCCCTCCCTCTCCAAAATCCTTTCAAGCCGATCAGAGATGTCCCTCACCCTGGCACCGGGCAGGCAACATACCATGCGGGACTCACGATCTGGCTTCCAAAGGATGCCATCAATCCCCCGAATTATAGAATCCCCTACAACTACCACTTGTCTTTTTGCTCCCCCCTCTTGAATGGCTTCCTGTACCACGGTGCAGTGGTCAGTCAACGTATCCTCCCTACAGCCCTCTTCCTCATCCACACAGGGAGCAAGTACCTCATACCTGTTGGACAAGGTCAAGGGCTGAGGCTCCTCAACTCCTAAACTCAGGATCCCCCTACCTGCCTCCCTTGCAGTCACACACTCTGTCCCTGACCACTGTCCAAATTAACAGTACTTATTCTACTGGGTGTGACTGCCTCCTGAAACAAAGCGTCCAGGTAATTTTCCCCCTCCCTGATGTGCTGCAGTGTGTGCAGCTTGGTCTCCAGCTCATCAATTCTGAGCCGAAGTTCCTCGAGCAGCCAACACTTGCTGCAGATGTGGTCACTGACGGTCTCAATGGGATCCACCAGTTCCATCATCATACAGAAACAGCACATCACCTGTCCAGCCATATTCAACTAGTTAATTAATTTAAATAATTTTTTTTAAACCTCAAGGATAAACCCGAACACCAACAAAAACACAGCCCTCTCTCGCCACTCACCCGAACTCAGTCACTCACCTAAACTCAGATGCACTCTGTTCCAATCAGCACTCAGTCACTCACCTAAACTCTGATGCACTCTGTTCCAATCAGCACTCAGTCACTCACCTAAACTCAGATGCATTCTGTTCCAATCAGCGCTCAGTCACTCACCTAAACTCAGATGCAGTCTGTTCCAATCAGCACTCAGTCACTCACCTAAACTTTGATGCACTCTGTTCCAATCAGCACTCAGTCACTCACCTAAACTCAGATGCATTCTGTTCCAATCAGCGCTCAGTCACTCACCTAAACTCAGATGCATTCTGTTCCAATCAGCGCTCAGTCACTCACCTAAACTCAGATGCAGTCTGTTCCAATCAGCACTCAGTCACTCACCTAAACTTTGATGCACTCTGTTCCAATCAGCACTCAGTCACTCACCTAAACTCAGATGCATTCTGTTCCAATCAGCGCTCAGTCACTCACCTCAACTCTGATGCACTCTGTTCCAATCAGCACTCCGTGTCTAAAGGCACTCCTGCCACATCTTTTGTACCCTGCCTGATTTCCAATGAGCCAATAGGCCCGCTCCAGGAACTGAAGTCTCCAACTGCCACTCGACCTGGAAACTAAGCTCTTTTAAATATGCACTCACCTCTCCCAGCAACCCTGCAGCCCGTGGCCTGCTCCAGGAACTGAAGTCTCTTTTAAATATGCACTTACCTCTCCCAGCAACCCTGCAGCCTGTGGCCTGCTCCAGGAACTGAAGTCTCTTTTAAATATGCACTCACCTCTCCCAGCAACCCTGCAGCCTGTGGCCTGCTCCAGGAATTGAAGTCTCTTTTAAATATGCACTCACCCCTCCCAGCAACCCTGCAGCCTGTAAATGGAGTTGGAATTTCTAGAAGGTAAACAGTCCCAACTTCTCCAATCTAACTTCATAATTGAAGTTCCAAACCCTGGAACCATTCTCATGAATCTTTTCTGCACTCTCTCCAACGCCTTAACCTTCTTCCTAAAGTGCAATGCCCAAAACTGGACACAATACTCCAGTTGAGGTCTAAAAAGCATCTAATACGGGTTCAAGATAACCTCCTTGCTCTTGTATTCTATACACCTATTAGTAAAGTCTATGATGCTGTATGCTTTATTAACTGCTCTCTCAACCTGTCCTGCCATCTTCACCCAGGTCCCTCTGGAATTGCAACCATTGTTTTATATTGTTTCCATGTTCTGCCGACCAAAATGAATCACTTCACATTTCTCCGCATTGAACTTCATCCACCAGCTGTCAATTCATTGCACCAACTTGTCTATATCCTTTTGGAGTTCTACACTGTGCACTTCATAGTTCACAATGCTTTGAAATTTTGTATCATATGCAAATTTTGCAGTTGTAGTCTAGGTCATTAATATATATATTTGGAGAAGCATGTGTCCCAACACTGACCCCTGGGAAACTGCTACAAACATTCATACAGGCCGAAAAACATCCATAACCACAACACTCAGCCAATTTCATATCCAAGTTTAATTACATGAGCTATAACTTTTCTCACAAGTCTAACCCTGTTGGGACACCACTTGGAGTACTACGAACAGTTCTCGGCACCACACCTTAGGAAGGATATTTTGGCCTTGGAAGGAGTGCAACGTGGATTTACCCAAATGATAGCTGGACTATGGGGGTTAAGTTACGAGGAGAGATTACATAAATCAAGCCTGGTTTTTGCTAGAATTTAGAAGATTAAGGGGTGTTGTTCGGGGAGGTAGGTACGGGAATTGAACCGTGCTGCTGGCCTTGTTCTGCATTACAAACCAACTGTTTAGCCCACTGTGCTAAACCAGACCCGGAACTCTCTCCCACAAACAGCAATTGAAGCTAGAACTGTTGTTAATTTTAAATCTGAGATAGATTTTTGTTAAGCAAATATATTGAGGGATATGGGCCAATGGCAGGTATATGGAGTTAGGCCACAAAGCAGCCATGATCTCATTAAATGGCTGGAGAGGCTCGAGGGGCTGGCTTGGTTATTCTTGTTTCTATGTTCCTACGTGAAGCTCTGTATCAAAGTCCATGTAAATCACATCAACAGCGTTACCTTCGTCAACCCTCTCTGTTACTTCTTCGAGAAAATCCACCAAGTGAGCTGAACAAGATTTTCCCTGAGGAAATCCATGCTGGTTGTACTTAATTAACCCACATTTGTCCATGTGACTATTAATTTAGTCCCAGATTATTGCTTCCAGAAGTTTCCCCTCCACCAAAGTGGAAACTGACTGACCGAGAAATATAGACCTCTGTCATAAACTCACTTTTTCTTCTTTATCTCGATTGGCATCCTGAGGCCCCTGGCTTTGTTTGCCTTCCTGATTTGAGGGACGAGATTGTGCCTGAACTATCTCTCGTTGAAGGTGGCCCAATGTTCAACTACTGTTTTTCCTGCCAACCTTTGACCCTTATCTATTTGGCCCAGATCTGTTCTTAACCCATTGAAGTTGGCTTTCTCCAGTTGATTTTTTTTCACTTTGGATTGTTCATTGTCCTTTTCCATTGTCACCTTAAACTTTATGATGCAATGATGACTGTTCCCTTTGTGTTCTCCTACCGGACATTTTCACTGTCCAGCACTGCAATGTTCTCCTTAATCAAAATGACCACCCCTCTGTCTTTCTTCTTTACCTACCTTTCCTGAACACCGTGAGGCTGGATTGTCCCGAAATGAGACTATATCCCCACGCCACTGTAAAAACGGTGGAGTTTTACTCCCGAAATTCCGTGAAAAAAGTTACACGAATTCCCAGCCCTGCAGGGCTCTAGCAGGGATCCGGTGTGAATCTCGCAGCTTTTACTGCAGATACGGGCCCCCGCACTTCCGGGTCAGAGGCCGCGCATGCGCATGCCGGCGAACTCAAGCGGCCGTGCCGTGCTCCATGGTAACCAGGACCGCGGAGCCATACCGAAGAAGGAGAGCTGCCGATCGGCCGTGCACCCGAGCCTCAACCCCGGCACATTTAATCCCCAGCCACCTATAAAGCCCCCCCCCCTGGTCTCCGATGCGCCCACCCCCAACCAGGGTGGGCTCGGACTGAGTCCGCAGCCGCCACATGAACATCCCGACCCGCAATAGGTGGTTAGTTCCACGTCGTCGGGAACTCGACCGGTCGGGAGCGAAGGATCAGTGAGGGGGCCTCTGGCAATGGGCCCCCGGCGGCGTGGCGGTCTCCACGGTGACGACGATTTTCAGTGCCTGGAGAATTGCCAGGCCGGCGCCAGGCCCAATTACGGCGTCAAACTGGATTTTCTGCTCTGGCGATTACGCCGTCAGACTGCGGAGAATCCAGCCTCTTGGTAATGAGGAATATCTATCACCCACTTCTGCAATTCGTTAAGCCAGCTTTCTGTGAAATCCACAACATTGTGGTTACACACGGCAATCTACGCCTGTAACTCACCAATCTTATTTATCACACTGTGTGCATTCACTGAGGTACAAAGTAACCATGTTTTAGGCTTTATTAATTTCTCCCTTTCTCTGACCCACTCAATATTTATCTCCCAGTATTCCATTCACCTTGGTATTCTCTGATAATTCCGCCTGGTTCCCACACCCCTCCCAAATTAGTTTAAACCACCTCCCCCCCCAATATTGGTGGAAATTCAATCCCAGCTCTCTTCAGATGCAACTTGTCCTGCCTGTACAGATTGTGGTGGTATGTATTAGGGGTAATACGGTACACCACGATGCCGACAGGCTATTGGTAGATGGATACCGGCTCCTGATAGGATCATATTGACGGTCCTACAATTTATTGAGCAGACTTAAATAAAAAACGACGTAGGAATATGGAGCTGCGCATCACCACGGAGTGCCTGCGAATCGCACCCCAAGCAGCTAACTCGACCTCTATCTTTAAACATTGGCCGGCGTGTTTTGAGGGCTACCTACGAATGGCCCCCGGCAAACCAACGGACGAACAGAAGATGCAGGACCTCTATTCCAGGGTGAGTCCCGACGTCTACTCACTCATCGAGGACGAGGACGATTTCCCCGCGGCCATCGCCGCGCTGAAAGACATCTACATCCGGCCCGCCAAACAGGTTTTTGCACGCTACCAGCTCGCCACACAACGACAATTTCCCGGAGAATCGCTGGACGAGTTCTATAACGCCCTGCAGATCCTGGGAAGAAACTACAACTGCCCGGCGGTAACGGCGAATGAACACACAGAGCTCCTGGTCCGTGATGCGTATGTGGCAGGTTTGGCTTCATCCCAGATCCGCCAGAGGCTTCTGGAGAAAGAATCTCTGGGACTTACAGAAGCTCGGGCCCTGGCGGCATCCCTCGATGTGGCCTCACGTAACGCCCGCGCCTACACCCCCGACTGCACTGCAGCCCCTTGGGCTCCGTGGACCCCCGCCGTGATCGACTCTCCGGCACCCCCCCACCCCCGCAAACCTGCGCGGCCAAAACACCAGACCAACCGGGGGGGCCCCGCTGCTATTTTTGAGGCCAGCCGAAACACCCTCGGCAGCGCTGCCCGGCCCGCGCGGCTACCTGCAAAAGCTGCGGAAAAAAGGGCCACTACGCAGCGGTATGCCAGTCCCGCGGGGTCGCTGCAATCTCCGGGGAAGAAACGGGACCACAGACCCAGCCACCCCAGCGATCCACGTGCGGCCAACGGACGCCGCCATTTTGGGCCCCGGACGCCACGAGGGAGAGATGGGCGCCGACATTTTGTCCACCCCCGACCGCTTGCGATCCGTGGACGCCACCATCTTGGCTGACAGGAAAGGACCCCGACACAGACGGCCACATACTGCCTGACAACGATGATCTACTGCGACAACCACGCTTGGCATCGATGACCCTGGACCAGTCGCGGCCCCGAACGCTCCAGACAGCAACGACTACAGTCCTGGTGAATGGATACGAGACGCCGTGTCTTATCGACTCTGGGAGCACGGAGAGTTTCATTCATCCGGACACGGTAAGACGCTGTTCCCTCGTAATTCGTCCCAGCACCCAGAAAATTTTTCTGGCGGCGGGGTCCCACTCCGTTGAGATCAAAGGGTTCTGCATCGCTAACCTAATGGTGCAGGGGAGGGCGTTCAAATATTACAGGTTGTATGTCCTCCCCCATCTCTGTGCGCCCACACTCCTAGGGTTGGACTTCCAATGCAACCTCCAGAGTTTAACATTTAAATTTGGCGGCCCTATACCCCCACTGACTGTCTGCGGCCTCGCGACCCTCAAGGTTGAACCGCCTTTCTTGTTTGCGAACCTTACCCCGGATTGCAAGCACGTCGCCACTAGGAGCAGACAGTACAGCGCCCAGGACCGAGCATTCATCCGGTCCTAAGTCCAGGGGCTGCTGAAGGAAGGCATCATCCAGGCTAGCAACAGTCCCTGAAGAGCCCAGGTGGTAGTCGTTAAGACCGGGGAGAAACAGAGGATGGTCATCGACTATAGTCAGACCATCAACTGGTACACTCAGCTAGATGCGTACCCTCTCCCCCGCATATCCGACATGGTCAATCGGATTGCACAGTACAAGGTTTTTTCCACCGTGGACCTCAAGTCCGCCTACCACCAGCTCCCCATTCGCCCCGGTGACCGCAAGTATACCGCCCTCGAAGCAGACAGGCGGCTATACCACTTTTTAAGGGTTCCATTCGGCATCACGAACGGAGTCTCGGTCTTCCAACGAGAGTTGGACCGAATGGTTGACCAGCACGGTTTACGGGCCACGTTCCGGTATCTCAACAACGTCCCATAAAATACTTCTTAAAAGCTACATCTTTGACCAAGCTTTTGGTCATGTGACTTATTATCTCCTTATGTGGCTCGGTGTCAGGCTACATTTTATAATGCTCCTGTAAACACCTTGGGATGTTTCATTACTTTAAATATTCTGTCTAAATTTAAGCTATTGTTATTATTGGAGGCCGTGGATCATTGACCAGACACCAGGACGTGCGGGGGAGGTCAGGCTAGGGACAAATAACTTTTTGTTTATAACAGATACAATTTGAGATTCAAGGCACACCTTCTGCCACCAGATTCCATGAGTTATGAACAAAGAAAAACAAACTTTACGATACAAGCTTTGAAAGATAAAGAAAATTACAGTATATATAAGTAAGGGTAAATGTGTGAATTAACAGACAAACTCTGGTCAGACACACCACACTAAATGACAGATGCAAACACAACAGATTCCATGGATTACTCAACAAACCACCCAAGATGTAAGTCTGACTGTGAGGAAAACAATCTCAGTGATACCTTGGGGCAAATGTTCTGGTGCCGCCTGCCACAGGAACTGTCAAAGGTGGGATGGAAAATTTGATGGAACGTTGAAAGGTCCATTGATTTCGGATGGGAATTTCCGGTCTCAGGGTGGGCAGGACCGGAAAATCCCACCCTTTGTCTTTTTCACAAGGGTTTCCTATCTCCATCTTTTGAAGATCTCTCCTTGGAATTCTCTCCAAGTGCCCCTCCGACACGGAAGGCTTTACCAATATCCCACCTCACAATGATTCGATCTCTTCTAAGATTGCTCCTCCTTGGATTCCGAGTCAACTCCACTCTGGTTTACAAGCACACTTTTAGACCTAAGAGCCATGCCAAGCAGAACACCAGTGCTCCAAAAGCATATCCAATGACCCTCTTTACCTTTCTCTAACTTTTTAATTCAACTGCGACCTCTGAGACCTGGCCCTGTCTCTGTGGCACCTGTTGGCTGGCAGACTGCATCACACTGAATGCCTCAAGAAGAGCTATTCACTGATGTTTGAACTGCTCTGGCGACCTATCGAAACACTCTCAGAGGGCCCCACCCATATTACTAGACAGGAACCAATGCAACAAACATTAGAACATCCTCTACCTCACATGTTACAATCTCCACAGGCTGTCAATGTAGCACCCAGGAACACAAAGATCAATGAGGTATCATGACATCTCCTTATGTGACTCAGTAGCACCCTATATTTTATAATGTCCCTGTGAAGCGCCTGGGGGTGTTTCGTTACATTAAAGATGCTACATAAATATAAATAGTTATTGTTGTGGAGGTCATGGATTGGAATCCTTGGAGAGTTGGTTCAGTACATCTTGTAAATGGTGAACACTGCTGTCACAATGTGCCTGTGGTGGAGGCTGTGCATGTTCAAGGTTGTGCATCACCCCTTTTATTGTGCTTGAGTGCAGAGGAATCTGTGAGCGTAGAGCAGTGAGAAATATCAGGCAGGGAGTATCCCAATCCTGATGAATGGAGACCACCCAATTTTCCATCATTAAGAGGAGGAAAACTTTCCTCCTTGTTTTCCAGTGAACAGGGTTGGTTGGCTGAGTTATTATTTTGGAAACATCCCAGTGTAACACCTAGTGAGCTCAGGTAAGTTCATAGAATCATTGATTGATTCACCGCAGAAGAAAACAATTTAGTCCATTGTGTCTATGTTAGCTCTTCGAAAGAGCCATTGAATTAGGTCAAATTCTATTCCCCACAGCTCTGCGAATATTTTTCATATCAAGGATATAAATCATTCTCTTTTGAAAATTGCTCTTAAATCTGCTTACACCACCCTGTAAGGCGGTGAGTTTTTCAGATCGCACCTGCTGCATGAAAGAATTCTCCTGATTTTCCCACTCAAAGTTCACTTGACATCATTCGCTCATCTAGGTCAGGCAATCTAAGTTAAAATTTGAGAATGTTTAAAGATTAAAACAAAGCTATTAAGTCTAGTTCCTTCTTCAGAGATCAATTCACTCCCTCTATCATCTAACCATAGTCCCTCAGTCCCTTCTCCATCTATCGAAATGCATTTAATTGTCTCTTGACACATTGACGCTGTGCTCATTCAGCTCTCCCAATGTTCCTCGTGCCTTACTTATTTCTGTGTCACTCGTGGTTCAGATGGCAGTACTCTCGCCTCTGAGTCAGAATGTTGTGGTTTCATAGTCCCCCTTCAGAGACATGAGCATAAAATCTAGGCTATCACTCCTAGTGACTGCCCTGTTCGAAAGGGCTGCCTTTCAAATGAGATGGTGAACCAAAGCGGTCTGTCTTTTGAGCCGGGCATGAAAGATCCAGCGACTCAATTTTGAAGGGCGGGGAATTCTCCTCGAAATCCTGACCAATATTTATCCCTCAATCAACGACTGGAAAACAAATCGCTGTTTGTGGAAACTTGCTGTGCACAAATTGCCTGCTATATTTCCCTACATTGTAAAAGTGGTCACGCCTCAAAAGTACTTAATTGGCTCGAAAGTGCATTGGGACAGATTGAGGTTGTGAACGTCGCTCTGTAAGCACAAGCCTTCCCTTCGAGACGTAATGTGTTGTCTGTCTCATGCTAACTCCTAATTTTCTAGTGTCTTAGTTTACTGCCCGACCATTTAAATCCGTCATGGGTAATCGCTAAATTAATCTGTTTAAGTAATATATCACTCTATATTGTACCATTCTAAACTCTTCCAATGACCTTTGGTCTCCATGACATAAAATTCAATATCAGATTGAGTTGCAGATCTGGTGCAAGACAATGACTCACACACGATAATCTTTCAAAAATCATGAATTCATTATTTCTTTGTTTTTTGTGCTCTTGGCCTTCATAGCAAGAGGTATTTGATTATAGGAATAGGGATGTGTGGCCGAATGGCCACCTAAGATGGTGTCCTGCAAAGGATTCTGGGAAATTTAACCAAGTTTAAGGACAAGCAGGCTGCAGTTTAAATAAACATTGATGAGCAAGCTGCAGCCTAGACTGCACTGCAACTCGCCGCTTCATTCTGGATCACAACGTCATCAAGTTCTTCATCCAGATGCACGGAACAGCCATGAGGACCAAATTCACACCTCAATATGCAAACATCTTCATGCACAAGTTTGAACAAGACCTCCTCACCTCACAGGACCTTCAACCTACGTTATACACCAGATACATCAATGACAATTTTTTCCTTTGGACCCACGGCGAAGAATCACTGAAACAACTACATGATGACATCAATAAGTTCTATCCCACCATCAGACTCACCATGGACTACTCTCCAAAATTGGTTGCATTCTTGGACACACTCATCTCCATCAAGGACGGTCACCTCAGCACTTCGCTTTACCGCAAGCCCACGGATAACCTCACGATGCTCGACTTCTCCAGCTTCCACCCTAAACACATTAAAGATGCTATCCCCTATGGACAAGCCCTCCGTATACACAGGATCTGCTCAGACGAAGAGGAGCGTAACAGACATCTACAGATGCTGAAAGATGCCCTTGTATGATCGGGATATGTTGCTCGACTCATCGATCGACAGTTCCAACACGCCACAGCAAAAATTGCACCGACCTCCTCAGAAGACAAACACGGGACACAACCGGCAGAGTACCCTTTGTCATCCAGTACTTCCCCGGAGCGGAGAAACTACATCATCTTCTTCACAGCCTTCAACACGTCATTGATGAAAATGAACATCTTGCCAAGGTCATCCCCACACCCCCACTACTTGGCTTCAAACAACCGCGCAACCTCAAACAAACCATTGTTTGCAGCAAACTACCCAGTCTTCAGAACAGCGACCACGACACCACACAACCCTGCCATGGCAATCTCTGCAAGACGTGCCAGATCATCGACATGGGTATCACCATTAGATGTGAGAACATCACCCATCAGGTACGCGGTACATACTCGTGTGACTCGGCCAACGTTGTCTACCTCATACGCTGCAGGAAAGGATGTCCCGAAGCGTGGTACATTGGCGAGACCATGCAGACTCTGCGGTAACGGATGAACGGACATCGCGCGACAATTGCCGGGCAGGAATGTTCCCTTCCGCAGTCACTTCAGCAGTCAAGGGTATTCAGCCTCTGATCTCCGGGTAAGCGTTCTCCAAGGCGGCCTTCAGGACGGGCGACAATGCAAAATCGCCGAGCAGAAACTTGTAGCCAAGTTCCGCACACATGAGTACGGCCTCAACCGGGACCTTGGATTCATGTCGCATTACGTTCATCCCCCATCATCTGGCCTGGGCTTGCAAAATCCTACCAACTGTCCTGGCTTGAAACAGTTCGCACCTCTTTAATCTGGGGTTACCCTCTCTCTGGATCTGTAAAGACTTAATTACCTGCAAATGCTCGCATTCAAAGTATCGTCTTGCATCTTTGTCTATGTATATGTTTCTGGAACCCACCTCTTCATTCACCTGAAAAAGGAGCAGTGCTCCGAAAGCTAGTGAATTGAAACAAACCTGTTGGACTTTAACCTGGTGTTCTAAGACTTCTTACTGTACTCTAAAGTTAAGTTAAGGTCCAGTATGAACTTTTAGTACTCTGTCGAATAACTTGTGTTGATGGTGTGATTGATTAACTGTAATATTGTGTGAGTGTGAATAAATACTATTTGATTAAAACAAAGTCAACTCGCAGTCATTTTTCTAACACATACAGATTAAAGATACACTGTGGTAGCAACAGATGTTTTACTGCAAATGTACAGAGCCACACTTGGAGTATAGTGTGCAGTTTAGGTTTCCTTATCTGAGGAAGGATGTTCTTGCTATGGAGGGAATGCAGCAAAGGTTTACCAGGCTGTTTCCTGGGTTGGCGGGACTGTCATATGAGGATGTCATATGACTGGGGCGAGCACAGTAAGAGGTCTTACAACACCAGGTTAAAGTCCAACAGGTTTGTTTCGAATCACTAGCTTTCGGAGCACAGCTCCTTCCTCAGGTGAATGAAGAGGTGGCTTCCACAAACACATACATAGACAAAGTCAATGATGCAAGACGATACTTTGAATGCGAGTCTTTGCAGGTAATTAAATCTTTACACGTCCAGACGGTGTGACTGGAGAGAGGGATAATCACAGGTTAAAGAGGTGTGAAGTGTCTCAAGCCAGGACAGTTAGTAGGATTTCGCAAGCTCAGGCCAGATAGTGGGGGATGAATGTAATGCGACAAGAATCCAAGGTCCCGGTTGAGGCGATGCTCATGTGTGCGGAACTTGGCTATATGTTTCTGCTCGATGAGTCTGCGTTGTCGTGTGTCCTAAGGCCGCCTTGGAGAACGCTTACCCGAAGTTGAGGAGTTGTTTAGTATTATATTCATAGAAGAGTGAGAATGGATCTCATAGAAAATTATAATATTCTAACAGGATTAGACAGGGTAGATTCAGAAAGAATGACCCCTATGGTGGGGGACTCCAGAACTAGGGGTCATAGTTTGAGGATAAGGCTTTTAGGACCTGTTAGGACTGAGGCGAGGATAACTCTTCACCCAGAGAGTGGTGAATCTGTGGAATTCACTAGCACAGAAAGTAGTTGAGGCCAAAACATTCAGTAATTTCAAGAAGGAATTAGATATAGCTATTGGGGCTAAAGGGATCAAGGGATATGGGGGAAGGTGGGATCAGGATATTGACCTTATGATCAGCCTTGATCATAATGAATGGTGGAGCAGGCTTGAAGGGCCAAATGGCACACCCCTGCTGCTATTTTCTATGTATGTTTCTATGTACAGATGACTCATTAACATCTCAGCATATTAATGGCTCTTCTGAGGGTCCTGAAGTTATCATGTTTTCTAAAGAGAAAGAGAAGGAAGCGGAAGAGCTGGATTCCAGATGTTCTTCAAAACACAACAAAGAGAAGGAAAGATTAAATATAAAACATTACTAAACACAGGTTATTCAGCTGAAGGCTAAATTTAGATGCAGGCAGATAGGGGAGATGATTGGCTGTTCCATTTGTTGTGTGCCTTTAATGCGTATACGATGGACAAATAACCACAAGTTGCTTCATAGAATAATATAATTTATTGGCTAAGGTTAAGGTTATTTCAATCACACACACACATAAGTTGAATGACAAAACTATTACATGCAAGACCTTAACTTAACTTTCAAGTGACTGGCAAGTACTGGGCAGATAGGGCTTTTATCCGGAGTCTGCAGTCTTGCAGTGCTGATGGCCAGTTGCTGGTCGTCGTTGTCCTTGGCTCTGGTCCTTCTATCAGTAGCGTGGATGGTCTTCCTTTTCTTCTGCCGGTGAAGGGTCACTGTTGTTGGTTGCTGTCGAGAGAGCAAGTGAGGGGTTGCTCAGTACCTTATATCCCCCGGGGGTTTTGTGCCCTTTTGGGCAGACTCATGTGAACTTCCAATCAATCGATCAGGGCTCGATCACCTTGATCTATTAGTTCCAATCAAGACCCGCTACCTTGATGATGGGGTGTGTCCTCGCCGGCCATGTCCATTGATGTCGAGGCACGTAGACCTTTTCAAATAAGGAAACAGACGCTACACTACATTGATTTGCATTTCAAACCCATTGTCCCGGGATGTCCTCTTGATGGCCCTTTTCCTGTGTTATTTGCAAATTCTGGGCTGTAGTCTTTTGTTTATTTGAGGGCTGCAGCCTGTTTGTCCCTGAACTTGACCATTTTTCCCAGCATCCTCTGCCTGTTCCCATTTTAGGTGGCCACTCACTGCGCTGCCAATTGAAAGCGTCAGCACACCCAGCAGAAAGACAATGAAAAGCAGCACATCAGCAGCTTCACAACCCATCCAAACGTCGGCTTAGACGGCAACAGAGCATGGCCCAAGCCACCAGTCCTCACTGCATGAGGCACTTTGTGATGCTCCTAGAATGTAAAATGTGATCACTATATCTGTAACATCACTCTGGCCTTTTGCACATAACCCAAGATTCATCAGTACTGTGCTTTCAGCTGTCTAGGTGGTCAGCTCTGCCAATCTTTCTGGCTCTCTCTTCTCTAGCATAATTCAGCATTTTCAAAAGACCTTTTCAAGATTATAATGCCACTGGAAGGCTGACATTTGTTGCCCATGACACGATGACGGTGGGCTTCTTTCTTAAATTGTGTGGTGAAGGTTCTACCACAATGCTGTGCGATAAGAAGTTCCCTGACTTGGACGCACTGAAGAGAAGAAGGGAACTCGCACTGAAATCTTGGTTTGGAACGAGAGGCAGTGGTATGATGGAAAGACTTGTGCTGTCGACCCAGAGCCCACAGCAGTTGAAATTAATGCACCTTTATTTGAAACTGTATGGGATGTATTGCGCCCGCATATTCAAACTGGGCATCTTGTAGTAATTACACCCAAGGTCTCATAGAATCTCTACAGTGCAGAAGGAGGCCTTTTGGCTCATCGAGTCTGCACCGACCCTCTGTAAGAGCACCCGACCTAGGCCCATTCACCCACCCAATCCCCTTAACCCCACCTAAACTGTACATCACTGGGGCTGTTTAGCACAGGGCTAAATCGCTGGCTTTGTAAAGGAGACGTAGTCCAGCAGCACGGTTCAATTCCCGTACCAGCCTCCCCGAACAGGCGCCGGAATGTGGCGACTAGGGGCTTTTCACAGTAACTTCATTTGAAGCCTACTTGTGACAATAAGCGGTTTTCATTTAATTTCATTTTTCATTTCACAAAGATGAAATTTTATCATGGCTAACCCACCTAACCTGCACATCTTTGGACTGTGGGAGGAAACTGGAGCAGCCAGAGGAAACACAGCAGACACAGGGAGAACGTGCAGACTCTGCACAGACAGTCTTCCGAGGCCGGAATTGAACTCGGGTCCATAAGACCATAAGACCATAAGACATAGGAGCGGAAGTAAGGCGATTCGGCCCATCGAGTCCACTCCACCATTCAATCATGGCTGATTTCAACTCCATTTACCCACTCTCTCTCCATAGCCCTTACTTCCTCGAGAAATCAACAATTTATCAACTTCTGTCTTAAAGACACTCAACGTCCCGGCCTCCACCGCCCTCTGTGGCAATGAATTCCACAGACCCACCACTCTCTGGCTGAAGAAATTTCTCCTCATCTCTGTTCTAAAGTGACTCCCTGCTAATGGAAACAACTTCCCTACATCCACCCTATCTAAGCCATTCATTATCTTGTAAGTTTCTATTAGATCTCCCCTCAACCTCCTAAACTCCAATGAATATAATCCCAGGATCCTCAGACGTTCATCGTATGTTAGGCCTACCATTCCTGGGATCATCTGTGTGAATCTCCGCTGGACCCGCTCCTGTGCCAGTATGTCCTTCCTGAGGTGTGGGGCCCAAAATTGACCATAGTATTCTAAATGGGGCCTAACTAATGCTTTATAAAGCTTCAGAAGTACATCCCTGCTTTTATATTCCAAGCCTCTTGAGATGAATGACAACATTGCATTTGCTTTCTTAATTACTGACTCAACCTGCAAGTTTACCTTTAGAGAATCCTGGACTAGGACTCCCAAGTCCCTTTGCACTTCAGCATTATGAATTTTGTCACCATTTAGAAAATAGTCCATGCCTCTATTCTTTTTTCCAAAGTGCAAGACCTCGCACTTGCCCACGTTAAATTTCATCAGCCATTTCTTGGACCACTCTCCTAAACTGTCTAAATCTTTCTGCAGCCTCCCCATCTCCTCCATACTACCTGCCCCTCCACCTATCTTTGTATCATCGGCAAACTTAGCCAGAATGCCCCCAGACCCGTCATCTAGATCGTTAATATATAAAGAGAACAGCTGTGGCCCCAACACTGAACCCTGCGGGACACCACTCGCCACCGGTTGCCATTCCGAAAAAGAACCTTTTATCCCAACTCTCTGCCTTCTGCCTGACAGCCAATCGTCAATCCATGTTAGTACCTTGCCTCGAATACCATGGGCCCTTATTTTACTCAGCAGTCTCCCGTGAGGCACCTTATCAATGGCCTTTTGGAAGTCAAGATAGATAACATCCATTGGCTCTCCTTGGTCTAACCTATTTGTTATCTCTTCAAAGAACTTTAACAGGTTTGTCAGGCATGACCTCCCCTTACTAAATCCATGCTGACTTGTCCTAATCCGACTCTGCACTTCCAAGAATTTAGAAATCTCATCCTTAACAATGGATTCTAGAATCTTGCCAACAACCGAGGTTAGGCTAATTGGCCTATAATTTTCCATCTTTTTCCTTGTTCCCTTCTTGAACAGGGGGGTTACAACAGTGATTTTCCAATCCTCTGGGACTTTCCCTGACTCCAGTGACTTTTGAAAGATCATAACTAACGCCTCCACTATTTCTTCAGCTATCTCCTTTAGAACTCTAGGATGTAGCCCAACTGGGCCCGGAGATTTATCAATTTTTAGACCTCTTAGTTTCTCTAGCACTTTCTCCTTTGTGATGGCTACCATATTCAACTTTGCCCCCTGACTCTCTGGAATTGTTGGGATATTACTCATGTCTTCTACTGTGAAGACTGACGCAAAGTACTTATTTAGTTCCTCAGCTATTTCCTTGTCTCCCATCACTAGATTACCAGCGTCATTTTGGAGCGGCCCAATGTCAACTTTTGCCTCCCGTTTGTTTTTAATGTATTTAAAGAAACTTTTACTATCATTCCTAATGTTACTGGCTAGCCTACCTTCATATTTGATCCTCTCTTTCCTTATTTCTCTCTTTGTTATCCTCTGTTTGTTTTTGTAGCCTTCCCAATCTTCTGACTTCCCACTACTCTTTGCCACATTATAGGCTTTCTCTTTTGCTTTGATGCATTCCCTAACTTCCTTTGTCAGCCATGGCTGCCTAATCCCCCCTCTGATAACCTTTCTTTTCTTTGGGATGAACCTCTGTACTGTGTCCTCAATTACTCCCAGAAACTCCTGCCATTGCTGTTCTACTGTCTTTCCCACTAGGCTCTGCTCCCAGTCGATTTTCGTCAGTTCCTCCCTCATGCCCCTGTAGTTACCTTTATTTAACTGTAACACCTTTACATCTGATTCTACCTTCTTTCTTTCAAATTGGAGATTGAATTCGACCATATTATGATCACTGCCTCCTAAGTGCTCCCTTACTTTAAGATCTTTAATCAAGTCTGGCTCATTACATAACACTAAGTCCAGAATGGCCTGTTCCCTCGTGGGCTCCATCACAAGCTGTTCCAAAAAGCCCTCCTGTAAACATTCAATGAATTCCCTTTCCTTGGGTCCACTGGCAGCATTATTTACCCAGTCCACCTGCATATTGAAGTCCCCTATGATCACTGTGACCTTGCCTTTCTGACATGCACTTTCTATTTCGTGGTGCATTTTGTGCCCCCGGTCCTGACCGCTGTTAGGAGGCCTGTACATAACTCCTATTGTGGTTTTTTTGCCTTTGTGGTTCCTCAACTCTATCCACACAGACTCCACATCATCTGACCCTATGTCGTTTAATGCTATTGATTTAATTTCATTCCTAATTAACAAGGCAACCCCGCCCCCTCTGCCCACCTCTCTGTCTTTTCGATAGGTTGTGAATCCCTGGATGTTTAAATGCCAGTCCTGAATCCCCTGCAACCATGTCTCTGTGATGCCTACCACATCATACCTGCCAGTCACAATCTGGGCCACAAGCTCATCTACCTTGTTCCGTACACTGCGCGCATTTAAATATAGCACCTTTAATTCTCTATTGACCGTCCCTTTTTGTTTTCTTAGTGTGGTGGACCTTGGTTTACTGAGCCTTTCCATACACTGTGTCATATTTTGTGAGATGGGGACTATCGTAACCTCTCCTGAGTTTTGTCTTTTCGTGCTTTTTTGTATTCCTAAGCAGCTACGCTTCCCACTGATTACTTCACCTCTTGGTTCCCTGACTTTCCCTTCCCCGCCAATCTTTAGATTAAATTCCTATTGACCACCCTATTTACTCTTTTTGCCACAACACTGGTCCCAGCTCGGTTCAGGTGGAGACCATCCCAACGGTACAGGTCCCCCCTGTCCCAAAACTGATGCCAGTGTCCCATGAAAAGGAACCCTTCTTTCCCACACCACTCTTTCAGCCACGTGTTAACTTCCCTTATTCTTGCCTCCCTATGCCAATTTGCACATGGCTCGGGCAGTAATCCAGAGATTATGACCCTTGAGGACCTGTTTTGTAATTTGAATCCTAGCTCTTTATAATCTCTAAACAGGTCCTCTGTCCTAGACTTGCCTATGTTGTTGGTACCGACATGGACCACAACAACTGGATCCTCCCCCTCCCTCTCCAGGATCCTTTCAAGCCGGTCAGAGATGTCCCGCACCCTAGCACTGGGCAGGCAACATACCATGCGGGACTCTTTATCCTGCTCACAAAGGATACTATCTATCCCCCTGATAATAGAATCCCCTACAACTACAACTTGCCTATTTACTCCCTCCCCTTGAATGGCCTGCTGAACCATGGTGCCTTGGTCAGCTGACTCATCCTTCCTGCAGTCCTGTTCGCCATCCACACAGGGAGCAAGTGCCTCATACCTGTTGGACAGGGTCAAGGGCTGAGGCTCCTGAGTTCCTGACTGCTGGTTTCCTTTACCTGCCTGACTTTCAGTCACACCCTGCTGTCCCTGGCCACTGGCAGGATTTAAACTACTTACTCTGACAGATGTGACTGCCTCCTGAAACACAGTGTCCAGGTAAGTCTCCCCCTCCCGGATGTGCCTCAGTGTTTGAAGCTCAGACTCCAGCTCATCAACTCTGAGCTGGAGCTCTTCGAGCAGCCAACACTTACTGCAGATGTGGTCGCTGCAGCTCGCAATGGGATCTGCCAGCTCCCACATCAAGCAGCTCAAGCACATCACCTGACTCAGCCATCACTAATTAATTAATTAGTTTAATTTAAGTTTACGAGTTTAGCTGTGTTTTTAAAAAAAATTGGGGGCAGGTTTGCTATCAACCAAACAGATCACAGCTTCCCTCTGACGTCACTTTTGGAAAAAAAAACTGGAAAACAGGAAGTTACCGTTAGGTTTTTATGCTCACAGAGACTGCTCCTCCTCCTCTGCACGGCTCCCGAAATTAGGCCCGAAGAAAGAGAGAGAACAAAACAGTAGGGAAAAAGCACCTTCTCCCACTCTTCACCGAATTACCTCACTGCACCAAATTACCAAATTCTCACTCTGTATGTGTCTCACTCACTCAGGCTGTGTCTCCTTGACCTGCGCAATGCTTCCTGACCCATGGACCACAATCGGTAAGGATAAACAATGATGCCTCCTCAATGATAGTCCTCAATACTGGGGCCCCGCAAAGCTACGTATTTAGCCCCCTACTATACTCCCGATATACACACACGACTGTGTGGAAAAATATGGCTCCAACTCCATCCATAAGTTTGCTGATGACATAGTGGGTTGGATCTCGAACAACAATGAGTCAGGGTACAGGAGGGAGATAGAGAATCTAGCGGTGTGGTGTACCAACAACAATCTCTCCCTCAACATCAGCAAAACTAAAGAGCTGGTCATTGACTTCAGGAGGTAAAGTGTCATAACACCCCTGTCTGCACCAATGGTGCCAAGGTGGAGATGGTTGACAGCTTCCAATATCTAAGTGTGCATATCACCAACAATCCGTCCTGGTTCACCCACGCGACACTATGACCAAGAAAGCACAATAGCGCCTATACCTCCTCAGGAAAGTAAGGAAATTCAGCATGTCCACATTGACTCTTACCAATTTTTACAGATACACCATAGAAAGCACCATGGCTGCATCACAGCTTGGTATGGTAATTGTTCGGCCCAAGACCGTAAGAAACTACAGAGAGTCGTGAACACAGCTCAGTCCCTCACATAAAGCAGCCTCCCATCCATTGACTCTATTCACACCTCCCGATGTCTTGGGAAAGCAGGCTGCACAATCAAAGACCCCTCCCACCTGGGTTATTCTCTCTTCCAACCTCTTCCATTGGGCAGAAGATACAAAAGTCTGAGAACACGCACCAATAGATTCAAAAACAGCTTCTTCCCCGCTGTTACCAGACTCCTGAATGACCCTCTTATGGACTGAACGGATCTCTCTATGCATCTTCTCTACTATTGTAGCAATATACTTCACCCAATGTCTATGTCTACGTATTTACATTGTGTATTTATCATATCTCCTATGTTTTTTCGTGTATGGAATGATCTTCCTGGACTGCACGCAGAACAATACTTTTCACTGTACCTCGGTACACGTGAAAATAAATCGAAATCAAAATGGACTTCCAAAAGGCATTTTATGCAGCGCCTCACAACAGACTTGTGAGCAAAGTTATAGCTCATGGAACAAAAGGGGAAAGTAGTAACATGGGTACAAAATTGGCTGAGGGACAGACAACAGAGAGTAGTCGTTAATGGATGATGTTTGTGCTGGAGGAAGGATTATTGTGGAGTTCCCCCTGGTTGATGTTGGGACCCTGGGTTTACCTAATATATAAAAGAATTGGATCTTGGTGCACAATTTCAATATTTGCTGGTGATGTAAACCATGGAAGCATTGCGAACCGCGAAGAGGATGGTAAAGAATTTGAGAAGGGCATCGACAGGTTGCTTGGTTGGGCAGAAGCTGGCAGATGAAGCTGGCAGGGAAATATGAAGAGATCCATTTTAGTAGGAACACATGGTGAGATAATATATAATATAGGATACAGCTCTAGAAGGGGTTCAGGAGCAGAGGCACCTGCGTTTAGATGTACATACGTCATTGAAGCGGCAGGCCAGGTTGAGAACGTGGTTAATAAAGGCAAACTGGCCAGATTTCCTTTCCTTCGGGGCATTTGTGAACTGGTTGGGTTTTTGCAACAATTAATGATAGTTGTCTTGCTCACCATCACTGAGACTAGCTTTCAATTCCTGATTTAAGAATTGAATATAAATTCACCAGCTGCCATGGTGGGATTTGAACACAGACTAGTCCTGTAACATTACCTCTACCTCACCATGATGAGGGTGTATTGTCCCTCTGTTAACTTCCACCTAGATTCGTTCTGCATAGCGTGGTTGCCTGTTGTCTGGTCCTTGGGTTTTTCCCTCTTTTAGTTTTGTTGTTTGTCAATTATTTTCTCTCCTTCTCCCCCAATGTTCTTGTCAAACTCATTCTCCAGTGAAGTGCTATCTTTTTTTGTTAAAGCAGAAATGAAGAATTGATTCAATAATTCTTACCCTTGTGGGCTCTCTGAGATAGCTAAAAGATAGTACGGGCGGCACGGTGGCACAGTGGCTAGCACTGCTGCCTCACAGCGCCAGGGACCCATGACACGTTGAGTGAGAGGTAGAAGCTGTCCGCGAACACACCTACCAATTGGTCTGTACAGGATCTGAGTGCACGACCAGTGACTCCATCAGGACCTGTTGCTTTCTGTGGGTTCCTTTTGAGAAGGCCAATCGGGTGTGACGGTAGGTATGTGTGTGGCCGAGGCCGGGGCAGTTGACAATGGTTTGTTGGCTTGATGTACAGCATTTCCCTCATCAAACATCTCTGTTGCCTCTTCAAAAAACTCCGGGAAGTTGGTTGAACGCAATTTTCCCTCCATGCTGGCTTTCCTTAATTACCCTGCATTTGTCTATGTGACTATTAATTTTGTCCCGGATTATTGTTTCTGGAGGATTCCCCACCACCAAAGTTAAACTGACTGGATTGTAATAGCTGAGCTAATATCCACACCCATTTTAAATGACTGTGTTATCTTTGCAATTCTCTGGTGGCTTCACCCCTGAGTCTGGGGAAAACTGAAAGGTTCTGACCAGCGCTTCCACAATTTCCACTCTTACTTCCATTAGTCCTGGTGCCTTATCACCACCTACAAGGCACAAGTCAGTAGTGTGATGGAATGCTCTCCAGGTACATGGATGGATAGAAATAGAGAAACGAGGGGCAGGAGTAGGCCCTGTCATTCAATTTGATCATGGTCGATCTTCTATCTCAATACCATATCCCAGCTTTCTCCTCATATCCTCTGGTGCCATTAAAATCTAAAAAAAAAACTATCTCTTCCCTGAATACATTAAGTGACTTGGCCTCCACAGCCTCTGTGGTAGAGAATTCCATCGGTTCACCACCCTCTGAGTGACTGGAGCTCGAACAATACACAAAAAGCTCAACACAGATGTAGCAACTCAAAACAGGGATTCCTTGCGGCACTGGGGGCCATCAGCAGCAGAATTATACTCAATCACAATCTATAACTTCATGACCCGGCATATGCCCCACTTTACCATGAGCACCAAGCCAGAGGATCAATCCTGGTTCAATGAAGAGTGTAGGACAGCATTCCAGAAGCAGCACCAGGCATATCGAAAAATGAGGTGTCAATCTGGTGAAGCTATAACACAGGACTACTTGCGAGCCAAACAGTGGAAGAAACGTACAATAGACAAAGCTAACCCATTCCACAACCAATGGATCAGATCTAAGCTCTGCAATCTTGCCACATCCAGCCGTGAATGTTGGTGGATAATTAAACAACTCACTGGAGGAGGAGGCTTCGCAAATATCCCATCCTCAATGATGGAGGAGCCCAGGACATCTGTGCACAACAGACAAGTCTTACGCATTTGCAGCCATCTTCAGCCAGAAGTGTCGGGTGGATGATCCATCTCGGCCTCCTCCTGATCTTCCCAGCATCACAGATGTCAGCCTTCAGTCAATTCAATTCACTCCACAAGACTCAGAAACGGTTGAAGGCACTGGATACTGCAAAGGCTGTGGGCCCTGACAATTTTCCGGCAATAGTAGTGAAGACTTGTGCGCCAGAACTTGCCGCACCCCTAGCCAAGCGGTTCCAGTACAGCTACAAGACTGGCATCTACCCGGCAATGTGGAAAATTGCCCAGTTGTGTTCTGTACACAAAAAGCAGGTCAAATTCAACCTGGCCAATTACCGCCCTATCAGCCAACTTTCGATCATCGATAAATTAATGGAAGGGGTCATCAACAGAGCTGTCAAGCGGCACTGCTTAGCAATAACCTGCTCACGGACATTCAGTGTGGGTCCCACCAGGATCATTCAGCTTCTGACCTCATTACAGCTTTCCAAACATGGATAAAAGAGCTGAGCTCCAGAGGTAAGGCGAGAGTGACAGCTCTTGACATCAAAGCAACATTTGACTGAATGTAGCATCTGGGAGCCCCAGCATAACTGGAGGGAGCAAAACTACAGAGGGAGAATTCTCCGCTGGTTGGATTCATACCTGACACAAAGGAAGATGGCTGTGGTGGTTGGCGGTCAATCATCTCAAGTCTTAAGACATCACTGCAGGAGTTCCTCAGGGTAGTATCGTAGGGCCAACCAACGTCTGCTGCTCCATCAATGACCTCTTCTTCCTCATGAGGTCAGAAATGTGGATGTTCACTGATGACTGCACAATGTTCAGCACTATTCGCGACTCCTCAGATAATGAAGCAGTCCAAGAGTGAGATGGTGGCACAGTGGTTAGCACTGCAGTCGCACAGTCCCAGGGACCTGAGTTCAATTCTGGCTTCGGGTATCAAAGACGACTCAATGCATCAGCATGCGCAATCTGGATCTATGGGCAGTGTGCGAAAGAATATTCGTAAGCAACCAATACCAGGTGCCAATGCTGAATCCTCACAGACGCAAGATAAGATTGGTAGGATCGCCTTGTCTTCACCGAAGAGGACTAGCGATGGTTTGAGATCAGTGACAATAATAAAATGGCAGCCATAGACGTATTAATGAAATCACGTTATACCGAATACGATTGCCACACCTCCTCTTTTGATCTGGACATATTTTCTTTCGTTGCAGCCAGCGTCCGGGAGGCAAAAGCAATCGGACGGTCACAGCCGCCGCCCATTCGAAGGGACAAAACTGCCTCAATGCCATATGGTGAAGCATTGCATGTGAAGGCAAACTGAGCTCAGAGAGCAAAAGTGTTTGCTCATGAGGAGGTTTCAAGGAATCAATATATATCAACAGCCCTGAAGAAGACAACCGCCACTTAACCTTGTTAAACGCCGTATCCTGGGCCTTGCCCCCAAGGCTGGTGCTTTTTCAAAAGCCAATAGAAGGTGGGCAAGGATGTTAGCTAAATTTGAAATAAAGCAACCAGAATAATTCACTAATCCAAGAAAAGAGCAAGGTTCGGTGGCGTCTCGCAGTGGTGGCACGGTAGCACAGTGGTTAGCACTGTTGCTTCACAGCGTCAGGGTCCGATTCCCGGATTGGGTCACTGCCTGTGAGGAGTCTGCACATTCTCCCCGTGTCTGCATGCATTTCCTCCGGGTGCTCCGGTTTCCTCCCACAATCCCACAATCTCGGGTTCCCGAGGCCACATCTCGCAGTCAGCACGCGGGACTGGGTGGCATGGCTGTGCTTGTGCCGCCTGTAAGTGTGCCGTGGCCCTGCGGCCCAAGAACCCCCAGAGAATGCCCAGGGGCATCGAAGGCCACGGGATGTGGTAAGCAACCGGCTGCCTCTGCTTCAGATGTACATCCTGGGGACACACCTAGACACAGCGGTAGAGCTAGGAAGGCGAGTCACTCTCGAGCTAGTATGTTGAGGATCACTGACCTGGTACGGTACTTGGGAGTGGGGTAAGAGGGTTAGGCAGGGGTATGTAGGGAGAGGGTGGGAGGGTGGGGAGAGCGAGATAGCACCATATTGTGAGTGGGCAGTGGTGTCCATTTGTTACCGACAAATTAACAAACCTACACAACCAGTTTGACCCCTCTGGCTCTTTGTTTCGCGATGCAGGCAGACCACCAATCCCACGTCCCATCCCCCAGACATGGGGGTCCGGCCCGCCAACCCCCACTGCCCTCCCACCAACCTGGCACGCCCTAACCATGCACACCCAGCTGCAGCGGGGCCCCTGTTCATCGGACCCCACACCCTGCACCCCAGCCACCCAAACATAACTTTGCCATCTCGGCCACGGATGTGCGCTTGGGGCTGGGGCCTGTCGCCTGGGTGTTCGGAAGCTGTCTGCTGCATCTGTGATATTGCCTCCCACAGTGTTCAGGCATCACGGTCTGATTGGGATGCGAGGCAATAGGCCCCACATGGCCCGCCCACCCACCCACCGGGATCCACTTGGGATGTATGAAATACTCACTTAACTACGATTGCCAATTCCTTGTTAGAAATAGCCTTCAGCCGCACGGCCAGAGGCCTCCGCACTCAGTGGGAGTTATGGGTGGTTGTGGGGGAGACAGGCAGGGACGAGCGTTGCCCACGGAACGGGTACACACAATCCAAGGGTTTGCACGGAGGGCCCATGCACGGGTGCCCCGCCCCCAGCAGAGACGCCCCCACCCCCAACCTCCAATACCCTCACCCCCCCCCCATGGCGGTCCACCCCAAACGAGGCTGGACCCCCCCCCACCCAACCCCCAACCCCCTCACCCCCTCATAACATAGGGCAGCAAGCCCACTGCCCCCAGGCTCTGTGCCTGTGAGCGAAGATGGCTACTCACCTCCTTGGGTCCCCGCAGCAGCCCTCCCGCCAGCTTCACGTTTTTCAAAAGGATTACTAATCGGCGCCTGCGTGACCATTCGCTGGGGAGGTGGTTGGATCGCCATTGGATATGGAGTGGCTCCCGTCAATTGTATGAGATCAGTCTTAAGTGGTGATTATTGGTTTCTCACCACGCTAGGGCAGGATCCCGATTTCGCCTACGTAAGTGAGCCGGTTGAATCGCAAATGGTTTGAGCTTGGCCCAGATATGGTTTTTGGCCTCTCCCACTATTCACCAGCCTTGTCACGCTCTCCCTCAAGCACGACGAGGTCATTGAATTGTACCTACAGACACATAACCATAACCATAAAGATACACACAAACATAAATACGTACATTTTAAATATACATTCATAAACAGACAGAAACATATACAAAGACACACCCATATACAGTGTGGTAGTCACCACTAGCTGTATTATATGTATTACGGTAAGACACATATACTAGAGGTACATGGGTAAATCCCTGCCTGCTGGCTCCGCCCAGTAGGCGGTGTATAAATGTGTGTGCTCACCGGCGCTGCAGCCATTCTGGTTCCAGCTGCAGGAGGCACAACATCTTTGCTCAATATAGCCTTGATTATTCCACTACTCTCGTCTTTGTGGTAATTGATAGTGCCTCATATAGATAAACACAAGCTTCCCTTGGCCTCCTTCCATCTCTGAAAGATGATGGACACTTTTTCAATCAAATCCATTTCAGCTCAGGTGTCATCATTTGCACACCCTTACTAATGGCTGCAGAAACCCATCCTTGAGAGGTTTGTTCTGCCAAAAGTACCACTAACAGGCTATCGGATGTTGCCGTGGGTTGTTGTTTATGGCATTGGCATGTGTTGTCAAACCGTTGTAGCTACTGGTGATCGTGATGGTTCGTGCCAGCCCCCAGGAAGTTGCCATTTTCCTCTGCCCACATCAGGTGACTCCCAGGTGTGAGAATCGATGTTTCGGGCCTTCATGTCATGCAAACATCCCGGAAGTGGCACTTTGGGCATCCCAGTGGTCATCTGGGTGTGTGACTTCCTTCCACCCTGAGGCGACGAAGCCACCTCCCTTTAACAAGAGCTAACGAACCTGGGAGCTCTGCCTTTGGCACACAAATATAAATGCATCGACATTTACACCCACACACAATCACACACATGTACACAAACATAAACACATGCTGAGGCAAGAGTGTAGACGCACAAAACCCAAACATAAGGACAAGGCCAGACACAAGTATAAATGCAAACAAACATACGGGTACACCCACACTCAAACACACACATAGAACCAGTAACACAAACACACCCACACATTATCACTCACGCATGCCAAACGTAACAGGCAAGCTCGCGTGGACAGAGATTCATCAGAATTTTTTTTCAATTGTTAGTGGGAAACAAAATACGGGCTGTAGATGTGAGGAGAGGGCAAGGAGAGAGAGAGCAAGAGAGGGAGAGAAATAGAGTGAGAACTTGTTGAACAGGAATGAACTGAAGGATTCTTTTAATTCACCTTCCCTTCATTAAGCCGGGAGACAGCTGCAGTTTTGAAGCAGAATGCACAATCAGTGATCCTTGCACACTTAACCAGCCGATACTGTGTGTTAAAGATTGCTGCCTCGGATTGGTAAATATTCCCTTAAGGCAGCCCCATCTGTTCCTCAGTTTCAGCTGTGGCACAGAGGAGGCAAGGAGGCTGTGTGTTTCTCCTGCCTATTGCCTCCTCTCCCTGGGGCTGTGAGCCGCCTGCCCTATTAACTATTTTTTGTGTGTGTGTGTGTTTTGTTTTCCTGTTTATTCGGGAAGAAGGGAGCGCAGAGGAATTTAAAGAAAAGCACAGCCCCTCAAATCCTCTTTACCCTGTTATCATCCTGCTCTGTGAGTATGCGAACTGCTTGTGCTTCTTCTCTCAGCTGTTACACAGCAACCCAAAGGAAACCTTGGCATCGCTGTCGGCCATTTTGATTCCGATCTGTGGCGGTTGCAGATATATCCATCCTGGGATCCATTATGGTTATATGACTCTGCACAAATGAATCCTTAAATGCGTATTTAATAATCTTACCACACTTTTATACACCAATATTTGACATTTATAGAAGATTTCCCTGTGGCTGCATGGAGGATAATGGCTGCATTGTCATGGGATTCAAAATGTTGCTCCACAGTTAGGAGTTTCGGAGGGGGTGCCAACCCTCCAGGATTTTCTCCACCGTCTGCAGAGATGAAATGCTAATCTCCTGGACTCTGCTTCAAGAAAATCTGGGAGAAATACATCCATCAGTCATGAAATCTTTTTTAAAATTTGCTTAAACAGTTCAGCAGTTACAAAACCATTGGAGAGGGGGATTAACAGGCTGTTGACTGACTGCCATCCATAGAACATACAGTGCAGAAGGAGGCCATTCGGCCCATCGAGTCCACACCGACTAACTTAAGCCCTCACTGCCACTCTACCCCCCGTAACCCAATAACCCCTCCTAACCTTTTTGGACACTAAGGGCAATTTAGCATGGCCAATCCACCTGACTTGCACATCTTTGGACTGTGGGAGGATGCACGATCAATTAAACTCAAAGACGAGGTTGTATCATTACTGAAGGCTTTAATAGACTAGATCTGTTCCCCAGCAGCTTCGGTACAGAATGAGGGCTGCTGGGACGGCACCTGGTCTTATACCCCACATGTCAGGGCGGAGCCACATACCAAACAGCCAATGGTAAGCTGCTAGGCTTACCCAATGGCCTACAGCCTCTCGGGTACTGCAATACCTGATACTGCCACACTGTGGGAGGAAACCGGAGCACCCGGAGGAAACCCACGCAGACACGGGGAGAACATGCAGACTCCTCACTGACAGTGACCCAGCGAGGATTCGAACTTGGGACCCTGGCGCTGTGAGGCCACAGTGCTATCCACTTGTGCTACCGTGCTGCCCAAAAGGGTAATGCTTTCCGATTTACGCAGGTAGATTGTGTGTGGCAAGGATAGTCATGTGATGACACCTCCAGGAATAAGTCCACCTGGAGTTGGCAACTAAATAATTCGAATCGATCAAAAAATTGTGTCGCGCACCCAAGGTGAAGTTAGCTCACGAATTGTATTTTAATCAGACTGCAGATTTTCTGCATAGATCCGTTTTGCTCGCTCCATCTCCTTGCCCTGGTTTCCACCTTGTGGTGGGGCTAGGATGCAATTCCTAACAGCTAACTCTAGTCCGTTGGGTGCCCAGTATGTGGGAGACTCACAGCCCCATGTCAACAAATTGTTCAATCTCAGGGTTACGAGAGACCCTACCCTACCCACACGTGCCCACTTTTCTATGGGGGTCACTATATTCAAAACCTGCATTTCAACAGAGCCTTTCCTGACCTCAGTGATGGTGTGGCCTACATGTGACTCCAGACCCACTGCCATGTGGTTGGTTCTTAAATGGCCACTCGGGCAATTAGGGATCGGTATCAAATGCTGGCCCACATCCCCTGAATGAATTAAAGAAAACACACCAGGATGATATTTTGAAGAAGAACTGGGCAGGGGAGGCTCTAGCCAATACTTAAGGTAAAGTAAAGTCACCATAGTCATGGATGACCAAGAGGCTGCTTTTCCCTTTGAAGGGGAGAGCTGAGCTGATTTGGTGGTGATTTAACCTGAGGATCATCACACTTCAGGCGAGGGGCAACGTTGAGAAGGGCGGCGGGGTGGTGCAGTGGTTAGCACTGCTGCCTCACGGCGCTGAGGACCCATGTTCGATCCCGGCCCCGGATCACCGTCCGTGTGGAGTTTGCACATTCTCCCCGTGTTTGTGTGGGTTCCACCCCCACAACCCAAAGATGTGCAGGCTAGGGGGATTAGCCACGCTAAATTGCCCCTCAATTGGAAAAAAAAGAATTGGGTACTCAAAAATTTTTTTTTTTAGAAAAGAGAAAAGCCTTCAACCAATACTTTATTACATATAAATTTAAAGTACCAATTTTTATTTTTCCCCAATTAAGGGGCAATTTTGTGTGGCCAATCCATCTTCCCTGCACATCTCTTTGGGTTGTGGGGGTGAGGCCCAGGCAGATATGGGGCAAATTCCACATGGACAGTGAGTTGAACACGGGTCCTGTGAGAAAGCAGCGCTAATCACTGAGCCACCAGTTCACCCCTTCAGCCAATATTTATACCCCAACCAACAGCACCAGCCATTTATTGTTGCAAAAAGATTTATTTTAAGGGGAGGTCTTGTGGTGCAGTGGTAGCGTCATAAAGTGGTTGAGTAGGTTGATTATCAACAGAGAAATTCCTGCAATATGCCTGATAGCAAGTGGTAAGACTGTTTCCTGTCAACCATCCTGCAGAGGGCAACAGTAAAACCACTCCACTGCTTTGCCAAGCATAATCACGGAACAATTCAATAAAAGCCCATGGTCGCCAACACCTTCGAAGGGTTTGGTACCTGAAGAAGGAAGAACCAGTTGAGAGAGTTTGCTGTGTGCAAATTGGCTCCACGATTTCCACTTCACAACAGTGACCCTATTTCAGAAGTATTTTATTTATCCTTATATTTCTGTTTGACAAGAGAGTCAAGGATCCTGGGGGATAGGCATAAAGTGGAATTAAGGCCACAATGAGATCAACTGAGATTTTATTGAGTGGTGGGGGAGGCTTGCGGGGCTGAATACCCCACTCTGCTCTGCTCCTATTTCTTATTTATATATTTACTTGGCCAAAAGTTGCATTCGGATATTTTAAGGTTGTGAAATATACAGGCCAGTCCAAAGATGTGCAGGTTAGGTAGATTGGTCATTCTAAAATTGCCCTTAGTGTCCCAAAAAGGTTGGGTGGGGTTACTGGGTTACGGGGATAGGGCATGGGTTTAAGTGCGGTGCTCTTTCCAGGGGCCGGTGCAGACTCGATGGGCCGAATGGCCTCCTTCTGCACTGTAAATTCTATGATTCTTTCACTCTATGATCTCTTCTTTTATTTAACCCACCTTCATCCAAATTTTTTGTGTGGAATGACCAGGACCAACAAACTGAAAATAAATGTGCTGATGACACCAAGATTGGTGTAGTAGTGGATGAGGTGGTGGGCTGTTGTAGGCTACAAAGAGACATTGATAGGATGCAGAGCTGGGCCGAAAAATGGCAGATGGAGTTTAACCCTGATAAATGCGAGGTGATTCATTTTGGCAGAAAAAAATTTGAATGCGGATTACAGGATCAACGGCAGGGTTCTGGTATGTGGAGGATCAGAGAGATCTTCGGGTTCATGTCCACAGATCTCTGAATGTTGCCACTCAAGTGGATAGAGTCGTGAAGAAGGCTTACAGTGTGTTAGCGTTTATTAACAGGGGGTTTGAGTTTAAGAGCCGCGGGGTTATGCTTGCAACTATACATGACCCTGGTGAGACCACATTTGGAGTATTGTGTGCAGTTCTGGTCACCTCATTATAGGAAGGATGTAGAAGCATTGGAAAGGGTGCAAAGGATTACCAGGATGCTGCCTGGTTGCAGGATAGGTCTTATGAGGAAATGTTGAGGGAGCTAGGGCTTTTCTCTTTGGAGCGGAGGAGGATGAGAGGCGACTTAATAGAGGTTTATAAGACGATGAGGGGGATAGCTAGAGTGGACGTTCAGAGACTATTTCCTCGGGTGGATGTAGCTGTTATAAGGGGGCATAACTATAAGATTCAGGGTGGGCGATATAGGAGGAATGTCCGAGGTAGGTTCTTTACTCAGAGAGTGGTTAGGGTGTGGAATGGACTGCCTGCTGTGATAGTGGAGTCGGACACTTTAGGAACTTTCAAGCGGTTATTGGATAGGCACATGGAGCACACCAGAATGACAGGGAGTGGGATAGCTTGATCTTGGTTTCAGACAATGCTCGGCACAACATCGAGGGCCGAAGGGCGCGTTCTGTGCTGTACTGTTCTACATTCCATGTTCAACGCAGACCAGGAATGGAATTCGGAACTTTCTGCTCTCTAAATCTCAGTCCAAGGGGTGGATTTTCCCACCCTCTTTCTTCACGATTATGCTGCACATTAACTGCTACTTTGTTCTGTCAGTTGATGCACATCAACAGAAGTTTCAATCTGATCATGTAACACCTGAAGATATGGTGAAGTTGTGACATATGTGCTGTTACCACGTTATTTTTCACAGTGAATTAAAGGAGAGATCGCCACTTTGTAGATAGGATGTGGGGGAGTGGGGGGGAGGGTGGTAGTTGAAAGCTTCCATATTAGGTAGTAATCCAAACTGGCAGAAAGCTTTACTTTGCCTCAGCGGTCGAACTCTCAGCTGTAAGTCGGAAGTTTCCTGAATGCATTTCATTTCCAACTCCCTCTTCCCCTCAAAGATCCTCCTTAGAACCCAAGATCAACTTTTCAGACACCCCTACGTATCTACGAACTTGCGGTTCGCCATTTGGCTGCCACATCTCCTTCATGATGACAGTGCCTACACCTCAAAACGTTCTCCATTGGATCCAGAGAGCTTTGTGACGTCCTGAGGGTGTGAAGGGCGCTACAGAAATGCACATTCTTGGGAATTGCTTTGCAGTTGGCTGCTTCGCCTGAGGGTTGAGTTGGTTAGGAGAGGGATAATGTGGAGTGCTCTGATATATGGTGCAGATCCAGGCTTTTGACCCAGTGATAGTGAAGGAACAACGATATATTTCCAAATCAGGATGGTGAGTTGCTTGGTGGGGACCGTGCAGGTAGGTGGTGATCCCAGTTGCCTGCTGCCCTTGTCCTTTTGGGTGGCAGAGGCCACGGGTTTCGAAGGTGCTGCCCAAGGAGCCTTGGCGAGTTCTTCCAGTGAATCTTGTAGATGGTACACACGGCTGCCACAGTGCGTCGGTGGGGGAGGGGAGTGTTTAAGGTGGTAAATGGGGTGCCGATCAAACGGGATGCTTGTCCTCGATGGTGTTACACACATCCAGGCAAGTGGAAAGTATCCCATCACACTCTTGACTTGTACAAAGATGCCAGACAATGCTTGGAATGCAAGCATTAGCAGGTGATTAAATCTTTACAGATCCAGAGATGGGGTAACCCCAGGTTAAAGAGGTGTGAATTGTACCAAGCCAGGACAGTTGGTAGGATTTCGCAGCCCAGATGGTGGGGGATGAGTGTAATGCGACATGAATCCCAGGTCCCGGTTGAGGCCGCACTCATGTGTGCGGAACTTGGCTGTAAGTTTCTGCTCGGCGATTCTGCGTTGTCGCACGTCCTGAAGGCCGCCTTGGAGAACGCTTACCCGGAGATCAGAGGCTGAATGCCCTTGATTGCTGAAGTGTTCCCCGACTGGAAGGGAACATTCCTGCCTGGTGATTGTCGCGCGATGTCCGTTCATTCGATGTCGCAGCGTCTGCATGGTCTCGCCAATGTACCACGCTTCGGGTGGCTTGACACAATTCACACCTCTTTAACCTGAGGTTACCCCATCTCTGGATCTGTAAAGATTTAATCACCTGCTAATGCTCGCATTCCAAGCATTGTCTGGCAGCTTTGAATTTGTTTCTGGAACATACCTCTTCATTCACCTGAGGAAGGAGCAGCGCTCCGAAAGCTAGTGACATCGAAACAAACCTGTTGGACTTTAACCTGGTGTTGTAAGACTTCGTACTGTGCTCACCCCAGTCCAACGCCGGCATCTCCACATCATCACTCTTGACTTGGACCTTGTAGGTAGTGGACAGGCTTTGGGGAGTCAGTGGTTAATATACTCCCTGAGGAATTCCCAGCCTCTGACTAGTCCTTGTCGCCACATTATTTATATGGCTGGTCTAGTTAGGTTCCTGGACACTGATGGAGTGAGGATGTTGATGTTCAGGGACTCGGTGACAGCAATGCTGCTGGAGTCATACAGCACAGAAAAGGCCCTTCAGTCCATCGCATCTGCACGGGTCAAATCATGTCCCCTCTCAGTTTCCTCTGCTCCAAGGACAACAATCCAAGTTTATCCAATCTCTCTTCATAACTAAAATTCTCCAGCTCAGGCAACACCCTAGTAAATCTCCTCTGGACCCTTTCCAGTGCTATCACATCCCTCCTATAATGTGCATTCCCGAACCGCACACTATACTCTTGCTGTGGCCTAACCAACATTTTATACATTTCTCCACTATCACTCTCTGCTCTTAAACCCTATGCCGTGGCTAATAAAGGCAGTAAAGGTTGTCTGTCTAGCAGTGTATTGGAGATTCACCATTATCTCCTGTGGTGTCCAAGCCAACTGTGGAGAGTTGGCGACCTAGCCACCTGGCCAATTCCGAACGTGAATAATAAAATGAATATTTCAGCACAGAAGGAGTCCATTTAGCCAGTCGTGCACGCACCTGGGGCTGGATTTGCCGATTTGAAGACTAAGTGTTGACACCGGAGTGGGAAGTGTTGTTTTACGACAGATAAAATAGCGCAAAAGCTGCACCGATCCTCTGCCTGGTGGGGGCTAGCAGGCACGGAGCATGAAGCCCCCTGCTTTAGCTACGGATACAGCTGGAGAATTGCCGGATCCGTGGCCGCGCATACGCAGGGCGTCGGCCTGCAGCGGCCGAGCCATGCAACATGCCGCCGGCCGCGTGCGGACCGGGCCTGCCAAAAACTGTCCCCCTTTGATAAGGCTCGCTAACCCCCGGACCGTCCCCCACCAGTGCCCCCATCCCCCGCCAAAGACCCCCTTCCCGCGCAACTGCTCCCACCCGACTGTGGTGGAGCTGGACACAGTCCTCAGCCGCCACGTTGGGTTCACGAAAATAAATAGCACGCGTGGCCCACGCCGTCGGGAACCCGGCCCATTGGGGGCGGAGCATCCGGAATGGCCTCAGGTGACATCCTGAGGCCATTCCGACGGCATGCGGCATACTAGTTTTGGAGGGGGTGTATCATCCCAAAAGCGGCGCCGCCCCCAATTTCGGCGCAAACGAGGATTCTCCGACCGATCGCCGAACACAATTCCGGCGTCGGAGGCCGGCAGAATCCCGCCCATGGTCTTTGAACGAGCTATCCAATGAGTCCCAATCACCTGCCCTTTTCCCATAGCCCTGTAATAGTTCCCTTGCGAGAATATACACATTCTCTTTTCAAGAATCTGCTTCGACCACCCTTTCAGGTAATTAACTCACTGCGGAAATATCTGTTGTGGATAGGGCACCTGACATTGGAAAATATTCCTGAAAGTCTGCCGTTATATATCCTGGATTCCCCAAGTGGGGGCCACACGGAGGGTGACCAAATCTTAGGAAATAACATACGGGACCCTTCGATTCTGGGACCGGGCCAGGGTTTTGGGGGATGGAACGTGGTTTGCTGATAACCGTGAAGGCGGCTAATGATGAGGCTTTTGGAGACCACACAATACAAAGTGGGATGGTGGGAGGGGGTTAAAAATTCAACAAGAACTTACAACTTGGCTTGTTGAGTCAAAACATTCTCCTGTCTCTGCTGGCTGACCCATCCATTTGCAGTTCGCTCAAAGCTTAATCTTGCGGCTGCCTGGATCAGTCTCCCTCAGGCTCTCCTCGAAATACGAGACAAAAGGCCCCCTTGAAGGGACATGGGTAAACAGTCAAGATCAGGGACAATCCCTGAGAACGCTTGACATTTGGTCACCCTGGCCATACCTGCTTCCTTTAGGGATGAGACAAAACACCCTGGACCGTATTCTCTGTTTGAGAGACTAAGGGCGAGATTCTCTCAGGGCCGACCGGCGCATATCGCGCCATGCCGCCCCGACCCCGGGACGCGATTCTCCACAGACAGTTCTACGCAGCCCGCGCCCCACTGATTCTCAGCCCGGGATGGGCCGAGCGGCCGTCGTAAAAAACCCGAATCCCGCAGCCGCCGTTCTAATCTGCTCTCAGCCAGCGGGAATTCGGCGTGGAAGGGTCCGGGGTCAGCCTATTGGGGGGGAGGGGGGGGGGGATGGGGTGGGGGGAGGGAGGTCCGACCCTGGGGAAGGCCTCCGTTGTGACCTGGCCCGCGATCGGGGCCCACCGGTCGCCGGGCCGGCCTCTGGGGCTGGGGGCCTACTTTCTTCCGCGCCGGCCCCTGTAGGCCTACGCCATGAATGCGCAGTGGCTCCCTTCTCCGCGCTGGCCCAGACGCAACATGGCGCCGGTGCCACTGCGCATGCACGGACCCCGCGGTGCCCAGTTGACGCTGGGATCATAATTGGAACGGTGTGGGCCGCTCCAGGGCCGTGCTGGCCCCCTGTAAGGGCCAGAATTGCTGATCCTGAGGCCGTGTTGATGTCGTCGAGAAACGCGACGGCGTTTCTGGCGGCGTCAACACAGCCTCAGGATCAGCGAATCACGCCCAAGTATTGACACCAGTGGAGCATGTGTGAACTTTCAAACCCGAAAAATTGGCGTAAAACCTTCACCGGTACCGGAATCGGTGAAGGGCTAGCACCGGGTAAAACTCCCTTGACTGAGCCGAAAATGGCCGGAGAATGGCCGGGTCCCGAGCTGTTCATGCGCACGGCTGATGACCTGAACCGGTCATGCCGTATAACATGCCGCCAGCGTTGCAGGAGCCCAACCTGCCAACCACGGCCCCACAGTCTACCCTCTGGCCACCCCCCCCAGACCTAGCAGAAGCCCCAGCGGCCAGCGGCATGGATCCCGGCCGAGTATGGTTGCGCTGGTCACGGTCCACAGCAGACACGCTGCTTTCCCGCACACACGGGACCACACATTGCCCGTGCCATCGGGAACTCGGCCCATCGGGGGCAAAGCATCGCGGGTTGGTCGGCCGATGACGCGCCAGCGGCGTTGAAATAGCGCGCTTGACGATGAGCCAGTTTGGAGGGGGTGGAGCAAGGCGTCAAACCGGCGCCGGCCACGATTCCAACGTCAGAATCCATTCTCCGCCCGATCACCGGTCACGATTTCGGCATCAGGCTACGGAGAATCCAGCCCTCACCAGCCATACCGTCAGTGATGAATTCCATCCTGAGGGCAGAGATATGGACGGTCACCCTACCTCCGCTCCCCCCCAAAATCAAACCCCTTTCTCCACCCTACCCAATCTCACCAGCCTTTTGGCCGAGCTTATTTTGAGGCTACGGGATATTCCATTCCCAAGTGAGTATGCAGGAAATTCTCTGGGAAGATGGGAGTTGCCCATCCCAATTTAATTTGTGTGCCTTTCGGAAGTGCAGTCCCACCAGAGATAAACCTGGAGTATGCCCTAAAGGCTGTGAATTCTCAATTGCTTTTTTTCCCTCCCCATTTTGCATCTCCTGAAAGTTTAGTTTCTGCCCCAGCAAACCCCCTCCCCCTCCCCTTTTCCCCTTATTGTTATATTTTCTCAGGTTTCCAATTGTTTTCTCACGTTATTGCGGTGTTCCCGTGCCAAAAGAAACTGGTTTATCCACTTGAATTGTTTTCTGCCAGTTGACTCAGCGGCTCCTGAACACAATATCTGCATTGGAACTCCCGGTGCAATGTGGGGGAAAAGTGGCAGTGTTGGACTGATCTTAATTTGAGTCTAATATGACCGACGCGACGGTATTCATCGTCACACCACCGGGTCCCTGCAAATTAAGTCTCTGCCCGCAAACCATTGAGACGGGGGTGATATAATTGTGCGTCACTATTTTCCCACCGACGACAGTGAGGTGGAAACATGGTCTCTCCGGAGAGCGAAATGTGGCATTTGGGAGGAAAAAGTGGGGAAAAGCAGCAACATGCTCGGAAGGTTAATGTGAACAATAAAAAGGTAAGGTAAGCAGTTTTGGATCTGAACAAATTTCCCATGGGGTCAGAACTTCACGAAAGACGCCATAACCTGATTTAAGTGTCATCTGCCGCTTAACCATAGAACCATAGAATTCCTACAGTGCGGAAAAAGGCCATTCGGCCCATTGAGACTGCACTGGCTCTTATAAAGAGCACCCCACCTAGGCTCAATACCCCGCCCCATCCCTGTAACCCCACCCAACCTGCACATCTTTGGACCCTGAGGAGAAATTTAGCATGGCCAGTCCACCTAACCTACACACCTTTGGACTATGGGAGTGTGGTGATACGCCGTGAATAGTATTGTACATACTTAGCAATGTGACCTCCAACCAGCTGGTGGCATCGTACATCGGTCACGTGACGTGGGACACACACCAGTTGGTGGGAAGGCGTACAACAGGACAGTCACACATAGGGTAGTTCCAGGAGACTTCATGGGACTCTAATAGTAACTTAGTCTGTATAGTTTTCTGTGTGTTATCTTTCCACGTGTTCAGCAATAAATAATCATTCTGGTTAAATCACCAGATGGTCTGTGTGCGTTATTGCAACGGCAAGGTCAGAACACAACATAATACCAGGAGTGTTGAGCTTTTAAAGGTAGCAGCAGAAAAGACCAAGCGAAGAATGAAAAAAGAGAAGATTCTTCCGCTGACCTGGTGAACTATGACCATTGGCGACGCAACGTAACAAATGTTGCTGAAGTTAGAGATGGAAGGTTTAAAGGCACAGAACACAACAGGGAGGAAACCGGAGCACTCGGGGGAAAGTGCAAACTCCACAGAGACAGTCACCGAAGGTTGTAATTGAATCCGGGTGCCTGGAGCTGTGAGGCAGCAGTGCTAACCACTGTGCCACCGTGCATCCCCCATTATTTCATCCTTTCTCCCCCTTCTCTTATTCCTTTAAGTCTCCCTTTCGTCCTGTCCTCAGGTGCAGCTCTGCATCATCGAGCCGGAAGGATAATGATGGCAATCTGCTTGAATTAAAAAAGCAATTCATGCTAAAGCATTATAAACCAGGGGCTAGCCCTCAGCTGGATTAGTGTGTCCAATTCGGACACATTAGAAAGCTTTAAGACTCGAGCGGCACCTCGAGCAGGATTTTGGGCGTCAGATATGTGGCAAGGCTAGAAAAGCTGGGAGGGTCCTCTTTATAGCGGAGAAAGTTAAATGGCATCCAAAATTATGAAAAGAATTGTTTCCATTGGCAGGAGGGAGGACACAGATTTAAGATAAAGCAGCCAAAGAACAGGGCGGCGATGTGGATACTTCACACAGTGAGTTGTTACGACCTGGAATGCACCGTCTGTAAGGCGGGTGGAAGCAGATTCAGTCGTAACTTTCAAAGAGAATTGGATATATGCATTCGGATGGAACAATCTGCAGGGCTCCGGGACGAGAGCAGCGAGGTGGACTAAATGGAGAGCTCTTTCAGAGGGCTATCATGGGAGCGATGGGCTGAATGGGCTTCCTGTGCCATGCATTCATAATTCTATGATTTCCTGATCATCCTCCATCTCATTCTCGTCTCTCTTCTTTCCAATTTCTTGTTTTGATTTACATTTGTCAACTTTGTGGTGTTGGGCACCGTCAAATTCTTTGGCCAAACTACAATCCTAGAGGCCTCACTTCCTTCTCTCTCTCTCTCTCTCAGAAGACCGTTGACGGAGAGCTTAAAACACTCCATTATGATGAGTAAAACAAAGCTCTCTCCCTCCTACTGGTTTAAGTGTGGCTTCGTTCTCAAGAACATCTGGAAAAAACTACCGTTTGCCAGTTCATGTCAACATCCCACTTCCTCCACTCGCTCATCAATAACACTCTTCACTGCAAGAACTGTGTTGAACAGCAGACAATAGTTATATTGTGGTCCTCAGTATGACTGATGCTTGCTGGAAGTCCCTCAGTGACCATTGATATACATGATATTGGTGCATGAAAACTATGTTAAAACCAGATGGGGAGGAAGAACCTACCTGTTTTGGATTCTTGCAAGGTTACAAGAGGTCAACAGAGCTAAAAAAAAACATATGGAAAAATCAAACTGAAATTATTAAGTTTTAACTTTTGGACTCGTGGGCCATAAAATTCCTGATTCCAAATTTCTCCTGGTCCACACCAGACCTCAAGGAGCGCCCCCTAAAAAAAAAATCTATTTTCAGACTATTATTGAAGTCCCATTCAGCTTGTTGGACTGCATACGCCACTCTGCTCCGATTTCTTATTTGTATATTTACTTCATCATAAGGTGCATTGGGACATTTTAAGGTAGAATTTACAATGCAGAAGGAGGCCATTCGGCCCATCAAAGCTGCACCGGCCCTTGGAAAGAGCACCCGACCAAAGCCCACACCTTCACTTTATTCCTGTAACCTCAACTAACCTTTTTTAGACACTAAGGGTAATTTATCATGGCCAATCCACCTAACCTGCACATCTTTGGACTGGGAGGAAACCGGAGCACCCGGAGGAAACCCACGCAGAGATGGGGAGAACGTGCATACTCCGCACAGACAGTGACCCAAGCCGGGAATCGAACCTGGGACTCTGGAGCTGTGAAGCAACTGTGCTAACCACTGTGCTACCGTGCTGCCCTAGGTTGTGAAAGATACTATATACAGAGCATCACTTCTTTATCCTTCATCCATTTTTTTGTGTGGAATGACCGGGACCAGCGAACTCAACACGGACACGTGTGGAAGGCCAGTGATTGAAGAGAAGAATCCCAGTGCTTCAATCTCTCCACTTAACTAAATTCTGTCACCATTATCCAATGGGAAATCCCATTGACAAGCGGCGGGAATAGAGAATCCCGCCACCGGCGAACGGCTCGCCGCCGAGAAACATACTGCTAGGGGAACCGGGCAATCCTACCCATGAAGTCAAAGTTTTGCCACGTACACTCATCAGGACAGATGAAAGATTGCCAAATTTCAAAGGGAGCAACAATTTGATTTGATTTGATTTAATTTATTGTCACATGTACCGAAGTACAATGAAAAGTATTTTTCTGCGGCCGAGGGAACGTACACAGTACGTACATAGTAGACACAAGAATAATCAACAGGGAACATTTACAAATGGTACATCGACAAACAGTGATTGGTTACAGTGCGGAACAAGGGGCCAAGCAAAGCAAATACATGAGCAAGAGCAGCATAGGGCGTCGTGAATAGTGTTCTTACAGGGAACAGATCAATCCGACGGAGTCATTGAGGAGTCTTGTAGCTGTGGGGAAGCTAAATTAAATGATGTGTGGTTCTCCCCTGGGAGAGGGCAAATGGAATTTAAGGACCGGCATGTGAAATCTGTGTGAATGTTTGTAACCTCTGCAATCGTGTCACTATAATGGTGTATTATAAGCTATCAGTCTTCACAAATAAAACTCATTGCACCCTATGTGCTGTTTTAAAAAAAGAGAATGCCGTCCGCATGCATGCCCCTTCAGGCAGATCCGGCAGTACGCAGGCCCAGTGTCCAGCGGGGCAGTATGCCACCTCCTGACGGCAGAACGCTGTCCCAGTACCATCTCGTCCTGACGTTAGCACGCTGTCCCAGTACCGTCTCGTCCTGACGTCAGCGTGCTGTCCCAGTACTGTCTCGTCCTGACGTTAGCGTGCTGTCTCAGTACCGTCTCGTCCTGACGTCAGCGTGCTGTCCCAGTACCGTCTCGTCCTGACGTCAGCGTGCTGTCTCAGTACCGTCTCGTCCTGACGTCAGCGTGCTGTCCCAGTACCGTCTCGTCCTGACGTCAGCGTGCTGTCTCAGTACCGTCCCGTCCTGACGTCAGCGTGCTGTCCCAGTACCGTCTCGTCCTGACGTTAGCGTGCTGTCTCAGTACCGTCTCGTCCTGACGTCAGCGTGCTGTCCCAGTACCGTCTCGTCCTGACGTCAGCGTGCTGTCCCAGTGCCGTCTCGTCCTGACGTCAGCGTGCTGTCCCAGTGCCGTCTCGTCCTGATATCAGAGTGCTGTCCCAGTACCGTCTCGTCCTGACGTCAGCGTGCTGTCCCAGTGCCGTCTCGTCCTGACGTCAGCGTGCTGTCCCAGTACCGTCTCGTCCTGACGTTAGCGCGCTGTCTCAGTACTGTCTCATCCTGACGTCAGCGCGCTGTCCCAGTACCGTCTCGTCCTGACGTTAGCGCGCTGTCTCAGTACCGTCTCGTCCTGACGTTAGCACGCTGTCCCAGTACCGTCTCGTCCTGACGTCAGCGTGCTGTCCCAGTACCGTCTCGTCCTGACGTCAGCGTGCTGTCCCAGTACCGTCTCGTCCTGACGTTAGCGTGCTGTCTCAGTACCATCTCGTCCTGACGTCAGCGTGCTGTCTCAGTACTGTCTCATCCTGACGTCAGCGTGCTGTCCCAGTGCCGTCTCGTCCTGATATCAGAGTGCTGTCCCAGTACCGTCTCGTCCTGACGTCAGCGTGCTGTCCCAGTACCGTCTCGTCCTGACGTCAGCGTGCTGTCCCAGTACCGACTCGTCCTGACGTCAGTGCGCTGTCCCAGTACCGTCTCGTCCTGACGTCAGCGTGCTGTCCCAGTGCCGTCTCGTCCTGACGTCAGCGTGCTGTCCCAGTACCGTCTCGTCCTGACGTCAGTGCGCTGTCCCAGTGCCGTCTCGTCCTGACGTCAGCGTGCTGTCCCAGTACCGTCTCGTCCTGACGTCAGCGTGCTGTCCCAGTACCGTCTCGTCCTGACGTCAGCGTGCTGTCCCAGTGCCGTCTCGTCCTGACGTCAGCGTGCTGTCCCAGTGCCGTCTCGTCCTGACGTCAGCGTGCTGTCCCAGTACCGTCTCGTCCTGACGTTAGCGCGCTGTCTCAGTACTGTCTCATCCTGACGTCAGCGCGCTGTCCCAGTACCGTCTCGTCCTGACGTTAGCGCGCTGTCTCAGTACCGTCTCGTCCTGACGTTAGCACGCTGTCCCAGTACCGTCTCGTCCTGACGTCAGCGTGCTGTCCCAGTACCGTCTCGTCCTGACGTCAGCGTGCTGTCCCAGTACCGTCTCGTCCTGACGTTAGCGTGCTGTCCCAGTACCATCTCGTCCTGACGTCAGCGTGCTGTCTCAGTACTGTCTCATCCTGACGTCAGCGTGCTGTCCCAGTGCCGTCTCGTCCTGATATCAGCGTGCTGTCTCAGTACCGTCTCGTCCTGATATCAGAGTGCTGTCCCAGTACCGTCTCGTCCTGACGTCAGTGCGCTGTCCCAGTACCGTCTCGTCCTGACGTCAGCGTGCTGTCCCAGTGCCGTCTCGTCCTGACGTTAGCGTGCTGTCCCAGTGCCGTCTCGTCCTGACGTCAGCGTGCTGTCCCAGTGCCGTCTCGTCCTGACGTCAGCGTGCTGTCGCAGTGCCGTCTCGTCCTGACGTTAGCACGCTGTCCCAGTACCGTCTCGTCCTGACGTCAGTGCGCTGTCCCAGTACCGTCTCGTCCTGACGTCAGCGTGCTGTCCCAGTGCCGTCTCGTCCTGACGTCAGCGTGCTGTCCCAGTACCGTCTCGTCCTGACGTCAGTGCGCTGTCCCAGTACCGTCTCGTCCTGACGTCAGCGTGCTGTCCCAGTACCGTCTCGTCCTGACGTTAGCGTGCTGTCCCAGTGCCGTCTCCTCCTGACGTCAGCGTGCTGTCCCAGTGCCGTCTCGTCCTGACGCCAGCGTGCTGTCCCAGTACCGTCTCGTCCTGACGTCAGCGTGCTGTCCCAGTGCCGTCTCGTCCTGACGTCAGCATGCTGTCCCAGTACCGTCTCGTCCTGACGTCAGCGTGCTGTCCCAGTACCGTCTCATCCTGACGTCAGCGTGCTGTCTCAGTGCCGTCTCGTCCTGACGTCAGCGTGCTGTCCCAGTACCGTCCCGTCCTGACGTCAGCATGCTGTCCCAGTACCGTCTCGTCCTGACGTTAGCACACTGTCCCAGTGCCGTCTCGTCCTGACGTTAGCGTGCTGTCTCAGTACCGTCTCGTCCTGACGTCAGCGTGCTGTCCCAGTACCGTCCCGTCCTGACGTCAGCGTGCTGTCCCAGTACCGTCCCGTCCTGACGTCAGCGTGCTGTCCCAGTGCCGTCTCGTCCTGACGTTAGCGTGCTGTCTCAGTACCGTCTCGTCCTGACGTCAGCGTGCTGTCCCAGTGCCGTCTCGTCCTGACGTCAGCGTGCTGTCCCAGTACCATCTCGTCCTGACGTCAGCGTGCTGTCCCAGTGCCGTCTCGTCCTGACGTCAGCGTGCTGTCCCAGTGCCGTCTCGTCCTGACGTCAGCGTGCTGTCCCAGTACCATCTCGTCCTGACGTCAGCGTGCTGTCCCAGTACCATCTCGTCCTGACGTCAGCGTGCTGTCTCAGTACTGTCTCGTCCTGACGTCAGCGTGCTGTCCCAGTACCATCTCATCCTGACGTCAGCGTGCTGTCTCAGTACTGTCTCATCCTGACGTCAGCGTGCTGTCCCAGTACCGTCTCGTCCTGACGTCAGCGTGCTGTCCCAGTACCATCTCGTCCTGACGTCAGCGTGCTGTCCCAGTACCGACTCGTCCTGACGTCAGCATGCTGTCCCAGTGCCATCTCGTCCTGACGTCAGCGTGCTGTCCCAGTACCGACTCGTCCTGACGTCAGCGTGCTGTCCCAGTACCATCTCGTCCTGACGTCAGCGTGCTGTCCCAGTGCCGTCTCGTCCTGACGTCAGCGTGCTGTCCCAGTACCGTCTCGTCCTGACGTCAGCGTGCTGTCCCAGTACCATCTCGTCCTGACGTCAGCGTGCTGTCCCAGTACCGACTCGTCCTGACGTCAGCGTGCTGTCCCAGTGCCGTCTCGTCCTGACGTCAGCGTGCTGTCCCAGTACCATCTCGTCCTGACGTCAGCGTGCTGTCCCAGTACCATCTCGTCCTGACGTTAGCGTGCTGTCCCAGTGCCGTCTCCTCCTGACGTCAGCGTGCTGTCCCAGTGCCGTCTCGTCCTGACGTCAGCGTGCTGTCCCAGTGCCGTCTCGTCCTGACGTCAGCGTGCTGTCCCAGTACCATCTCGTCCTGACGTCAGCGTGCTGTCCCAGTGCCGTCTCGTCCTGACGTCAGCGTGCTGTCCCAGTGCCGTCTCGTCCTGACGTCAGCGTGCTGTCCCAGTACCATCTCGTCCTGACGTCAGCGTGCTGTCCCAGTACCATCTCGTCCTGACGTCAGCGTGCTGTCCCAGTACCGTCTCGTCCTGACGTCAGCGCGCTGTCCCAGTACCGTCTCGTCCTGACGTCAGCGTGCTGTCCCAGTACCGTCTCGTCCTGACGTCAGCGTGCTGTCTCAGTACCGTCTCATCCTGACGTCAGCATGCTGTCCCAGTGCCGACTCGTCCTGACGTCAGCATGCTGTCCCAGTGCCGTCTCATCCTGACGTTAGCGTGCTGTCCCAGTGCCGTCTCCTCCTGACGTCAGCGTGCTGTCCCAGTGCCGTCTCGTCCTGACGTCAGCGTGCTGTCCCAGTGCCGTCTCGTCCTGACGTCAGCGTGCTGTCCCAGTACCATCTCGTCCTGACGTCAGCGTGCTGTCCCAGTACCATCTCGTCCTGACGTTAGCACGCTGTCCCAGTACCGTCTCGTCCTGACGTCAGCGTGCTGTCTCAGTACCGTCTCGTCCTGATATCAGAGTGCTGTCTCAGTACCGTCTCATCCTGACGTCAGCGTGCTGTCCCAGTACCGACTCGTCCTGACGTCAGCATGCTGTCCCAGTGCCGTCTCGTCCTGACGTCAGCGTGCTGTCTCAGTACCGTCTCATCCTGACGTCAGCGTGCTGTCCCAGTACCGACTCGTCCTGACGTCAGCATGCTGTCCCAGTGCCGTCTCATCCTGACGTCAGCATGTTGTCCCAGTACCGTCTCGTCCTGACGTCAGCGCGCTGTCTCAGTACTGTCTCGTCCTGACGTCAGCGTGCTGTCCCAGTGCCGTCTCGTCCTGACGTCAGCGTGCTGTCCCAGTACCGTCTCGTCCTGACGTCAGCGTGCTGTCCCAGTACCGTCTCGTCCTGACGTCAGCGCGCTGTCTCAGTACTGTCTCGTCCTGACGTCAGCGTGCTGTCCCAGTGCCGTCTCGTCCTGACGTCAGCGTGCTGTCCCAGTACCGTCTCGTCCTGACGTCAGCGTGCTGTCCCAGTACCGTCTCGTCCTGACGTCAGCGCGCTGTCTCAGTACTGTCTCGTCCTGACGTCAGCGTGCTGTCCCAGTGCCGTCTCGTCCTGACGTCAGCGTGCTGTCCCAGTGCCGTCTCGTCCTGACGTCAGCGTGCTGTCCCAGTACCGTCTCGTCCTGACGTCAGCATGCTGTCCCAGTGCCGTCTCATCCTGACGTCAGCGTGTTGTACCAGTACCGACTCGTCCTGACGTCAGCGTGCTGTCTCAGTACCGTCTCGTCCTGATATCAGAGTGCTGTCTCAGTACCGTCTCATCCTGACGTCAGCGTGCTGTCCCAGTACCGACTCGTCCTGACGTCAGCATGCTGTCCCAGTGCCGTCTCATCCTGACGTCAGCATGTTGTCCCAGTACCGTCTCGTCCTGACGTCAGCATGCTGTCCCAGTGCCGTCTCATCCTGACGTCAGCATGTTGTCCCAGTGCCGATTCGTCCTGACGTTAGCGTGCTGTCTCAGTACCGTCTCGTCCTGACGTCAGCGTGCTGTCCCAGTGCCGTCTCGTCCTGACGTCAGCACGCTGTCCCAGTGCTGTCTCGTCCTGACGTCAGCGTGCTGTCTCAGTACCGTCTCGTCCTGACGTCAGCGCGCTGTCCCAGTACCGTCTCGTCCTGACGTTAGCACGCTGTCCCAGTACCGTCTCATCCTGACGTCAGCGTGCTGTCCCAGTACCGACTCGTCCTGACGTCAGCATGCTGTCCCAGTGCCGACTCGTCCTGACGTCAGCGTGCTGTCTCAGTACCGTCTCGTCCTGATATCAGAGTGCTGTCCCAGTGCCGTCTCGTCCTGACGTCAGCGCGCTGTCCCAGTACCGTCTCATCCTGACGTCAGCGTGCTGTCCCAGTACCGACTCGTCCTGACGTCAGCATGCTGTCCCAGTGCCGACTCGTCCTGACGTCAGCGTGCTGTCTCAGTACCGTCTCGTCCTGACGTCAGCGTGCTGTCTCAGTACCGTCTCGTCCTGATATCAGAGTGCTGTCCCAGTACCGTCTCATCCTGACGTCAGCGTGCTGTCCCAGTACCGTCTCATCCTGACGTCAGCGTGCTATCTCAGTACCGTCTCGTCCTGACGTCAGCGTGCTGTCCCAGTACCGTCTCATCCTGACGTCAGCGTGCTGTCCCAGTACCGTCCCGTCCTGACGTCAGCGTGCTGTCCCAGTACCGTCTCGTCCTGACGTCAGCGTGCTGTCCCAGTACCGTCTCATCCTGACGTCAGCGTGCTGTCCCAGTACCGACTCGTCCTGACGTCAGCGTGCTGTCCCAGTACCGTCTTGTCCTGACGTTAGCACGCTGTCCCAGTACCGTCTCATCCTGACGTCAGCGTGCTGTCCCAGTGCCGACTCGCCCTGACGTCAGCGTGCTGTCTCAGTACCGTCTCGTCCTGATATCAGAGTGCTGTCCCAGTACCGTCTCATCCTGACGTCAGCGTGCTGTCCCAGTGCCGTCTCGTCCTGATATCAGAGTGCTGTCCCAGTACCGTCTCGTCCTGACGTCAGCGTGCTGTCCCAGTGCCGTCTCGTCCTGACGTCAGCGTGCTGTCCCAGTGCCGTCTCGTCCTGATATCAGAGTGCTGTCCCAGTACCGTCTCATCCTGACGTCAGCGTGCTGTCCCAGTGCCGTCTCGTCCTGATATCAGAGTGCTGTCCCAGTACCGTCTCGTCCTGATATCAGAGTGCTGTCCCAGTACCGTCTCATCCTGACGTCAGCGTGCTGTCCCAGTACCGTCTCGTCCTGACGTCAGCGTGCTGTCCCAGTACCGTCTCGTCCTGACGTCAGCGTGCTGTCCCAGTGCCGACTCGTCCTGACGTCAGCGTGCTGTCTCAGTACCGTCTCGTCCTGACGTCAGCGTGCTGTCCCAGTACCGTCTCGTCCTGACGTTAGCGTGCTGTCTCAGTACCGTCTCGTCCTGACGTCAGCGTGCTGTCCCAGTACCGTCTCGTCCTGACGTCAGCGTGCTGTCTCAGTACCGTCCCGTCCTGACGTCAGCGTGCTGTCCCAGTACCGTCTCGTCCTGACGTTAGCGTGCTGTCTCAGTACCGTCTCGTCCTGACGTCAGCGTGCTGTCCCAGTACCGTCTCGTCCTGACGTCAGCGTGCTGTCCCAGTGCCGTCTCGTCCTGACGTCAGCGTGCTGTCCCAGTGCCGTCTCGTCCTGATATCAGAGTGCTGTCCCAGTACCGTCTCGTCCTGACGTCAGCGTGCTGTCCCAGTGCCGTCTCGTCCTGACGTCAGCGTGCTGTCCCAGTACCGTCTCGTCCTGACGTTAGCGCGCTGTCTCAGTACTGTCTCATCCTGACGTCAGCGCGCTGTCCCAGTACCGTCTCGTCCTGACGTTAGCGCGCTGTCTCAGTACCGTCTCGTCCTGACGTTAGCACGCTGTCCCAGTACCGTCTCGTCCTGACGTCAGCGTGCTGTCCCAGTACCGTCTCGTCCTGACGTCAGCGTGCTGTCCCAGTACCGTCTCGTCCTGACGTTAGCGTGCTGTCTCAGTACCATCTCGTCCTGACGTCAGCGTGCTGTCTCAGTACTGTCTCATCCTGACGTCAGCGTGCTGTCCCAGTGCCGTCTCGTCCTGATATCAGAGTGCTGTCCCAGTACCGTCTCGTCCTGACGTCAGCGTGCTGTCCCAGTACCGTCTCGTCCTGACGTCAGCGTGCTGTCCCAGTACCGACTCGTCCTGACGTCAGTGCGCTGTCCCAGTACCGTCTCGTCCTGACGTCAGCGTGCTGTCCCAGTGCCGTCTCGTCCTGACGTCAGCGTGCTGTCCCAGTACCGTCTCGTCCTGACGTCAGTGCGCTGTCCCAGTGCCGTCTCGTCCTGACGTCAGCGTGCTGTCCCAGTACCGTCTCGTCCTGACGTCAGCGTGCTGTCCCAGTACCGTCTCGTCCTGACGTCAGCGTGCTGTCCCAGTGCCGTCTCGTCCTGACGTCAGCGTGCTGTCCCAGTGCCGTCTCGTCCTGACGTCAGCGTGCTGTCCCAGTACCGTCTCGTCCTGACGTTAGCGCGCTGTCTCAGTACTGTCTCATCCTGACGTCAGCGCGCTGTCCCAGTACCGTCTCGTCCTGACGTTAGCGCGCTGTCTCAGTACCGTCTCGTCCTGACGTTAGCACGCTGTCCCAGTACCGTCTCGTCCTGACGTCAGCGTGCTGTCCCAGTACCGTCTCGTCCTGACGTCAGCGTGCTGTCCCAGTACCGTCTCGTCCTGACGTTAGCGTGCTGTCCCAGTACCATCTCGTCCTGACGTCAGCGTGCTGTCTCAGTACTGTCTCATCCTGACGTCAGCGTGCTGTCCCAGTGCCGTCTCGTCCTGATATCAGCGTGCTGTCTCAGTACCGTCTCGTCCTGATATAAGAGTGCTGTCCCAGTACCGTCTCGTCCTGACGTCAGTGCGCTGTCCCAGTACCGTCTCGTCCTGACGTCAGCGTGCTGTCCCAGTACCGTCTCGTCCTGACGCCAGCGTGCTGTCCCAGTGCCGTCTCGTCCTGACGCCAGCGTGCTGTCCCAGTGCCGTCTCGTCCTGACGTCAGTGCGCTGTCCCAGTACCGTCTCGTCCTGACGCCAGCGTGCTGTCCCAGTGCCGTCTCGTCCTGACGTCAGCGTGCTGTCCCAGTGCCGTCTCGTCCTGACGTTAGCGTGCTGTCCCAGTGCCGTCTCGTCCTGACGTCAGCGTGCTGTCCCAGTGCCGTCTCGTCCTGACGTCAGCGTGCTGTCCCAGTGCCGTCTCGTCCTGATATCAGAGTGCTATCCCAGTGCCGTCTCATCCTGACGTTAGCACGCTGTCCCAGTACCGTCTCGTCCTGACGTCAGTGCGCTGTCCCAGTACCGTCTCGTCCTGACGTCAGCGTGCTGTCCCAGTGCCGTCTCGTCCTGACGTCAGCGTGCTGTCCCAGTACCGTCTCGTCCTGACGTCAGCGTGCTGTCCCAGTACCGTCTCGTCCTGACGTCAGCGTGCTGTCTCAGTACCGTCTCGTCCTGACGTTAGCGTGCTGTCCCAGTGCCGTCTCCTCCTGACGTCAGCGTGCTGTCCCAGTGCCGTCTCGTCCTGACGTCAGCGTGCTGTCCCAGTACCGTCTCGTCCTGACGTCAGCGTGCTGTCCCAGTGCCGTCTCGTCCTGACGTCAGCATGCTGTCCCAGTACCGTCTCGTCCTGACGTCAGCGTGCTGTCTCAGTGCCGTCTCGTCCTGACGTCAGCGTGCTGTCCCAGTACCGTCCCGTCCTGACGTCAGCATGCTGTCCCAGTACCGTCTCGTCCTGACGTTAGCACACTGTCCCAGTGCCGTCTCGTCCTGACGTTAGCGTGCTGTCTCAGTACCGTCTCGTCCTGACGTCATCGTGCTGTCCCAGTACCGTCCCGTCCTGACGTCAGCGTGCTGTCCCAGTACCGTCCCGTCCTGACGTCAGCGTGCTGTCCCAGTGCCGTCTCGTCCTGACGTTAGCGTGCTGTCTCAGTACCGTCTCGTCCTGACGTCAGCGTGCTGTCCCAGTGCCGTCTCGTCCTGACGTCAGCGTGCTGTCCCAGTACCATCTCATCCTGACGTCAGCGTGCTGTCCCAGTGCCGTCTCGTCCTGACGTCAGCGTGCTGTCCCAGTGCCGTCTCGTCCTGACATCAGCGTGCTGTCCCAGTACCATCTCGTCCTGACGTCAGCGTGCTGTCCCAGTACCATCTCGTCCTGACGTCAGCGTGCTGTCCCAGTACCGACTCGTCCTGACGTCAGCGTGCTGTCCCAGTGCCGTCTCGTCCTGACGTCAGCGTGCTGTCCCAGTACCATCTCGTCCTGACATCAGCGTGCTGTCCCAGTACCATCTCGTCCTGACGTTAGCGTGCTGTCCCAGTGCCGTCTCCTCCTGACGTCAGCGTGCTGTCCCAGTGCCGTCTCCTCCTGACGTCAGCGTGCTGTCCCAGTGCCGTCTCGTCCTGACGTCAGCGTGCTGTCCCAGTGCCGTCTCGTCCTGACGTCAGCGTGCTGTCCCAGTACCATCTCGTCCTGACGTCAGCGTGCTGTCCCAGTGCCGTCTCGTCCTGACGTCAGCGTGCTGTCCCAGTGCCGTCTCGTCCTGACGTCAGCGTGCTGTCCCAGTACCATCTCGTCCTGACGTCAGCGTGCTGTCCCAGTACCATCTCGTCCTGACGTCAGCGTGCTGTCCCAGTACCGTCTCGTCCTGACGTCAGCGCGCTGTCCCAGTACCGTCTCGTCCTGACGTCAGCGTGCTGTCCCAGTACCGTCTCGTCCTGACGTCAGCGTGCTGTCTCAGTACCGTCTCATCCTGACGTCAGCATGCTGTCCCAGTGCCGACTCGTCCTGACGTCAGCATGCTGTCCCAGTGCCGTCTCGTCCTGACGTTAGCGTGCTGTCCCAGTGCCGTCTCCTCCTGACGTCAGCGTGCTGTCCCAGTGCCGTCTCGTCCTGACGTCAGCGTGCTGTCCCAGTGCCGTCTCGTCCTGACGTCAGCGTGCTGTCCCAGTACCATCTCGTCCTGACGTCAGCGTGCTGTCCCAGTACCATCTCGTCCTGACGTTAGCACGCTGTCCCAGTACCGTCTCGTCCTGACGTCAGCGTGCTGTCTCAGTACCGTCTCGTCCTGATATCAGAGTGCTGTCTCAGTACCGTCTCATCCTGACGTCAGCGTGCTGTCCCAGTACCGACTCGTCCTGACGTCAGCATGCTGTCCCAGTGCCGTCTCGTCCTGACATCAGCGTGCTGTCTCAGTACCGTCTCATCCTGACGTCAGCGTGCTGTCCCAGTACCGACTCGTCCTGACGTCAGCATGCTGTCCCAGTGCCGTCTCATCCTGACGTCAGCATGTTGTCCCAGTACCGTCTCGTCCTGACGTCAGCGCGCTGTCTCAGTACTGTCTCGTCCTGACGTCAGCGTGCTGTCCCAGTGCCGTCTCGTCCTGACGTCAGCGTGCTGTCCCAGTACCGTCTCGTCCTGACGTCAGCGTGCTGTCCCAGTACCGTCTCGTCCTGACGTCAGCGCGCTGTCTCAGTACTGTCTCGTCCTGACGTCAGCGTGCTGTCCCAGTGCCGTCTCGTCCTGACGTCAGCGTGCTGTCCCAGTACCGTCTCGTCCTGACGTCAGCGTGCTGTCCCAGTACCGTCTCGTCCTGACGTCAGCGCGCTGTCTCAGTACTGTCTCGTCCTGACGTCAGCGTGCTGTCCCAGTGCCGTCTCGTCCTGACGTCAGCGTGCTGTCCCAGTACCGTCTCGTCCTGACGTCAGCATGCTGTCCCAGTGCCGTCTCGTCCTGACGTCAGCGTGTTGTCCCAGTACCGACTCGTCCTGACGTCAGCGTGCTGTCTCAGTACCGTCTCGTCCTGATATCAGAGTGCTGTCTCAGTACCGTCTCATCCTGACGTCATCGTGCTGTCCCAGTACCGACTCGTCCTGACGTCAGCATGCTGTCCCAGTGCCGTCTCATCCTGACGTCAGCATGTTGTCCCAGTACCGTCTCGTCCTGACGTCAGCATGCTGTCCCAGTGCCGTCTCATCCTGACGTCAGCATGTTGTCCCAGTGCCGACTCGTCCTGACGTTAGCGTGCTGTCTCAGTACCGTCTCGTCCTGACGTCAGCGTGCTGTCCCAGTGCCGTCTCGTCCTGACGTCAGCACGCTGTCCCAGTGCTGTCTCGTCCTGACGTCAGCGTGCTGTCTCAGTACCGTCTCGTCCTGACGTTAGCACGCTGTCCCAGTACCGTCTCGTCCTGATATCAGAGTGCTGTCCCAGTGCCGTCTCGTCCTGACGTCAGCGCGCTGTCCCAGTACCGTCTCATCCTGACGTCAGCGTGCTGTCCCAGTACCGACTCGTCCTGACGTCAGCATGCTGTCCCAGTGCCGACTCGTCCTGACGTCAGCGTGCTGTCTCAGTACCGTCTCGTCCTGACGTCAGCGTGCTGTCTCAGTACCGTCTCGTCCTGATATCAGAGTGCTGTCCCAGTACCGTCTCATCCTGACGTCAGCGTGCTGTCCCAGTACCGTCTCATCCTGACGTCAGCGTGCTGTCTCAGTACCGTCTCGTCCTGACGTCAGCGTGCTGTCCCAGTACCGTCTCATCCTGACGTCAGCGTGCTGTCCCAGTACCGTCCCGTCCTGACGTCAGCGTGCTGTCCCAGTACCGTCTCGTCCTGACGTCAGCGTGCTGTCCCAGTACCGTCTCATCCTGACGTCAGCGTGCTGTCCCAGTACCGACTCGTCCTGACGTCAGCGTGCTGTCCCAGTACCGTCTTGTCCTGACGTTAGCACGCTGTCCCAGTACCGTCTCATCCTGACGTCAGCGTGCTGTCCCAGTGCCGACTCGCCCTGACGTCAGCGTGCTGTCTCAGTACCGTCTCGTCCTGATATCAGAGTGCTGTCCCAGTACCGTCTCATCCTGACGTCAGCGTGCTGTCCCAGTGCCGTCTCGTCCTGATATCAGAGTGCTGTCCCAGTACCGTCTCGTCCTGACGTCAGCGTGCTGTCCCAGTGCCGTCTCGTCCTGACGTCAGCGTGCTGTCCCAGTGCCGTCTCGTCCTGATATCAGAGTGCTGTCCCAGTACCGTCTCATCCTGACGTCAGCGTGCTGTCCCAGTGCCGTCTCGTCCTGATATCAGAGTGCTGTCCCAGTACCGTCTCGTCCTGATATCAGAGTGCTGTCCCAGTACCGTCTCATCCTGACGTCAGCGTGCTGTCCCAGTACCGTCTCGTCCTGACGTCAGCGTGCTGTCCCAGTACCGACTCGTCCTGACGTCAGCATGCTGTCCCAGTGCCGACTCGTCCTGACGTCAGCGTGCTGTCTCAGTACCGTCTCGTCCTGATATCAGAGTGCTGTCCCAGTACCGTCTCATCCTGACGTCAGCGTGCTGTCCCAGTACCGACTCGTCCTGACGTCAGCATGCTGTCCCAGTGCCGACTCGTCCTGACGTCAGCGTGCTGTCTCAGTACCGTCTCGTCCTGATATCAGAGTGCTGTCCCAGTACCGTCTCATCCTGACGTCAGCGTGCTGTCCCAGTGCCGTCTCGTCCTGATATCAGAGTGCTGTCCCAGTACCGTCTCATCCTGACGTCAGCGTGCTGTCCCAGTACCGTCTCGTCCTGACGTCAGCGTGCTGTCTCAGTACCGTCTCGTCCTGATATCAGAGTGCTGTCCCAGTACCGTCTCGTCCTGATATCAGAGTGCTGTCCCAGTACCGTCTCGTCCTGACGCCAGCGTTCTGTCCCAGTGCCGTCTCGTTCTGATATCAGAGTGCTGTCCCAGTACCGTCTCGTCCTGACGTCAGCGTGCTGTCTCAGTACCGTCTCGTCCTGATATCAGAGTGCTGTCCCAGTACCGTCTCATCCTGACGTCAGCGTGCTGTCCCAGTACCGTCTCATCCTGACGTCAGCGTGCTGTCCCAGTGCCGTCTCGTCCTGATATCAGCGTGCTGTCCCAGTGCCGTCTCGTCCTGACGTCAGCGTGCTGTCCCAGTGCCGTCTCGTCCTGATATCAGAGTGCTGTCCCAGTACCGTCTCGTCCTGATATCAGAGTGCTGTCCCAGTACCGTCTCGTCCTGACGTCAGCGTGCTGTCCCAGTGCCGTCTCGTCCTGACGTCAGCGTGCTGTCCCAGTGCCGTCTCGTCCTGACGTCAGCGTGCTGTCCCAGTACCGTCTCGTCCTGACGTTAGCACGCTGTCCCAGTACCGTCTCATCCTGACGTCAGTGCGCTGTCCCAGTACCGTCTCGTCCTGACGTCAGCGTGCTGTCCCAGTACCGTCTCGTCCTGACGTTAGCGTGCTGTCTCAGTACCGTCTCGTCCTGACGTCAGCGTGCTGTCCCAGTGCCGTCTCGTCCTGACGTCAGCGTGCTGTCCCAGTACCGTCTCGTCCTGACGTTAGCGTGCTGTCTCAGTACCGTCTCGTCCTGACGTCAGCGTGCTGTCCCAGTGCCGTCTCGTCCTGACGTCAGCGTGCTGTCCCAGTACCGTCTCGTCCTGACGTTAGCGTGCTGTCTCAGTACCGTCTCGTCCTGACGTCAGCGTGCTGTCCCAGTGCCGTCTCGTCCTGACGTCAGCGTGCTGTCCCAGTACCATCTCGTCCTGACGTCAGCGCGCTGTCCCAGTACCGTCTCGTCCTGACGTCAGCGCGCTGTCCCAGTACTGTCTCGTCCTGACGTCAGCGTGCTGTCCCAGTACTGTCTCGTCCTGACGTCAGCGCGCTGTCCCAGTACTGTCTCGTCCTGACGTCAGCGTGCTGTCCCAGTACCGTCTCATCCTGACGTCAGCGTGCTGTCCCAGTACTGACTCGTCCTGACGTCAGCATGCTGTCCCAGTGCCGTCTCGTCCTGACGTCAGCGTGCTGTCCCTGTACCGACACGTCCTGACGTCAGCGTGCTGTCCCAGTGCCGTCTCGTCCTGACGCCAGCGTGCTGTCCCAGTGCCGTCTCGTCCTGACGTCAGCGTGCTGTCCCAGTGCCGTCTCATCCTGACGTCAGCGCGCTGTCCCAGTACCGTCTCGTCCTGACGTCAGCGCGCTGTCTCAGTACCGTCTCGTCCTGATATCAGAGTGCTGTCCCAGTGCCGTCTCGTCCTGACGTCAGCGTGCTGTCCCAGTACCGTCTCGTCCTGACGTCAGCGCGCTGTCCCAGTACCGACTCGTCCTGACGTCAGCGTGCTGTCCCAGTACCGTCTCATCCTGACGTCAGCGTGCTGTCCCAGTACCGTCTCATCCTGACGTCAGCGTGCTGTCCCAGTACCGTCTCGTCCTGACGTCAGCGCGTTGTCTCAGTACCGTCTCGTCCTGATATCAGAGTGCTGTCCCAGTGCCGTCTCGTCCTGACGTCAGCGTGCTGTCCCAGTGCCGTCTCGTCCTGACGTCAGCGTGCTGTCTCAGTACCGTCTCGTCCTGATATCAGAGTGCTGTCCCAGTACCGTCTCGTCCTGACGTCAGCGTGCTGTCCCAGTGCCGTCTCGTCCTGACGTCAGCGCGCTGTCCCAGTGCCGTCTCGTCCTGACGTCAGCGTGCTGTCCCAGTACCGTCTCGTCCTGACGCCAGCGTGCTGTCCCAGTGCCGTCTCGTCCTGATATCAGAGTGCTGTCCCAGTACCGTCTCGTCCTGACGCCAGCGTGCTGTCCCAGTGCCGTCTCATCCTGACGTCAGCGTGCTGTCCCAGTACCGTCCCGTCCTGACGTCAGCGCGCTGTCCCAGTGCCGTCTCGTCCTGACGTTAGCACGCTGTCCCAGTGCCGTCTCGTCCTGACGTCAGCGTGCTGTCCCAGTACCGTCTCGTCCTGATATCAGAGTGCTGTCCCAGTACCGTCTCGTCCTGACGTCAGCGTGCTGTCCCAGTGCCGTCTCGTCCTGACGTCAGCGTGCTGTCCCAGTGCCGTCTCGTCCTGACGTCAGCGTGCTGTCCCAGTGCCGTCTCGTCCTGACGTTAGCGTGCTGTCCCAGTACCGTCTCATCCTGACGTCAGCGTGCTGTCCCAGTGCCGTCTCATCCTGACGTCAGCGTGCTGTCCCAGTACCGACTCGTCCTGATATCAGAGTGCTGTCCCAGTACCGTCTCATCCTGACGTCAGCGTGCTGTCCCAGTACCGTCTCATCCTGACGTCAGCGTGCTGTCCCAGTGCCGTCTCGTCCTGATATCAGCGTGCTGTCCCAGTGCCGTCTCGTCCTGACGTCAGCGTGCTGTCCCAGTGCCGTCTCGTCCTGATATCAGAGTGCTGTCCCAGTACCGTCTCGTCCTGATATCAGAGTGCTGTCCCAGTACCGTCTCGTCCTGACGTCAGCGTGCTGTCCCAGTGCCGTCTCGTCCTGACGTCAGCGTGCTGTCCCAGTGCCGTCTCGTCCTGACGTCAGCGTGCTGTCCCAGTACCGTCTCGTCCTGACGTTAGCACGCTGTCCCAGTACCGTCTCATCCTGACGTCAGTGCGCTGTCCCAGTACCGTCTCGTCCTGACGTCAGCGTGCTGTCCCAGTACCGTCTCGTCCTGACGTTAGCGTGCTGTCTCAGTACCGTCTCGTCCTGACGTCAGCGTGCTGTCCCAGTGCCGTCTCGTCCTGACGTCAGCGTGCTGTCCCAGTACCGTCTCGTCCTGACGTTAGCGTGCTGTCTCAGTACCGTCTCGTCCTGACGTCAGCGTGCTGTCCCAGTGCCGTCTCGTCCTGACGTCAGCGTGCTGTCCCAGTACCGTCTCGTCCTGACGTTAGCGTGCTGTCTCAGTACCGTCTCGTCCTGACGTCAGCGTGCTGTCCCAGTGCCGTCTCGTCCTGACGTCAGCGTGCTGTCCCAGTACCATCTCGTCCTGACGTCAGCGCGCTGTCCCAGTACCGTCTCGTCCTGACGTCAGCGCGCTGTCCCAGTACTGTCTCGTCCTGACGTCAGCGTGCTGTCCCAGTACTGTCTCGTCCTGACGTCAGCGCGCTGTCCCAGTACTGTCTCGTCCTGACGTCAGCGTGCTGTCCCAGTACCGTCTCATCCTGACGTCAGCGTGCTGTCCCAGTACTGACTCGTCCTGACGTCAGCATGCTGTCCCAGTGCCGTCTCGTCCTGACGTCAGCGTGCTGTCCCTGTACCGACACGTCCTGACGTCAGCGTGCTGTCCCAGTGCCGTCTCGTCCTGACGCCAGCGTGCTGTCCCAGTGCCGTCTCGTCCTGACGTCAGCGTGCTGTCCCAGTGCCGTCTCATCCTGACGTCAGCGCGCTGTCCCAGTACCGTCTCGTCCTGACGTCAGCGCGCTGTCTCAGTACCGTCTCGTCCTGATATCAGAGTGCTGTCCCAGTGCCGTCTCGTCCTGACGTCAGCGTGCTGTCCCAGTACCGTCTCGTCCTGACGTCAGCGCGCTGTCCCAGTACCGACTCGTCCTGACGTCAGCGTGCTGTCCCAGTACCGTCTCATCCTGACGTCAGCGTGCTGTCCCAGTACCGTCTCATCCTGACGTCAGCGTGCTGTCCCAGTACCGTCTCGTCCTGACGTCAGCGCGTTGTCTCAGTACCGTCTCGTCCTGATATCAGAGTGCTGTCCCAGTGCCGTCTCGTCCTGACGTCAGCGTGCTGTCCCAGTGCCGTCTCGTCCTGACGTCAGCGTGCTGTCTCAGTACCGTCTCGTCCTGATATCAGAGTGCTGTCCCAGTACCGTCTCGTCCTGACGTCAGCGTGCTGTCCCAGTGCCGTCTCGTCCTGACGTCAGCGCGCTGTCCCAGTGCCGTCTCGTCCTGACGTCAGCGTGCTGTCCCAGTACCGTCTCGTCCTGACGCCAGCGTGCTGTCCCAGTGCCGTCTCGTCCTGATATCAGAGTGCTGTCCCAGTACCGTCTCGTCCTGACGCCAGCGTGCTGTCCCAGTGCCGTCTCATCCTGACGTCAGCGTGCTGTCCCAGTACCGTCCCGTCCTGACGTCAGCGCGCTGTCCCAGTGCCGTCTCGTCCTGACGTTAGCACGCTGTCCCAGTGCCGTCTCGTCCTGACGTCAGCGTGCTGTCCCAGTACCGTCTCGTCCTGATATCAGAGTGCTGTCCCAGTACCGTCTCGTCCTGACGTCAGCGTGCTGTCCCAGTGCCGTCTCGTCCTGACGTCAGCGTGCTGTCCCAGTGCCGTCTCGTCCTGACGTCAGCGTGCTGTCCCAGTGCCGTCTCGTCCTGACGTTAGCGTGCTGTCCCAGTACCGTCTCATCCTGACGTCAGCGTGCTGTCCCAGTGCCGTCTCATCCTGACGTCAGCGTGCTGTCCCAGTACCGACTCGTCCTGACGTCAGCGTGCTGTCCCAGTACCGACTCGTCCTGACGTCAGCGTGTTGCCCCAGTACCGTCTCATCCTGACGTCAGCGTGCTGTCCCAGTACCGTCTCGTCCTGACGTCAGCGTGCTGTCTCAGTACCGTCTCGTCCTGATATCAGAGTGCTGTCCCAGTACCGTCTCATCCTGACGTCAGCATGCTGTCCCAGTGCCGTCTCGTCCTGACGTCAGCGTGCTGTCTCAGTACCGTCTCGTCCTGATATCAGAGTGCTGTCCCAGTACCGTCTCATCCTGACGTCAGCATGCTGTCCCAGTGCCGTCTCGTCCTGACGTCAGCGTGCTGTCCCAGTACCGTCTCATCCTGACGCCAGCGTGCTGTCCCAGTACCGTCTCGTCCTGACGTCAGCGTGCTGTCCCAGTGCCGTCTCGTCCTGATATCAGAGTGCTGTCCCACTACCGTCTCATCCTGACGTCAGCGTGCTGTCCCAGTGCCGTCTCGTCCTGACGTCAGCGTGCTGTCCCAGTACCGTCTCGTCCTGACGTCAGCGTGCTGTCCCAGTGCCGTCTCGTCCTGACGTCAGCGTGCTGTCCCAGTACCGTCTCGTCCTGACGTCAGCGTGCTGTCCCAGTACCGTCTCGTCCTGACGTCAGCGCGCTGTCCCAGTACCGTCTCATCCTGACGTCAGCGTGCTGTCTCAGTACCGTCTCGTCCTGACGTCAGCGTGCTGTCTCAGTACCGTCTCGTCCTGACGTCAGCGTGTTGTCCTAGTGCCGTCTCGTCCTGACGTCAGCGTGTTGTCCCAGTACCGACTCGTCCTGACGTCAGCGTGCTGTCCCAGTGCCGTCTCGTCCTGACGTCAGCGTGTTGTCCCAGTGCCGTCTCGTCCTGACGTTAGCGTGTTGTCCCAGTACCGACTCGTCCTGACGTCAGCGTGCTGTCCCAGTGCCGTCTCGTCCTGACGTCAGCGTGTTGTCCCAGTACCGACTCGTCCTGACGTCAGCGTGCTGTCCCAGTGCCGTCTCGTCCTGACGTCAGCGTGTTGTCCCAGTGCCGACTCGTCCTGACGTTAGCACGCTGTCCCAGTATCGTCTCGTCCTGACGTCAGCGTGCTGTGACAGGACCCTCCCTGATACCAGAGTGCTGTCCCAGTACCTTCTCGTCCTGACGTCAGCGTGCTGTTCCAGTACCGTCTCATCCTGATATCAGAGTGCTGTCCCAGTACCGTTTCGTCCTGATGTCAGCGTGCTGTCCCAGTACCGCCTCGTCCTGATATCAGAGTGCTGTCCCAGTACCGTTTCGTCCTGATATCAGAGTGCTGTCCCAGTACCGTTTCGTCCTGATGTCAGCGCGCTGCCCAAGAACAAATTTCTCATCAAAAATGGCAGAGTCTTCGCACCAGAAGTGGTGAGAGAGAGAGAGCAGGTCACAAGCCCAGCACGTACACTGCTGTCACGCGATCCGTGCTTTTGCTGCAAAATCCTGGAGGAGAGATTCCTCCATTTCGTAGCTGCCAGCAAGCAAAAATCAAGAGGTTTGTCCTGCTGTCCACAGCAGGACAAAGCAGTGCTGGTGTGAACTGTATCTAGAGCTCCAGGGTCTCTGGTGAACAACCCATTAAGAAGAAACTGAAATTGGGCACAAAGCAGAATAAAGATGATTTCTTGAAGTATGGCTTTATTAATTGTGCCAATGCAAATCAGGTTGTAATTCTCATGTGTGGTACGTACAGGGAAGCACTGGCAAATGAAAGATTATACCCTCAAAACTTCAAAGGCATTTGAAGACTAGGCATAGCGAGTTGAGGACAAACCTCTTGATTTTTTTCAAAGGATGCAGCGAGAACTTAAATAATCAGCTGAAGCCCTGAGCAGAAATGTAACATTGAATATCAAAGCAAGTGAGATCGTGAGGACCAAGCAGGCTCACCTGTCGCATTAAAGGGAAGCAAAACTGTCAGCCGCGAAGTTTGGGCAGTGTGGGTCACAAAGGTTGGCAGGCGTGAGTCCCGAAGGTTGGCCGGTTGGTAAAAATGGGTCCAGGGCAAAAAGGTTCGAAAAACACTGCCATCGAGAATGCACCAGGGAACTATTGCCCCCCCTCCCCCAAACCATATCTTTGTTGAAGCAAATGCCCAGACATTGTGCTTGTTTTGAATTAAACAAAAGTATGGGGGGATGATAGTTCCCGCATCATATTATTTGTAATATTTGGAATGTGGGTGTCGCTGGTTAGGATAGCAAGCATTGCCCATCCCTAATTGTCATTTGGTGAGCTGCCTTCTTGAACCACTGGCTGCAGTCCATGTGCTGTAGGAACACCCACAGTGCTGTTAGGAAGGGAGGTCCTGGGCTCTTACCCAGCAACAGTGAAGAAACAGCGGTGTATTTCCAAGTCAGGGTGGCGAGTGGTTTGAGATGAGCCTGCAGTTCGTGGTGTTCCCAGCTAGCTGCTGCCCTTGTCCTTCGAGGTGGCAGTGATCAGAGGTGTGGAACTGCATTAGTATGTTGATCAAGAGAAAAATATTCGGAAGCGCCAGGGATCCGGGTTCAATTCCAGCCTTGGGTGACTGTGTGGAGTTTGTACATTCTCCCTGATTCTGCGTGGGTTTCCTCCGGGAGCTCCGGTTTCCTCCCACAGTCCAAAGATGTGCAGGTTAGGTGGATTGGCCATGCTAAATTGCCCCATGGTGTCCAAAGGTTGGCTAGGGTTACAGGGATAAGGTGGGGGAGTGGGCCTAGGTAGAATGCTCTTTCAGAGGGCTGCTGCATACTCGATGGGGCGAATAGCCTGCCTCTGCACTAGGAATCCTCTGATTCTCTATCAATATGTTTACAGAGAAGCAAGGGAGTCACCCACTGATTCACTGCCAACAAACTAAAGGTTCGAAAATCACCCTGCCATTGGTGCATCGATGAGATATGCTTAGAACCCCGAAGTTGCCATTTTCCAAACAGATTTGGAAATGGAGCATTCAAAAGAATGTTACTTAAAGATAGATTGTTTGAAGGAAGAGCAACGTGGCTCCAAGGGTTGAGTGTTTCCCAGAGGAAAGATTCCATGAAGACTGGACAGGGCGGACAAATGTTCCGGTCAGGAACAATGAACGTTTCGTAAAACATTTGGTTGCGCGGATTGGGGGCCAACAGCAGCAATAGCAGATGGGTTGGATTGATCGGGCCTCAGACCCCCTCTGAGATAGGTGAGGCAACTTAGAATGCTGGCCCGAGTCACTGGACCACCTCAGAGATCAGACACATGGAAACAAAGCAAAGGGGTCATTCCTGGTGGCTGCCAAGGCAACACACCCACGGCGATGAACCTATTATCCTTGAAGGGATGCGCCGTGGGACCAGAATAAAAGTCAAATGCAGTTGTTCATCCTAAATGTTCCTTTCTGTTTCTCATTCCTGCTGACTTTCATCTTGATTGCTAACTTTTTCCAGCTCTGGTGGGGGCGGAGAATCGAGGCTTCATCTGTTTGCTTTATTAGCCTCTTCCAAAACACACATTTTCACCAAAGTAAATTCCATGAACATTCGTATCCTCGTTTTTAAATCCCTCCATTGCCTCATCGCATCCCCTCTGTGTTAATAATCTCTTCATGGGATGAGGGTGTGAGCGGATCCAGCACCCGGGGCACCACCATCACCTGGCGCTGCCAGTCCTGGAGGCACGTGCTGGTATCGAGCAGGGTCTGGACATTCGCAGCCATGGAGCTCAGGGAGTTCGCCATCCCTGTCTGGCTCTGTACAACGCCGTCCATCACCCGGGCAATGGCGCTGATGCTCTCAGTGATGGCCTGCTGGGACTGGACCATGGCCTGCTGGGACTGTGCCATGGCCTGCTGGGACTGGGCCATGGCCTGCTGGGACTGGGCCATGGCCTGCTATGACCGGGCCATGGCCTGCTGAGACGGGGCCAGGTTGGTGAGCGCCTCTGTGATGTTCAGCTGGCCCTTGCTCATGGCTGCCTGTGAGAGGGCAGCCCTGTGCTGGGCCGTGGGGGAACACGTGCACAGATAGCCCCAGGCCCTGCAAACTCAGTCCCGACACCATAGCCACCATTGTCTCCACCGCGGACGCCACCCGTGCGATGTTGGCCTGTGTGGCGCTCATGACCGGCAACATTTCCTGCTCCTGGATGCGGATGCACTCCTGCACTTGCGTCTGCAGGTGCTGTAAACCGGCCGTCACATTATCACGTCCCTGGGTCCCTGACTGCATCGGGTCTATGGGTGGGCGGGGCAACTCCAGGAACCTGGGACCCGTCTGCTCCTACCTCCATCGGCTGCTCCTACCTCCATCTGCTGTACCGGAGCGGCTGTGTGGTGCGCACCAGTTAGTGTCCCAGAAACCTCACCACTAAAATGGCCAACTGAGGGGAGAGTATCTGCCGTGGCGGAGGGTGCAGGGGACAGCTGTGACGCAACCTCAGTGACTTCATCGGACCTGCGGTCAGGGGTACGCTGGGATGCCATGTCCTGTATGTCCGTCCCCTCCGTGGTGGTGTCATGTTGTGTTTTTTCATGTCTGTCTGTGCCCTGTGTGCTAGTGTCCTGTGACATTGTGTCGTGCCTGTCTGTCCCCTGTGTGCTGGTTGTGGTAATTGCCACTAGCTGTATTATATGTATTACGGTAAGACACATATACTAGAGGTACATGGGTAAATCGCTGCCTGCTGGCTCCGCCCAGTAGGCGGGGTATAAATGTGTGTGCTAGCCAGTGCTGCAGCCATTCTGGTTCCAGCTACAGGAGGCACATCTTTGCTCAATAAAGCCTCGATTATTCCACTACTCTCGTCTTTGTGGTAATTGATAGTGCATCACTGGTGTCCTGTGTCGTTGTGTCGTGTCTGTCTGTCCCCTGTGTGGTGGTATCCTGGATCGTCGTGTCGTGTCTGTCTGTCCCCTGTGTGCCTGTGTCCTGTGTCGTTGTGTTTCGTCTGTCTGTGCCCTGTGTGCTGGTGTCCTGTGTTGTCATGTAGTGGCTATCTGTCCCCTGTGTGCCTGTTTCCTATGTCGTCGTGTTGTGTCTGTCTGTCCCCAGTGTGCTGGTGTCCTGGGCCGTCGTGTCGTCACTGGACTGGGCCGGAGGGCTGTTGTTGGAGCTGCCCTCCCCATTGTTTTGTTCTGCTCTTGTCGTAGCATAAGCTGCTTCCTTGATGTGCACTCTGACAAAGGAAGGTTCAGACTTGGAGATAGCTTTAACATGTTTATTAAACTATTAACAATTCTCCTACTTGGATTAAACGCTACTGTTAATCCTGCTATAGCTGGAGTTTAACGCAGAGAAGTGTGAGGTGATTCATTTTGGAAGGAATAACAGGAAGACAGAGTACTGGGCTAATGGTAAGATTCTTGGCAATGTGGATGAGCAGAGAGGTCTCGGTGTCCATGTACATAGATCCCTGAAAGTTGCCACCCAGGTTGAGAGGGTTGTTAAGAAGGCGTACGGTGTGTTAGCTTTTATTGGTAGAGGGATTGAGTTTCGGAGCCATGAGGGCATGTTGCAGCTGTACAAAACTCTGGTGCGGCCGCATTTAGAGTATTGCGTGCAATTCTGGTCACCGCATTATAGGAAGGATGTGGAAGCATTGGAAAGGGTGCAGAGGAGATTTACCAGAATGTTGCCTGGTATGGAGGGAAGATCTTATGAGGAAAGGCTGAGGGACTTGTGGCTGTTTTCGTTAGAGAGAAGGTTAAGAAGTGGCTTAATTGAGGCATACAAGATGATCAGAGGATTGGATAGGGTGGACAGTGAGAGCCTTTTTCCTCGGATGGTGATGGCTAGCACGAGGCGACATAGCTTTAAATTGAGGGGAGATAGATATAAGACAGATGTCAGAGGTAGGTTCTTTACTCAGAGAGTAGAACGGGTGTGGAATGCCCTGCCTGCAACAGTAGTGGACTCGCCAACACTAAGGGTCATTAGATAGACATTGGACGATAAGTGTAAATGGGCTTTAGAGTGGTTTCACAGGTCGGCCCAACATCGAGGGCTGAAGGGCCTGTACTGCGCTGTAATGTTCTATGTTCTATGTTCTATAGCTACTCAGACTGACGAACCAGTCTGCTACAACCCATGTGGTGGGAGTGATGTTCAATCGACCCTGTGTCTGTACTCACTGAGAGTCTCCACTGGAAAGAGACTGAGCATGTGTGATGTGTCCGTTTATATGGGTGGTGTAATGCCCTCCTGTGGTAGTGTCACCTCTGTGTGTATCGTGACTGCCCATTGGTCGTGTCCTGTCTTACTGACCTGTTGGTTGACTGCCTGTGTGTCATGTCTCTGGTGTTCCCTCTAGTGTCTAGCTAGGTGTAGTGTATGTACATTAACCCTTTGTGTACTTACAGTGATGGATACACCACACCTTTCGCTGCTAGAGTCCCTGTGGGCTGGCCGTCGCGGCGATGGATGAGGGCGGGGTCTGCCAGGTACTCCGGGTCAGTCACCGCAAGGCCCTGCGATACACAGTACACCATCATGGTTAGGCAGGTGGAGGGGGGGTGGGTTGCGGTACGGGGTGAGGGGAGGGCGGAGGGGAAAGTGTTGAGGGGAAAAGGGCTGAGGAGAGAGTGCTGAGGGGAGAGTGCTGAGGGGAGAGGGTTGAGGGGAGAGGGTTGAGGGGAGAGTGCTGAGGAGAGAGTGCTGAGGGAAGAGGGCTGAGGGGAGTGTGCTGAGGGGAGTGGGCTGAGGGGAGTGTGCTGAGGGGAGTGGGCTGAGGGGAGAGTGCTGAGGGGAGAGGGCTGAGGGAAGAGGGCTGAGGGGAGAGTGCTGAGGGGAGAGGGCTGAGGGGAGAGGGCTGAGCGGAAAGGGCTGAGGGGAGAGTGCTGAGGGGAGAGTGCTGAGGGGAGCGGACTGAGGGGAGATGGCTGAGGGGAGACGGCTGAGCGGAAAGGTCTGAGGGGAGAGTGTTGAGGGGAGAGTGCTGAGGGGAGAGGGCTGAGGGGAGAGAGCTGAGGGGAGAGGGCTGAGGGGAGAGGGCTGAGGGGAGAGTGTTGAGGGGAGAGTGCTGAGGGGAGAGTGCTGAGGGGAGAGGGCTGAGGGGAGAGAGCTGAGGGGAGTGCTGAGGGGAGAGGGGAGAGGGCTGAGGGGAGAGGGCTGAGGGTAGAGACATGAGCGGAGAGGTCTGAGGGGAGAGTGCTGAGGGGAGAGGGGAGGGGTCTGAGGGGAGAGTGCTGAGGGGTGAGTGCTGAGGGTAGAGGGTTGAGGGGAGAGGGCTGAGGGGAGAGGGCTGAGGGGAAACGGCTGAGGGGAGAGGGCTGAGGGGAGAGGGCTGATCGGAGAGTGCTGAGGGAAGAGTGCTGAGGGGAGAGGGAAGGGGTCTGAGGGGTGAGTGCTGAGGGTAGAGGGCTGAGGGGAGAGAGCTGAGGGGAGTGCTGAGGGGAGAGGGGAGAGGGCTGAGGGGAGAGGGCTGAGGGTAGAGGCATGAGCGGAGAGGTCTGAGGGGAGAGTGCTGAGGGGAGAGGGGAGGGGTCTGAGGGGAGAGTGCTGAGGGGTGAGTGCTGAGGGTAGAGGGTTGAGGGGAGAGGGCTGAGGGGAGAGGGCTGAGGGGAAACGGCTGAGGGGAGAGGGCTGAGGGGAGAGGGCTGATCGGAGAGTGCTGAGGGGAGAGTGCTGAGGGGAGAGGGAAGGGGTCTGAGGGGTGAGTGCTGAGGGTAGAGGGTTGAGGGGAGAGGGCTGAGGGGAGAGGGCTGAGGGGAAACGGCTGAGGGGAGAGGGCTGAGGGGAGAGGGCTGAGGGGAGAGGGCTGAGGGGAGAGGGCTGAGGGGAGGGCTGAGGGGAGAGGATTGACAGGATACTGCTGAGGGGAGAGGGCTGAGGGGAGTGGACTGAGGGGAGAGTGCTGTGGGGAGAGGGATGAGGGAAGAGTGCTGAGGTGAGAGGGCTGAGGTGAGTGCTGAGGGGAGAGGGCTGAGGGGAGAGGATTGACAGGATAGTGCTGAGGGGAGAGGGCTGAGGGTAGTGGGCTGAGGGGAGAGGGCTGCGGTGAGTGCTGAGGGGAGAGTGTTGAGGGGAGAGGACTGAGGGGAGAGTGCTGAGGGGAGAGGGCTGAGGGGAGAGGGCTGAGGGGAGAGTGCTGAGGGGAGAGGACTGAGGGGAGAGTGCTGAGTGGAGAGGGCTGAGGGGAGAGTGCTGAGGGGAGAGGGCTGAGGGGAGAGGGCTGAGGGGAGAGTGCTGAGGGGAGAGTGCGGAGGTGAGAGTGCTGAGTGGAGAGTGCTGAGGGGAGAGGGCTGAGGTGAGTGATGAGGGGAGAGTGCTGAGGTGAGGACTGAGGGGAGAGTGCTGAGGGGAGAGTGCTGAGGGGAGAGGGCTGAGGGGAGAGTGCTGAGGGGAGAGTGCTGAGGGGAGAGGGCTGAGGTGAGTGCTGAGGGGAGAGGGCTGAGGGGAGCGGACTGAGGGGAGATGGCTGAGGGGAGAGTGTTGAGGGGAGAGTGCTGAGGTGAGAGGACTGAGGGGAGAGGGCTGAGGGGAGAGTGCTGAGGAGAGAGTGCTGAGGAGAGAGTGCTGAGGGGAGAGTGCTGAGGGGAGAGAGATGAGGGGAGAGGAATTAGGGGAGAGTGCTGAATGGAGAGGGCTAAGTGGAGAGGGCTGAGGGGAGAGGGCTGAGGGGAGAGTGCTGAGGGGAGAGGACTGAGGGGAGAGGGCTGAGGGGAGTATTCTGAGGGGAGAGGGCTGAGGGGAGAGGACTGAGGGGAGAGGTCTGAGGGGAGAGTGCTGAGGGGAGAGGGCTGAGGGGAGAGGGCTGAGGGGAGAGGACTGAGGGGAGAGGGCTGAGGGGTGAGGGCTGAGGGGTGCTGAGGGGAGAGTGCTGAGGGAAGAGGGCTGAGGGGAGAGTGCTGAGGGGAGAGGGCTGAGGGGCGCTGAGGGGAGAGTGCTGAGGGAAGAGGGCTGAGGGGAGAGTGCTGAGGGGAGAGGGCTGAGGGGTGCTGAGGGGAGAGGGCTGAGGGAAGAGGGCTGAGGGGAGAGGGCTGAGGGGAGAGTGCTGAGGGGAGAATGCTGAGGGGAGAGTGCTGAGGGGAGAGGGGAGAGTGCTGAGGTGAGAGTGCTGAGGGGAGAGTGCTGAGGGGAGAGGACCAAGGGGAGGGGTGATGGGAGAGTGCTGAGGGGGGAGGGCTGAGGGGTGATGGCTGAGGGGAGAGGGCTGAGAGGAGGGGACTGAGGGGAGTGTGCTGAGGGGAGAGTGCTGAGGGGAGAGTGCTGAGGAGAGAGTGCTGAGGGGAGAGTGCTGAGGGGAGAGTGCTGAGGGGAGTGCTGAGGGGAGAGGACCAAGGGGAGGGGTGATGGGAGAGTGCTGAGGGGGGAGGGCTGAGGGGTGATGGCTGAGGGGAGAGGGCTGAGAGGAGGGGACTGAGGGGAGTGTGCTGAGGGGAGAGTGCTGAGGGGAGAGTGCTGAGGAGAGAGTGCTGAGGGGAGAGTGCTGAGGGGAGAGTGCTGAGGGGTGAGGGCTGAGGGGAGAGTTATGAGGGGAGGGGGCTGAGGAGAGAGTGCTGAGGGGAGAGGGCTGAGGGGAGAGGACTGAGGGGTGAGGGCTGAGGGGAGAGTTATGAGGGGAGGGGGCTGAGGAGAGAGTGCTGAGAGGGGGGGGGAGGGTGCTGAGGGGAGAGTGCTGAGGGGAGAGGACTGAGGGGTGAGGGCTGAGGGGAGAGTTATGAGGGGAGGGGGCTGAGGAGAGAGTGCTGAGGGGAGAGGGCTGAGGGGAGAGGACTGAGGGGTGAGGGCTGAGGGGAGAGTTATGAGGGGAGGGGGCTGAGGAGAGAGTGCTGAGAGGGGTGGGAGGGTGCTGAGGGGAGAGTGCTGAGGGGAGAGGACTGAGGGGTGAGGGCTGAGGGGAGAGTTATGAGGGGAGGGGACTGAGGGGAGAGTGCTGAGGGGAGAGTGCTGAGGGGAGAGTGCTGAGGGGAGAGTGCTGAGGGGAGAGTGCTGAGGAGAGAGTGCTGAGAGGGGGGGGCTGAGGGGAGAGTGCTGAGGGGAGAGTGCTGAGGGGAGAGGACTGAGGGGTGAGGGCTGAGGGGAGAGTTATGAGGGGAGGGGGCTGAGGAGAGAGTGCTGAGAGGGGGGGGAGGGTGCTGAGGGGAGAGTGCTGAGGGGAGAGGACTGAGGGGTGAGGGCTGAGGGGAGAGTTATGAGGGGAGGGGGCTGAGGAGAGAGTGCTGAGGGGAGAGGGCTGAGGGGATAGTGCTGAGGGGAGACGGCTGAGCGGAAAGGGATGAGGGGAGAGTGCTGAGGGGAGAGTGCTGAGGGGAGAGGGCTGAGGGGAGAGTGCTGAGGGGAGAGGGCTGAGGGAAGAGGGCCGAGGGGAGAGTGCTGAGGGGAGAGGGCTGAGGTGAGAGTGCTGAAGGGAGAGGGCTGAGGGGAGAGTGCTGAGTGGAGAGTGCTGAGGGAAGAGGGCTGAGGGGAGAGTGCTGAGGGGAGAGGGCTGAGGGGAGAGTGCTGAGGGGAGAGTGCTGAGGGAAGAGGGGTGAGGGGAGAGTGCTGAGGGGAGAAGGCTGAGGTGAGAGTGCTGAGGGGAAAGGGCTGAGGGGCGAGGGCTGAGGGGAGAGAGCTGAGGGAAGAGGGCTGAGGGGAGAGTGCTGAGGGGAGAGGGCTGAGGTGAGAGTGCTGAGGGGAGGGCTGAGGGGAGAGTGCTGAGTGGAGAGTGCTGAGGGGAGCGGACTGAGGGGAGATGGCTGAGGGGAGACGGCTGAGCGGAAAGGGCTGAGGGGAGAGTGTTGAGGGGAGAGTGCTGAGGGGCGAGGACTGAGGGGTGAGGGGAGAGTGCTGAGAGGAGAGGACTGAGGGGAGAGTGCTGAGGGGAGAGTGCTGAGGAGAGAGTGCTGAGGGGAGAGTGCTGAGGGGAGAGAGCTGAGGGGAGAGGAATTAGGGGAGAGTGCTGAGTGGAGAGGGCTGAGGGGAGAGGACTGAGGGGAGAGGGCAGAGGGGAGAGGGCTGAGGGGAGAGGACTGAGGGGAGAGGACTGAGGGGAGAGGGCTGAGGGGAGTATTCTGAGGGGAGAGTGCTGAGGGGAGAGGACTGAGGGGAGAGGGCTGAGGGGAGTATTCTGAGGGGAGAGGGCTGAGGGGAGAGGGCTGAGGGGAGTATTCTGAGGGGAGAGGGCTGAGGGGAGAGGACTGAGGGGAGAGTGCTGAGGAGAGAGTGCTGAGGGGAGAGGGCTGAGGGGAGAGTGCTGAGGGGAGAGGACTGAGGGGAGAGGGCTGAGGGGAGAGTGCTGAGGAGAGAGTGCTGAGGGGAGAGGGCTGAGGGGAGAGGGCTGAGGGGAGAGGTCTGAGGGGAGAGTGCTGAGGGGAGAGGGCTGAGGGGAGAGTGCTGAGGGGAGAGGACTGAGGGGAGAGGGCTGAGGGGAGAGTGCTGAGGGAAGGGGGCGGAGGGGAGAGGGCTGAGGGAAGAGTGCTGAGGGGAAAGAGCTGAGGGGAGAGGGCTGAGGGGAGAGGGCTGAGGGGAAAGGGCTGAGGGGAGAGGGCTGAGGGGAGAGGGCTGAGGGGAGAGTGCTGAGGGGAGAGGACTGAGGGGAAAGGGCTGAGGGGAGAAGGCTGAGGGGAGAGTGCTGAGGGAAGAGGGCGGAGGGGAGAGGGCTGAGGGAAGAGTGCTGAGGGGAAAGAGCTGAGGGGAGAGGGCTGAGGGGAGAGGGCTGAGGGGAGAGGGCTGCGGGGAGTGCTGAGGGGAGAGTGCTGAGGGAAGAGGGCTGAGGGGAGAATGCTGAGGGGAGAGGGCTGAGGGGAGAGTGCTGAGGGGAGAGTGCTGAGGGGAGAGTGCTGAGGGGAAAGGGCTGAGGGGAGAGGGGAGAGGGCTGAGGGGAGAGGGCTGAGGTGAGTGCTGAGGAGAGAGGACTGTGGGGAGAGGTCTGAGGGGAGAGGGCTGAGGGGAGAGTGCTGAGGGGAGTACTGAGGGGAGAGGGCTGAGGGGAGAGTGCTAAGGAGAGAGGACTGTGGGGAGAGGTCTGAGGGGAGAGGGCTGAGGGGAGAGGGCTGAGGGGAGAGGAGAGGGCTGAGGGGAGAGGGCTGAGGTGAGTGCAGAGGAGAGAGGACTGTGGGGAGAGGTCTGAGGGGAGAGGGCTGAGGGGAGAGTGCTGAGGGGAGAGGACTGAGGGGAGAGGGCTGAGGGGAGAGGGCTGAGGGGAGAGGGCTGAGAGGAGTGGGCTGAGAGGAGAGGGCTGAGGGGAGAGTGCTGAGGGGAGAGTGCTGAGGGAAGAGGGCGGAGGGGAGAGTGCTGAGGGGAGAGGGCTGAGGGGAGAGGGCTGAGGGGAGAGGACTGAGGGGAGAGGGCTGAGGGGAGAGGGCTGAGGGGAGAGTGCTGAGGGGAGAGGGCTGAGGGGAGAGGACTGAGGGGAAAGGGCTGAGGGGAGAGGGCTGAGGGGAGAGTGCTGAGGGAAGAGGGCGGAGGGGAGAGTGCTGAGGGGAGAGTGCTGAGGGGAGAGTGCTGAGGGGAGAGGGCTGAGGGGAGAGTGCTGAGGGGAGAGTGCTGAGGGGAGAGGGCTGAGGGGAGAGTGCTGAGGGGAGAGGGATGAGGGGAGAGGGGAGAGGGCTGAGGGGAGTGGGCTGAGGGGAGAGTGCTGAGGGGAGAGGGCTGAGGGGAGAGTGCTGAGGGGAGAGGGCTGAGGGGAGAGGGGAGAGGGCTGAGGGGAGTGGGCTGAGTGGAGTGTGCTGATGGGAGAGGACTGAGGGGAGGTGGCTGGGGGGACACGGCTGAGAGGAAAGGGCTGAGGGGTGAGTACTGAGGGGAGAGGGCTGAGGGGAGAGTGCTGAGGGGAGAGGGCTGAGGGGAGAGTGCTGAGGGGAGAGTGCTGAGGGGAGAGGGCTGAGGGGAGAGTGCTGAGGGGAGAGTGCTGAGGGGAGAGGGCTGAGGGGAGAGTGCTGAGGGGAGAGGGCTGAGGGGAGAGTGCTGAGGGGAGAGGGCTGAGGGGAGAGGGGAGAGGGCTGAGGGGAGTGGGCTGAGGGGAGAGTGCTGAGGGGAGAGTGCTGAGGGGAGAGTGCTGAGGGGAGAGTGCTGAGGGGAGAGTGCTGAGGGGAGAGGGCTGAGGAGAGAGTGCTGAGAGGGGGGGGCTGTTGGGGGGGTGCTGAGGGGAGAGTGCTGAGGGGAGAGTGCTGAGGGGAGAGGACTGAGGGGTGAGGGCTGAGGGGAGAGTTATGAGGGGAGGGGGCTGAGGAGAGAGTGCTGATGGGAGAGGGCTGAGGGGATAGTGCTGAGGGGAGACGGCTGAGCGGAAAGGGATGAGGGGAGAGTGCTGAGGGGAGAGTGCTGAGGGGAGAGGGCTGAGGGGAGAGTGCTGAGGGGAGAGGGCTGAGGGAAGAGGGCCGAGAGGAGAGTGCTGAGGGGAGAGGGCTGAGGTGAGAGTGCTGAAGGGAGAGGGCTGAGGGGAGAGTGCTGAGTGGAGAGGGCTGAGGGGAGAGTGCTGAGGGGAGAGGGCTGAGGGGAGAGTGCTGAGGGGAGAGTGCTGAGGGAAGAGGGGTGAGGGGAGAGTGCTGAGGGGAGAAGGCTGAGGGGAGAGTGCTGAGGGGAGAGGGCTGAGGGGAGAGTGCTGAGGGGAGAGGGCTGAGGGGAGAGGGGAGAGGGCTGAGGGGAGTGGGCTGAGGGGAGAGTGCTGAGGGGAGAGGGCTGAGGGGAGAGTGCTGAGGGGAGAAGGCTGAGGTGAGAGTGCTGAGGGGAAAGGGCTGAGGGGCGAGGGCTGAGGGGAGAGAGCTGAGGGAAGAGGGCTGAGGGGAGAGTGCTGAGGGGAGAGGGCTGAGGTGAGAGTGCTGAGGGGAGAGGGCTGAGGGGAGAGTGCTGAGTGTAGAGTGCTGAGGGGAGCGGACTGAGGGGAGAGTGCTGAGGGGAGAGGGCTGAGGGGAGACGGCTGAGCGGAAAGGGCTGAGGGGAGAGTGTTGAGGGGAGAGTGCTAAGGGGTGAGGACTGAGGGGTGAGGGGAGAGTGCTGAGAGGAGAGGACTGAGGGGAGAGTGCTGAGGGGAGAGTGCTGAGGAGAGAGTGCTGAGAGGAGAGGACTGAGGGGAGAGTGCTGAGGGGAGAGTGCTGAGGAGAGAGTGCTGAGGGGAGAGTGCTGAGTGGAGAGGGCTGAGGGGAGAGGACTGAGGGGAGAGGGCAGAGGGGAGAGGGCTGAGGGGAGAGGACTGAGGGGAGAGGACTGAGGGGAGAGGGCTGAGGGGAGTATTCTGAGGGGAGAGGGCTGAGGGGAGAGGACTGAGGGGAGAGTGCTGAGGAGAGAGTGCTGAGGGGAGAGGGCTGAGGGGAGAGTGCTGAGGGGAGAGGACTGAGGGGAGAGGGCTGAGGGGAGAGTGCTGAGGAGAGAGTGCTGAGGGGAGAGGGCTGAGGGGAGAGGGCTGAGGGGAGAGGTCTGAGGGGAGAGTGCTGAGGGGAGAGGGCTGAGGGGAGAGTGCTGAGGGGAGAGGACTGAGGGGAGAGGGCTGAGGGGAGAGTGCTGAGGGAAGGGGGCGGAGGGGAGAGGGCTGAGGGAAGAGTGCTGAGGGGAAAGAGCTGAGGGGAGAGGGCTGAGGGGAAAGGGCTGAGGGGAAAGGGCTGAGGGGAGAGGGCTGAAGGGTGAGTGCTGAGGGGAGAGGACTGAGGGGAAAGAGCTGAGGGGAGAGGGCTGAGGGGAGAGGGCTGAGGGGAGAGGGCTGAGGGGAGAGGGCTGCGGGGAGTGCTGAGGGGAGAGTGCTGAGGGAAGAGGGCTGAGGGGAGAGTGCTGAGGGGAGAGGGCTGAGGGGAGAGTGCTGAGGGGAGAGTGCTGAGGGGAGAGTGCTGAGGGGAAAGGGCTGAGGGGAGAGGGGAGAGGGCTGAGGGGAGAGGGCTGAGGTGAGTGCTGAGGAGAGAGGACTGTGGGGAGAGGTCTGAGGGGAGAGGGCTGAGGGGAGAGTGCTGAGGGGAGTACTGAGGGGAGAGGGCTGAGGGGAGAGTGCTAAGGAGAGAGGACTGTGGGGAGAGGTCTGAGGGGAGAGGGCTGAGGGGAGAGGGCTGAGGGGAGAGGGGAGAGGGCTGAGGGGAGAGGGCTGAGGTGAGTGCTGAGGAGAGAGGACTGTGGGGAGAGGTCTGAGGGGAGAGGGCTGAGGGGAGAGTGCTGAGAGGAGAGGACTGAGGGGAGAGGGCTGAGGGGAGAGGGCTGAGGGGAGAGGGGAGAGGGCTGAGGGGAGTGGGCTGAGGGGAGAGGGCTGAGGGGAGAGTGCTGAGGGGAGAGTGCTGAGGGAAGAGGGCGGAGGGGAGAGTGCTGAGGGGAGAGGGCTGAGGGGAGAGGGCTGAGGGGAGAGGACTGAGGGGAGAGGGCTGAGGGGAGAGGGCTGAGGGGAGTGGGCTGAGGGGAGAGGGCTGAGGGGAGAGTGCTGAGGGGAGAGTGCTGAGGGGAGAGGGCTGAGGGGAGAGTGCTGAGGGAAGAGGGCGGAGGGGAGAGTGCTGAGGGGAGAGTGCTGAGGGGAGAGTGCTGAGGGGAGAGTGCTGAGGGGAGAGGGCTGAGGGGAGAGTGCTGAGGGGAGAGTGCTGAGGGGAGAGGGCTGAGGGGAGAGTGCTGAGGGGAGAGGGATGAGGGGAGAGGGGAGAGGGCTGAGGGGAGTGGGCTGAGGGGAGAGTGCTGAGGGGAGAGGGCTGAGGGGAGAGTGCTGAGGGGAGAGGGCTGAGGGGAGAGGGGAGAGGGCTGAGGGGAGTGGGCTGAGTGGAGTGTGCTGATGGGAGAGGACTGAGGGGAGGTGGCTGGGGGGACACGGCTGAGAGGAAAGGGCTGAGGGGTGAGTGCTGAGGGGAGAGGGCTGAGGGGAGAGTGCTGAGGGGAGAGTGCTGAGGGGAGAGGGCTGAGGGGAGAGTGCTGAGGGGAGAGGGCTGAGGGGAGAGTGCTGAGGGGAGAGGGCTGAGGGGAGAGGGGAGAGGGCTGAGGGGAGTGGGCTGAGGGGAGAGTGCTGAGGGGAGAGTGCTGAGGGGAGACTGCTGAGGGGAGAGTGCTGAGGGGAGAGTGCTGAGGGGAGAGGGCTGAGGAGAGAGTGCTGAGAGGGGGGGGCTGAGCGGAGAGTGCTGAGGGGAGAGTGCTGAGGGGAGAGGACTGAGGGGTGAGGGCTGAGGGGAGAGTTATGAGGGGAGGGGGCTGAGGAGAGAGTGCTGAGGGGAGAGGGCTGAGGGGAGAGTGCTGAGGGGAGAGGGCTGAGGGGAGAGGGGAGAGGGCTGAGGGGAGTGGGCTGAGGGGAGAGTGCTGAGGGGAGAGTGCTGAGGGGAGAGTGCTGAGGGGAGAGTGCTGACGGGAGAGTGCTGACGGGAGAGGGCTGAGGAGAGAGTGCTGAGAGGGGGGGGGCTGAGGGGAGAGTGCTGAGGGGAGAGTGCTGAGGGGAGAGGACTGAGGGGTGAGGGCTGAGGGGAGAGTTATGAGGGGAGGGGGCTGAGGAGAGAGTGCTGAGGGGAGAGGGCTGAGGGGATAGTGCTGAGGGGAGACGGCTGAGCGGAAAGGGATGAGGGGAGAGTGCTGAGGGGAGAGTGCTGAGGGGAGAGGGTTGAGGGGAGAGTGCTGAGGGGAGAGGGCTGAGGGAAGAGGGCCGAGGGGAGAGTGCTGAGGGGAGAGGGCTGAGGTGAGAGTGCTGAAGGGAGAGGGCTGAGGGGAGAGTGCTGAGTGGAGAGGGCTGAGGGGAGAGTGCTGAGGGGAGAGGGCTGAGGGGAGAGTGCTGAGGGGAGAGTGCTGAGGGAAGAGGGGTGAGGGGAGAGTGCTGAGGGGAGAAGGCTGAGGTGAGAGTGCTGAGGGGAAAGGGCTGAGGGGCGAGGGCTGAGGGGAGAGAGCTGAGGGAAGAGGGCTGAGGGGAGAGTGCTGAGGGGAGAGGGCTGAGGTGAGAGTGCTGAGGGGAGAGGGCTGAGGGGAGAGTGCTGAGTGGAGAGTGCTTAGGGGAGCGGACTGAGGGGAGATGGCTGAGGGGAGACGGCTGAGCGGAAAGGGCTGAGGGGAGAGTGTTGAGGGGAGAGTGCTAAGGGGTGAGGACTGAGGGGTGAGGGGAGTGCTGAGAGGAGAGGACTGAGGGGAGAGTGCTGAGGGGAGAGTGCTGAGGAGAGAGTGCTGAGAGGAGAGGACTGAGGGGAGAGTGCTGAGGGGAGAGTGCTGAGGAGAGAGTGCTAAGGAGAGAGGACTGTGGGGAGAGGTCTGAGGGGAGAGGGCTGAAGGGAGAGGGCTGAGGGGAGAGGGGAGAGGGCTGAGGGGAGAGGGCTGAGGTGAGTGCTGAGGAGAGAGGACTGTGGGGAGAGGTCTGAGGGGAGAGGGCTGAGGGGAGAGTGCTGAGGGGAGAGGACTGAGGGGAGAGGGCTGAGGGGAGAGGGCTGAGGGGAGAGGGGAGAGGGCTGAGGGGAGTGGGCTGAGGGGAGAAGGCTGAGGGGAGAGTGCTGAGGGGAGAGTGCTGAGGGGAGAGTGCTGAGGGGAGAGTGCTGAGGGAAGAGGGCGGAGGGGAGAGTGCTGAGGGGAGAGGGGTGAGGGGAGAGGGCTGAGGGGAGAGGACTGAGGGGAGAGGGCTGAGGGGAGAGGGCTGAGGGGAGAGTGCTGAGGGGAGAGGGCTGAGGGGAGAGTGCTGAGGGGAGAGTGCTGAGGGGAGAGGGCTGAGGGGAGAGTGCTGAGGGGAGAGGGATGAGGGGAGAGGGGAGAGGGCTGAGGGGAGTGGGCTGAGGGGAGAGTGCTGAGGGGAGAGGGCTGAGGGGAGAGTGCTGAGGGGAGAGGGCTGAGGGTGGAGTGCTGAGGGGAGAGGGCTGAGGGGAGAGTGCTGAGGGGAGAGTGCTGAGGGGAGAGGGCTGAGGGGAGAGTGCTGAGGGGAGAGTGCTGAGGGGAGAGGGCTGAGGGGAGAGTGCTGAGGGGAGAGGGCTGATGGGAGAGTGCTGAGGGGAGAGGGCTGAGGGGAGAGGGGAGAGGGCTGAGGGGAGTGGGCTGAGGGGAGAGTGCTGAGGGGAGAGTGCTGAGGGGAGAGTGCTGAGGGGAGTGGGCTGTGGGGAGAGTGCTGAGGGGAGAGGGCTGAGGGGAGAGGGCTGAGGGGAGAGTGCTGAGGGGCGAGGGCTGAGGTGAGTGTGAGGGGAGAGTGCTGAGGAGAGTGCTGAGGGGAGAGGGCTGAGGGGAGAGTGCTGAGAGGAGAGGGCTGAGGGCTGAGGGGAGAGTGCTGAGGAGAGTGCTGAGGGAAGAGTGCTGAGAGGAGAGGGCTGAGGGGAGAGTGCTGAGGGGAGAGTGCTGAGGGGAGCGGGCTGAGGGGAGAGTGCTGAGGGGAGAGGGCTGAGGGGAGCGGGCTGAGGGGAGAGTGCTGAGGGGAGAGGGCTGAGGGGAGAGGGCTGAGGGGAGAGTGCTGAGGGGAGAGTGCTGAGGGGAAAGGGCTGAGGGGAGAGGGCTGAGGGGAGAGGGCTGAGGGGAAAGGGCTGAGGGGAGAGTGCTGAGGGAAGAGGGCTGAGGGGAGAGGGATGATGGAAGAGTGCTGAGGGCAGAGGGCTGAGGTGAGTGCTGAGGGGAGAGTGCTGAGGGGAGAAGGCTGAGGGGAGAGTGCTGAGTGGAGTGTGCTGATGGGAGAGGACTGAGGGGAGGTGGCTGGGGGGACACGGCTGAGAGGAAAGGGCTGAGGGGTGAGTGCTGAGGGGAGAGGGCTGAGGGGAGAGGGCTGAGGGGAGAGTGCTGAGGGGCGAGGGCTGAGGTGAGAGTGCTGAGGGGAGAGTACTGAGGGGAGAGGGCTGAGGAGAGAGGGTGAGAAGGGTGTGCCGAGGGGAGAGTGCTGAGGGGGAGTGCTGAGGGGAGAGGGCTGAGGAGAGAGTGCTGAGGGGAGAGGGCTGAGGGGAGAGTGCTAAGTGGAGAGTGCTGAGGGGAGAGTGCTGAGGGGCGAGGGCTGAGGGGAGAGTGCTGAGGGGAGAGGGCTGAGGGGAGAGTGCTGAGGGGAGAGGGCTGAGGGGAGAGTGCTGAGGGGAGAGGGCTGAGGGGAGAGGGCTGAGGGGAGAGGGCTGAGGGGAGAGTGCTGAGGGGAGAGGGCTGAGGGGAGAGGGCTGAGCGGAGAGGGCTGAGGGGAGAGGGCTGAGGGGAGAGGGCTGAGGGGAGAGGGCTGAGGGGAGAGGGCTGAGGGGAGGGGGCTGAGGGGTGTGGGCTGAAGGGAGAGTGCTGAGGGGAAAGTGCTGAGGGGAGAGGGGCGAGGGCTGAGGGGAGTGGGCTGAGGGGGGACTGCTGAGGGGAGAGTGCTGAGGGGGGACTGCTGAGGGGAGAGGGATGAGGGGAGTGGGCTGAGGGGGGACTGCTGAGGGGAGAGGGATGAGGGGAGTGGGCTGAGGGGGGACTGCTGAGGGGAAAGGGCTGAAGGGAAACGGATGAGGGGAGAGGGCTGAGGGGAGAGGGCTTAGGGGAGAGGTTTGAGGGGAGTGGGCTGAGGGGAGGGTGCTGAGGGGAGTGGACTGAGGGGAGAAGGCTGAGGGGAGAGGTCTGAGGGGAGAGGGCTGAGGGGAGAGTACTGAGGGGAGAGTGCTGAGGGGAGAGTGCTGAGGGAAGGGTAGTGAGGGGAGAAGGCTGAGGGGAGAGGTCTGAGGGGAGAGGGCTGGGGAGATTACTGAGGGGAGAGTGCTGAGGGGAGAGTGCTGAGGGGAGAGTGCTGAGGGGAGAGGGCTGAGGGGAGTGGGCTGAGGGGAGAGTGCTGAGGGGAGAGTGCTGAGGGGAGAGGCCTGAGGGGAGTACTGAGGGGAGAGTGCTGTGGGGAGTGGGCTGAGGGGAGAGTGGTGAGGGGAGAGTGCTGAGGGGAGAGGTCTGAGGGGAGAGGTCTGAGGGGGGAATGCTGAGGGGAGATGGTTGAGGTTAGTGGGCTGAGGGGAGAGGACTGAGGGGAGTGCTGAGGGGAGAGTGCTGAGGGGAGAGGGCTGAGGGGAGAGGGCTGAGGGGAGAGTGCTGAGGGGAGAGTGCTGAGGGGAGAGTGCTGAGGGGAGAGGGCTGAGGGGAGAGTGCTGAGGGGAGAGGGCTGAATAGAGAGGGCTGAGTAGAGAGGGCTGAGGGGAGAGGGCTGAGGGGCGAGGGCTGAGGGGAGAGTGCTGAGGGGAGAGTGCTGAGGGGAGAGGGCTGAGGGGAGAGTGCTGAGGGGAGAGGGGTGAGGGCTGAGGGGAGTGTGCTGAGGGGGGACTGCTGAGGGGAGAGTGCTGAGGGGAGTGGGCTGAGGGGAGAGGGATGAGGGGAGAGGGCTGAGAGGATTGTACTGAGGGGAGAGGGGTGAGGGCTGAGGGGAGTGTGCTGAGGGGGGACTGCTGAGGGGAGAGTGCTGAGGGGAGTGGGCTGAGGGGAGAGGGATGAGGGGAGAGGGCTGAGAGGATTGTACTGAGGGGAGAGGGGTGAGGGCTGAGGGGAGTGGGCTGAGGGGGTCTGCTGAGGGGAAAGGGCTGAAGGGAAACGGATGAGGGGAGAGATGAGAGGGCTGAGGGGAGAGGGCTTAGGGGAGAGGTCTGAGGGGAGTGGACTGAGGGGAGAAGGCTGACGGGAGAGGTCTGAGGGGAGAGGGCTGAGGGGAGAGTACTGAGGGGAGAGTGCTGAGGGGAGAGTGCTGAGGGAAGGGTACTGAGGGGAGAAGGCTGAGGGGAGAGGTCTGAGGGGAGAGGGCTGGGGAGAGTACTGAGGGGAGAGTGCTGAGGGGAGAGTGCTGAGGGGAGAGGGCTTAGGGGAGAGGGCTGAGGGGAGTGGGCTGAGGGGAGAGTGCTGAGGGGAGAGTGCTGAGGTTAGAGGGCTGAGGGGAGAGTTCTGAGGGGAGAGGGCTGAGGGGAGAGGCCTGAGGGGAGAGTACTGAGGGGAGAGTGCTGAGGGGAGAGGTCTGAGGGGAGAGGGCTGAGGGGAGTGGGCTGAGGGGAGAGTACTGAGGGGAGAGTGCTGAGGGGAGAGAGCTGAGGGGAGAGTGCTGAGGGGAGAGGGCTGAGTAGAGAGGGCTGAGGGGAAAGTGCTGAGGGTAGAGTGCTGAGGGGAGAGTGCTGAGGGGAGAGTGCTGAGGGGAGAGGGCTGAGGTGAGAGTGCTGAGGGGAGAGTGCTGAGGGGAGAGTGCTGAGGGGAGTGGGCTGAGGGGAGAGGACTGAGGGGAGAGGGCTGAGGGGAGAGTGCTGAGGGGAGAGGGCTGAGGGGAGAGTGCTGAGGGTAGAGTGCTGAGGGGAGGACTGAGGGGAGCGTGCTGAGGGTAGAGTGCTGAGGGGAGAGTGCTTAGGGGAGAGTGCTGAGGGGAGAGGGCTCAGGGGAGAGTGCTGAGGGTAGAGTGCTGAGGGGAGAGTGTGAGGGGGGAGGGCTGAGGGGAGAGTGCTGAGGGGAGAGTGCTGAGGGGAGAGGACTGAGGGGAGAGGGGTGAAGGGAGAGTGCTGAGGGGAGAGTGTGAGGGCAGATTGCTGAGGGGAGAGGGCTGAGGGGAGAGTGCTGAGGGGAGAGTGCTGAGGGGAGAGTGTGAGCGGGGAGGGCTGAGGGGAGAGTGCTGAGGGCAGAGTGCTGTGGGGAGAGGGCTGAGGGGAGCGTGCTGAGGGGAGAGTGCTGAGGGGAGAGTGTGAGCGGGGAGGGCTGAGGGGAGAGTGCTGACGTTAGAGGGCTGAGGGGAGAGTGCTGAGGGGAGACTGCTGAGGGGAGAGGACTGAGGGGAGAGGGGTGAAGGGAGAGTGCTGAGGGGAGAGTGCTGAGGGTAGAGTGCTGAGGGGAGAGTGCTGAGGGCAGAGTGCTGTGGGGAGAGGGCTGAGGGGAGCGTGCTGAGGGGAGAGTGCTGAGGGGAGAGTGCTGAGGGTAGAGTGCTGATGGGAGAGTGCTGAGGGTAGAGTGCTGAGGGGAGAGGGCTGTGGAGAGAGTGCTGAGGGGAGACTGCTGAGGGGAGAGGACTGAGGGGAGAGGGGTGAAGGGAGAGTGCTGAGGGGAGAGTTCTGAGGGTAGAGTGCTGAGGGGAGAGTGCTGAGGGCAGAGTGCTGTGGGGAGAGGGCTGAGGGGAGCGTGCTGAGGGGAGAGTGCTGAGGGGAGAGTGCTGAGGGTAGAGTGCTGAGGGGAGAGTGCTGAGGGTAGAGTGCTGATGGGAGAGTGCTGAGGGTAGAGTGCTGAGGGTAGAGTGCTGATGGGAGAGTGCTGAGGGTAGAGTGCTGAGGGGAGAGGGCTGTGGAGAGAGTGCTGAGGGGAGACTGCTGAGGGGAGAGGACTGAGGGGAGAGGGGTGAAGGGAGAGTGCTGAGGGGAGAGTGCTGAGGGTAGAGTGCTGAGGGGAGAGTGCTGAGGGCAGAGTGCTGTGGGGAGAGGGCTGAGGGGAGCGTGCTGAGGGGAGAGTGCTGAGGGGAGAGTGCTGAGGGTAGAGTGCTGATGGGAGAGTGCTGAGGGGAGAGTGCTGAGGGGAGAGTGCTGAGGGTAGAGTGCTGATGGGAGAGTGCTGAGGGTAGAGTGCTGAGGGGAGAGGGCTGTGGAGAGAGTGCTGAGGGCAGAGTGCTGTGGGGAGAGGGCTGTGGGGAGAGGGCTGAGGGGAGAGTGCTGAGGGGAGCGTGCTGAGGGGAGAGTGCTGAGGGGAAAGGGGCCAGGCAGGGGGGGGATCTCACTTGGTGGCACGCCCCCGATGTCGGTCCTCGGGTACACCAGCTCTGTCCAGTGCCCTCTGCTTGTGCACGATGAGGGGCCGCAAGTCAGGCACCCCCTCCGGTTCGGGCACGGTCTCACTGGTTATGGGATCTCTTCTCCGGGGTAGGGGGGGTGACAGCATTGTTAGGCGGTCTGATGCATGCGGGTGGATCTATGTTGCCATGGGTGCAGAGGGCACACAGCCAACGCGGCTTGTATGGGTGGCTGCAGCCATGCGGATAACAGCTGTGGTTCTACCGTCCTCCTGGGGAGGGGGTGGGTGTTACACATGTGGAGGGTAGGGGGGTTGGTGCCATGGGCACAGTGCTGGGTACTCACCCAGGTTGCCCTCGGTAGGTTGTTGACCTTTTTGCGACACTGCTCGCCAGTCCTGGGTGTCACTCTATCAATCTAGCTGATAACCTCCCACTGGCTTGACCAGACTAACTCTCTACCTCATGGTGATAGTGCTCACTGGCTTGTGCACTCTAACTGTCTCTCACAAGCTCAGTCCCCCAACCCGGCCGCCTCTGTCCTCCTCTCTTATCCCCTATTCCCAAGCCTTCTCCCTCTTGATTCCCACTTTCTCTCCCCCCCACACGCTCTCTCTCTCTTCCCATCCCCTCGTCCCCCTCTTGTCCCTTCTCCCGAGCACTCTCTCTTCCAACTCACCCCCTCTCGACAGCTTGCCTGTGCCCTCTCTCCCCACTTCCATCTCCTCTGTCACCCCCTCTCTCCCTTGTCCCCTCTCCCGAGCTCTCTCTACCCCTGATCCCCTCTCCCTCATCTTCGCCTCTCTCTCCCAAACACTCTCTCTCTATTCCCTCTTTCCTCCCTCTTGTTCCACTCTTGCCCTCTCTGTCGAGCACTCTCTCTCCCTCCTCATCCCATCTCTCGACCCCTCTCCTGAACCCTTGCTCCCTCTCATCCACTCTGCTGTCCCCTTGTGAGCCCTCTCTCTTCCCCATCCTCACTTCCACCCCCTCTCTTGAGAAATCTCTCTCTCCCTTCATCCCCTCTCTCATCCCCTCTGCCGCTCCCTTCCCTTCTTGTCCCCTCTCTCGCACCCTCTCCTGAGCCCTCCCTCTCTTCACCCCTCTTTTTTCCACTCACCTGGAAAGACCATAAGATGTAAGAGCAAAGGTAGGCCACTTGGCCCATTGCGTCTGCTCCACCATTCAATAAATCATGGCTGATTTGAAATGTTAATCCCCAGCCCCACGTTCCTGCCTTGTCCCCATAACCCTTGATTTCCTTACTGATTAAAATTTGTCTATCTCAGCCTTGAACATACTTAATGACCTGGACATAATATCCACTCATGTATATAATGAGATGCAGACAGGCAGTGATTGACACACAGGATAACCAATGAACACACACGACACATAACAACCAATCACCAGACAGGACACCACCACCATAAAGCACACAGGGCATTAAGACTCTCCCTCTCTCGACAGGACACAGCTACTGAGATAGTAAGAGTGCACAAGCCAGTGAGCACTATCACCATGAGGTAGAGAGTTAGTCTGGTCAAGCCAGTAGGAGGTTATCAGTTAGATTGATAGAGTGTCAACTCACAGCAGACTATGTACAGCAATAAGGAAGTTCAATAAAACAGTGTTGGACCATCTCCTGTGTCAGAAGCCCGTTTCTAGTTTCACTGCATCCAGTTGCAGTCAACGTTGAACCAACTTACTTAACACATCAACCTGGTCTCCACAACAGGGCTGAGGGGAGTGGGCTGAGGGGGGACTGCTGAGGGGAGTGGGCTGAGGGGAGAGTACTGAGGGGAGAGTGCTGAGGGGAGAGGGCTGAGGGGAGAGTGCTGAGGGGAGAGTGCTGAGGGGAGAGGGCTGAGGGGAGAGGGCTGAGGGGAGTGGACTGAGGGGAGAAGGCTGAGGGGAGAGGTCTGAGGGGAGAGGGCTGAGGGGAGAGTACTGAGGGGAGAGTGCAGAGGGGAGAGTGCTGAGGGGAGAGTGCTGAGGGGAGAGTGCTGAGGGGAGAGTGCTGAGGGGAGAGGGCTGAGGGGAGAGTGCTGAGGGGAGAGTGCTGAGGGGAGAGGGCTGAGGGGAGAGGGCTGAGGGGAGAGGGCTGAGGGGAGTGGACTGAGGGGAGAAGGCTGAGGGGAGAGGTCTGAGGGGAGAGGGCTGAGGGGAGAGTGCTGAGGGGAGAGGGCTGAGGGGAGAGTACTGAGGGGAGAGTGCTGAGGGGAGAGTGCTGAGGGGAGAGGGCTGAGGGGAGAGTGCTGAGGGGAGAGGGCTGAGGGGTGAGGTCTGAGGGGAGAGGGCTGAGGGGAGAGTGCTGAGGGGAGAGGGCTTAGGGGGGAGGGCTGATGGGAGTGGGCTGAGGGGAGAGTGCTGAGGGGAGAGTGCTGAGGTTAGAGGGCTGAGGGGAGAGTTCTGAGGGGAGAGGGCTGAGGGGAGAGGCCTGAGGGGAGAGTACCGAGGGTAGAGTGCTGAGGGGAGAGTGCTGAGGGGAGAGTACTGAGGGGAGAGTGCTGAGGGGAGAGGTCTGAGTGGAGAGGTCTGAGGGGAGAATGCTGAGGGGAGTGGGCTGAGGGGAGAGTGCTGAGGGGAGTGGGCTGAGGGGAGAGGGCTGAGGGGAGAGTGCTGAGGGGAGAGGACTGAGGGGAGAGGGCTGAGGGGAGAGGGCTGAGGGGAGAGGGCTGAGGGGAGAGGGCTGAGGGGAGAGGGCTGAGGGGAGAGGGCTGAGGGGAGTGGGCTGAGGGGAGAGGGCTGAGGGGAGAGTGCTGAGGGGAGAGGACTGAGGGGAGAGGGCTGAGGGGAGAGGGCTGAGGGGAGAGGACTGAGGGGAGAGGGCTGAGGGGAGAGGGCTGAGGGGAGAGTGCTGAGGGGAGAGGGCTGAGGGGAGTGCTGAGGGTAGAGTGCTGAGGGGGGAGTGCTGAGGCTGGATTGCTGAGGGGAGAGGGCTGTGGGGAGAGGGCTGAGGGGTGAGTGCAGACGTGAGAGGGCTGAGGGGAGAGTGCTGAGGGTAGACTGCTGAGGGGAGAGGGATGAAGGGAGAGGGGTGAAGGGAGAGTGCTGAGGGGAGAGTGCTGAGGGGAGAGTGCAGACGTGAGAGGGCTGAGGGGAGAGTGCAGAGGAGAGAGTGCAGACGTGAGAGGGCTGAGGGGAGAGTGCTGAGGGGAGTGCTGAGGGCAGAGTGCTGAGGGGAGAGGGCTGAGGGGAGAGTGCTGAGGGGAGAGTGCTGAGGGAGAGTGCTGAGGGGAGAGTGCTGAGGGGAGAGGGCTGAGGGGAGAGTGCTGAGGGGAGAGTGCTGAGGGGAGAGGGCTGAGGGGAGAGGGCTGAGGGGAGAGTGCTGAGGGGAGACTGCTGAGGGGAGAGGACTGAGGGGAGAGGGGTGAAGGGAGAGTGCTGAGGGGAGAGTGTGAGGGCAGATTGCTGAGGGGAGAGGGCTGAGGGGAGAGTGCTGAGGGGAGAATGCTGAGGGGAGAGTGCTGAGGACAGAGTGCTGAGGGGAGAGTGCTGAGGGGAGAGGGCTGAGGGGAGAGTGCTGAGGGGAGAGGGCTGTGGAGAGAGTGCTGAGGGGAGAGGGCTGAGGGGAGAGTGCTGAGGGGAGAGTGCAGACGTGAGAGGGCTGAGGGGAGAGTGCTGAGGGGAGTGCTGAGGGCAGAGTGCTGAGGGGAGAGGGCTGAGGGGAGAGTGCTGAGGGGAGAGTGCTGAGGGAGAGTGCTGAGGGGAGAGTGCTGAGGGGAGAGGGCTGAGGGGAGAGTGCTGAGGGGAGAGTGCTGAGGGGAGAGGGCTGAGGGGAGAGGGCTGAGGGGAGAGTGCTGAGGGGAGACTGCTGAGGGGAGAGGACTGAGGGGAGAGGGGTGAAGGGAGAGTGCTGAGGGGAGAGTGTGAGGGCAGATTGCTGAGGGGAGAGGGCTGAGGGGAGAGTGCTGAGGGGAGAATGCTGAGGGGAGAGTGCTGAGGACAGAGTGCTGAGGGGAGAGTGCTGAGGGGAGAGGGCTGAGGGGAGAGTGCTGAGGGGAGAGGGCTGTGGAGAGAGTGCTGAGGGCAGAGTGCTGTGGGGAGAGGGCTGAGGGGAGCGTGCTGAGGGGAGAGTGTTGAGGGGAGAGGGCTGACGGGAGAGTGCTGAGGGGAAAGGGGCCAGGCAGGGGCGGGAACTCACTTGGTGGCACGCCCCCGATGTCGGTCCTCGGGTGCACCAGCTCTGTCCAGTGCCCTCTGCTTGTGCACGATGAGGGGCCGCAAGTCAGGCACCCCCTCCGGTTCGGGCACGGTCTCACTGGTTATGGGATCTCTTCTCCGGGGGGAGGGGGGTGACAGCATTGTTAGGCGGTCTGATGCATGCGGGTGGATCTATGTTGCCATGGGTGCAGAGGGCACACAGCCAACGCGGCTTGCATGGGTGGCTGCAGCCATGCGGATCACAGCTGTGGTTCTACCGTCCCCCTGGGGAGGGGGTGGGTGTTACACATGTGGAGGGTAGGGGGAGAGAATTGACCAGTTAGTCTGGTCAAGCCAGTAGGAGGTTATCAGTTAGATTGATAGAGTGTCAACTCACAGCAGACTATGTACAGCAATAAGGAAGTTCAATAAAACAGTGTTGGACCATCTCCTGTGTCAGAAGCCCGTTTCTAGTTTCACTGCATCCAGTTGCAGTCAACGTTGAACCAACTTACTTAACACATCAACCTGGTCTCCACAACTCTAAAAAAGTCCAGTGATTCACGACCCTCTGAGAGAAGAAATTCCTCCTAATCTCTGTTTTGAATGGATAACCCCTTCCTCTGAGATTATGCCTTCTAATCCTAAACTCTCCCACAAGGGGAAACACGGGCGGGATTCTCTCACCGGGCCAGAGAATCGCCGCGACCGCTACATGCCCCAATGCCGGGATCTGATTCTCCGGAGAGCGGAGAATCGGCGCCATCGGCGCCGGCGCGGTTGGCATGGCGCCGGTCGGGGGGTCGCTCTACGGGGGCCCCCCGACGATTCTCCGCCCGGGATGGGCCGAGCGGCTGTACAAAAATAACCCGAGTCCCGCCGGCGCTGTTCTAACCTGGTCTTACCCGGCGGGACCTCGGTGTGGAAGGATCCGGGAGCGGCCTGAGGGGGCTGAGGGGGACTGTGGCCTGGCCCACGATCGGGCCCCACCGATTGGCGGGCCGGCCTCTCGGGCTGGGGGCCTCCTTTGTTCCGTGCCGGCCCCTGTAGCCCTGTGCCATGTTGCATCGGGGCTGGCGCGGAGAAGGGAGACGTAAACCGCGCCAGTGCCACCGCGCATTCGCAGACCCGCGGCGCCCATCTGACGCCGGGATCGGCAAATTGCTGCTCTTGAGGCCATGTTGATGCCGTCGAGAAACGCGACGGAGTTTACGACGGCGTCAACACTTCGCCTCAGGATCAGAGAATCCCGCCCATCCTCTCAACATCTATCATGTCCAGCCCCCTGAGAATCCCATCTGTCTCAGTCAGGTCACCTCTCATTCTTCTAAACTCCAATGAGTACAGACCCAACCTACCCAAACTCTCCTCATAAGTAAATTCCTCACCTGGGATCAACCGAGTGAACCTTCTCTGGACCACCTGCAATGCCAGGATGTCTGGTGGGAAAAGCTTTGCAAGACAATGGGGGAAAGGAGCAAAGGGGAGAATGGAACTAATTAGAGAGTTCTTCCCAAATGCTGGCACAGGCATGATGGGCTGAGTGGCGTCCTTCTGTGCTGTAAGATTCTACGAGGTTAAAATGTTAACATGGTGGCGCAGTGGTTAGCACTGCGGCCTCACGGCACCCAGGTTCGATCCTGGCTCTAGGTCGCTGTCCGTGTGGAGTTTTCACATTCTCCCCGTGTTTGCGTGGGTTTCGCCCCCACAGCCCCAAAAAATGTGCAAGCTAGGTGGATTGAACACGTAATCAAGAACCTATCTATCTCTGTCTTAAAAACACTCCGTGAATTGGCCTCCACAGCCTTCTGTGGCAAAGAGTTCCACAGATTCACAACCCTCTGGCTGAAGAAATTCCTCCTCATCTCTGTCTTAAAGGATCGTCCCTTTAGTCTGAGATGGTGTCCGGTGTGAGAATGGAATGGCGACATTCGGCATTAGAGCTAAGCATTATTCTAGTCCATTGCCCGAGGTTACCTCTCGGTTATCATACACTGAAGCATCAGGGACAATTATCCTCAATTTGAGTCACTCCACTGTTAGGAACATAGGAACGGGAGTAGACCATTCAGCCCCTCAAGCCTGTCCCGCCATTCACTGAGCTCACGTCTGATCTATGATCTAACTCCATTTCCCTTTACTATCTTTGCTGAATAAAAATCTATCTCAGATTTAAAATTAAGAACTGTTCTAGCTTCAACTACTGTTTGTGGGATAGAATTCCAAACCTCTACCACCCTTTGAGCGAAGCAGCTCTTCCCAACATCTCTCCTGTTTGGCCGAGCCATAATTTTGAGATTATGCCTCGAGTTTTAGAATCGCCAAACAGTGGAAATCTTAATCTGCCCTGTCTTTCCCTGTTAATCTCTTGAATACTTCGATCATATCACCCCTTAACCTTCTAAATTCAAGTTGAACTAGTTAAATTGGTTGTGACTAATCCATTAAACAAAGCCTGTTGGGTAAAAAAGACTTGCATTTATATAGCACTTGCCACAACCACAGGAGGCGGCAAATCGATTTCCAGTAGGAGACAGTGGCGTACTGGTACTGTCACTGGACTCTTAATCCTGAAACTCAGGCGAGTACTCTGAGACCATGGGTTCAAACCCCACCACGGCCGCTGGCATTTAAGTACAATCAACCAAATATGGAGTATGAAGCTAGTAATGGTGACCGAAGCTATCATCAATTGCTGTAAAAAGACATCTGGTTCACTAATGCCCCTTTAGGGATGGAAATCTGCCATCCTTACCTGGTCTGGCCTATAGATCCACAGCAATGTGATTGACTCTCAAATGGCCCAGCAAGCCACTCAGCTCAAGGGCAATTCAGGATGGACAACAGATCATGGCCCAGCCAGCAATGCCCACCTCCCACAAAATAATTTTAAGAAGTCATCAAAATTGACGTTTAATTTATAAAACACAGCACGATCCCACTAACGGTCACGTCACCCCCAAATAGTGGGCGGGATTTACCGAGTAAACCACTGCGTGTTTTCCGGCGGCGGAGGCAGCCCGCCAGCGGGAGTTTCTGGTCCCGTGATTCCCGTTGACTGCACCCCTCGTTGCCGGGGAACCCGTGCGCCGTCCGTGGAACAGGCGTATTCCGCCGGCATGAACAGCTGGTAAATTCCGCCCAGTGGATTCGAACACCACTCCAGAGATTTGACCGCAAAATCTGGACAGGTGTTCCTGGTGCAGCACTGAGAGAGTGCGGCAGTGTCAGGTGTACCACCATTTGGATGAGATGTTACAGAGAGCTTCTTACTCAGGTGAATGGAAAAGATCCTATGGTAATTTTTAAAGCCCTGTCCAATATTTATCCATCAACCAACATCACAGAGCAGGTTAGCTGGTTATTATCACGATTCTATATGTGGGAGCTTGCTGTGCGCAAATAGGTTACCGTGTTTCCCACAATGACAACAGAATGACAACATGACAAGAAGTACCGCAAAGCACGTTGGAAGAAGTTGTGAACGGTGAGGTATAAAAGTCAGCCTTTCCTTTTAAAATGTAATATTTGTAGGAGTACTCGATGCTGACACCAGGGGCAAAAGGTTCTCTCTGAGAGCGGTTGACTCTCTATTGTCCCCTCATTGACGGGCAATAAACTCTGGCCTAGCCAGTGATGCCCACATCTCATGAACAAATAATAAAGAAAATTGGCGGTAACATTAATAAGGAGATGAAGGGAAACAATTTCCTCCAAAGAGGGAGAGTTAATATGCTCCCTGGGGAAAGCGGGCAGATCATCAAGGACCCCTCCCACCCGGCTTACTCACTCTTCCAACTTCTTCCATCGGGCAGGAGATACAGAAGTCTGAGAACACGCACGAACAGACTCAAAAACAGATTCTTCCCCACTGTTACCAGACTCCTAAACAACCCTCTTTTGGACTGATCTGATTAACACTACACCCTGTATGCTTCATCCGATGCCGGTGTCTATGTATTTACATTGTGTACCTTGTGTTGCCCTATTATAGATTTCCTTTTCTTTTCATGTAATAAATGATGTGTTGAGCTGCTCGCAGAAAAGTACTTTTCACTGTACCTCGGTACACCTGACAATAAACAAATCCAATCCACTCCTGCACCTCTGATGTTGTATTGAATAAAAAATTGAAAACAAAGCTCCAACAGAGTTCTTGGTTATAATGCAAACTTCCAAGGATCTAGGGAGTGAGTGAAAGGCCGTTAATAAATAAATGAAAATGAAATGAAAATCGCTTATTGTCACAAGTAGGCTTCAAATGAAGTTACTGTGAAAAGCCTCTAAATAACACGCACCCTTTTGTTAATATTTATCGTGCTTTGGCTTGACTGGAGAGTCTACCTTGCTAAAGCTTTTAAAGCCACTCTTTAACCCAATGTTATGGTTTACGTCATCCCAGAGCTTCTGCGTTCCGACTGTGAGGTATTGGTGGGGCCGGAGGGAGGGGCGGGGGGGGGGTCGTCGGTCAACATAAGGTAGTTTGCAGCCCAATAGTGACACCGTCTGGCCACTCCATGAACAGCGACTTCAGGATACAAGACAATTCCTTCGATAATGAAAGCAAATTACTGCGGATGCTGGAATCTGAAACAAAAAGCAGAAAATGCTGGACAATCTCAACAGGTCTGACAGCAGCTGTGGAGAGAGAGGGGTGCTAATGTTTCGAATCTGGATGACTCTTTGTCAAAGTTTTGTCAAGAACAATTTGTTCTCCCGAAAGGCCCTTTTGTAGCCTCTTTTTGCGTACAGACGTTGACTCGTGTCAGATTCCACCAGCACCTCCCTCCTCCAAACATCCATTCTGGATGTGGGCGGAAGGCAATTAGATCGCGCAAGGAAGGGAAAGATTTACATTGGAGCCTGTGCCCATCCCCTCCCAACTTAGCCAGAAAGAACGACAACTGGCAAGACTTGTTTAGGGATGGAATTTCAGAATTTGGGGGCTAGACCCTAAGAAATAGCAGCAGAAGTGGGCCATTCGGCCCATCAGGCCTGCTCCGCTATTCACTGGGATGGCTGATGGAACAGCTTGGTGAAAAAGCAACAGAACTCCGAGAGAGTGAAATTCAGAGTGGGGGAGTTCCACCCACCACCCTCACTGTGTCCGTCATCCTCAACACTCTGCCCTGCCTCGTATGCTGTGGTTGTGTAAGGTGCGATGTATAAGTATTGTTGCCCGTTTTGATCCCAACAGCGTCGCCAATACTGTTGCTAATATTCCTGATAATATTGGTGAACCACAAGCCTTCCCTTATATCGATCAAATGACCACACAACCAGTTAGTTAGTTCAAAAGATGGTTTATTTACATACACAAGAGTTACCTTGACATGCAAACACAATTTCTACTACGAGTTAAATTGCACCTATCAGCTACAATAACCTATACTTAACTTCAGGGCGACCGGCACTGTGCAAAATGGATAAGACCTTTATCTGGAATTCACTTGGCTGGTTTGAAGAAAGTGGCTCTGTCTGTGCTGGGTTCATCCATCAGGTAGCGATCGTTGGTCTTGAACTTGGCTGGCTGTTCCTGCTACAATTGGGTTGGCACAGGCTGGATCCAAAAGAGACAGAACACAAAGCTGAGTCCTCTTTTATCCCTCTGGGATTTCGCGCTCCTTGGGGCGGTCCTTAACCTTGGACCAAATAATTCAACAGGGCTCTAATCACTGTCTTCGATTTCGGCCAATAAAGGGGTGGGTGCCTTGGTCGCTGAGCGGGACCTTAGCGGTCATTGACCTTGGCGGTTTGGCTTTCTGAGTAAGGGGAGTGGCGCCAATCAGTCTGTGGCTGTCCTAGTTTCTTGATTGGAGTTCTATTGTCCTGGGAGAATGGGCCATTAGAATGTAAATGAGTGGGGGGGGGGGGGGGGAGTTTCGATCAGGTTTGGTTACCTGTGTTTCAAATACACATAGGCTCTGTATCTGTCTGAGTCCTGGGTTGGCCATAATTCCCATGGTCCTTTGCAGGTGGCCATCTTAGATGGCTACTTCCCGTCCTCTTGATCTTGAACGCGAAGCGTGGTGGGTCATACTATTGATCCCTGTTCATCCTTGGTGGCCCGGTCACCCTTGGTCAAGGTAAGGTTCTACTCTACTCTATCCTATGGTTTGGGACATTTACCTAATATTTCTTTAATACATCCATAAATTAATTAATCTCTAACCGTCACTATAATTTGGGTCACTATAAAACATTTAATTTATCCACACAGTTGATCTCTAGCTAACACTATCTAAGCTACTCTCATGCTGCTGGTGAATATCGAGAGAACCTATATACAGTACAAAATTCAAAACAGCAGCATCACATGATTCTACTTAATCCTAATAAAGTTAAAGAGGTACATGGTTTATTCTTAGCAGTGATGAGTAAATGCGTTTAATTTTGTTGAATTCCAAAGAAGGGGGCTCGGGCTGTATAGATCGGGGAGCGGGAGGCTTTTGCTCGCCATTTACGGAGTCAAAGTGTCTGAATGACACTGCAGATTATTGCAATTACTAAAAGGGCCTCTACTATGTATGAAAGGGGGTTCCATTTGGCAATGTTTTCACACCAAATGAGGGTCTCGATGTCTGTCTTTATGTGTGGTGTAGTGTCCGGGCTGGTGGTGGCCTGTTGTGTGGTAGTGTTCGGGGCTGGTGTGGGGTTTGTAACGAACGTGTGTTCCGCGCGCAGTTGCAGAAGTTCAGCGATGATCCAAACGCTTGTCAGCAGTCCTTGCTTCATCCTGTGTTTTCTGTTTTCCGTGTAATCCTGGGGGTGCAAGCATAGTATCTGTTATTATCTTCGGTTAATATCTCGTTTTATTAGTCTTTCTCTCCTTACTCCAATAACGTTATGATTGTCACCATGTGTGACCCCCTCATTTTTTTTTTTTTAAATACCATTTTGGAGAGACAAGAAATGCAAATTTTCAAAGTACAGAGATTCTCGCAGCTTGTGGTCGATGCGGGGAGTGGGAGGACAATTTCTCCGACCAGTCTTTTCTTTACTTGCAACCAGTGGTGGTTGAGGCTTATCTTAACCAGCCGAATTTCAGGGCGGCCAGTGTTATAGAGTTTCGTCCCAGGGTTCAGAGGTAGTTCGCGTGTAGCAGCGTGTATAGCAACCAATTGTGTCATATGTGTAAATAGCAGGTGGGGAGTCACCAGGGGATCGCGGAAAGTAAAGGAAAGAAGGGGTGAGCGTACAGAACATGGCAAAATGCATTCTTTAAACCACAACCAAAGGGAGAGTAAAGAAGGTGAAACTAAGGCCTGCCAAAGACGGTGCAGAGTGTAGAGAGTCATTCCAGAGCGTATGAAGTGACGGGAACATGAGATGCATGTGGGCTGCAGGATAAGAATGGGTGGGATCCCGGGTAGGGCAGGGGTTAGTGCCGTACTCCACTACCCGAGCTTAACTGACCGGATGCATTTGGGGTCCTCAGGTAGGGCGGGGACTAGTGCCGTTACTCTCTACCTGGGTGACATGGGTGGACATAATAGTTTGTAGTCGGGTTAAACGTGTCATAAAGACTGGGAGAACAGTGATCTTTTTTCCGACAAACTTGTGCCTTTAACTGTCATAGGGCATCGTACCCTCGAATCAGAAGAGTAATTTTGTGTTGGGCGACATGAATTAAAACCATGTAGTAGAAAAGAATAAGGAAAAAGGTGGGCAGGCTGCATCAGAACTTGGACAGCAGATGCTTAGGCGGTGTCTCTTTCTCATCATCTGGACACCTCAGGGTTCTGTACCAAACAGTGTTGTAAAAGCAATACCAAAATGAGAGTCAGTAGCTGAATCATCACCATCTCCCGGTTGCCAGACTCGTGTCTGCCATTTCTGTGCCATGGCCGCGTGGGCCGTTGGATGGTCCGAATCGTCGTGCCTTACTAGTCTGCAAGAGTTGTCGCGGTGCCAAAGAGAGGCTTGATTGTCGTGAGGCGTAGGGGCGGTGGGAGTAGAGGGCAAGTTACTGTGGTCGGGCGGTGGCTGTGGCGATGGCGGTGGCTGGGGCAGGGCACATAGGGGATCAAAGATATCTAAGTCGTGATTCCGGGGGATGGGGTGACGGGGGGCAGTGAGATTGCGCCAGTGTTCAGGGATAGTAATCACATCCGGAGGCTCTCGCTGTCGTCGGAGTCAAGTTCAAGGTGAAAGTCCGTACCTGTGGGCGGAGACAAGTTCGGGTCTGTGGGCGTGGACAAGGGATAAATGCTGGCATGGTTTTGTCAAAGCAGGCTTTACTCTGCTTCCTTCTAGTGCCTAATCGGACAGCTGCAGCGAGCTGTGTCGTTTTAATGTTATCTGTAACCTGTTGGACTGCTTTTTCGTGGGTGAGGGCGGTCACTGTGGGGCTTGCCAAATCGAGGCCTAATAAATATTCAATACCCTTCATGGGCCGTCTGGTCATGAGTGTGGGGCGGGTGAAACCTGTGGAACTGGAAACGGTGTTCCGAATAAACATGAGAGCAAATAGGAGGACTGCGTCCCACGTGGTATTGTTCTGTTGCAACATCTTTCTAATGGTCACTTTAACAGTTCGATTCATTCTCTCAACCATGCCGCTGGATTGGGGGTCATAGGCTATATGGAATTTCTCCCTGATCCCAAAAATTGTTAAAATATTTTGCATGACTCTGCCGGTGAAGTGGGAGCCTTGGTCTGACTCAATGCTGCGGGGGAGACCCCAGCGTGTGAATAGCTGTTGGGTCAAAATCTTAGCGGTGGCCTTTGCTGTGTTTGTCCATGAGGGAAATGCTTCTACCCATTTAATAAAGGTGTCGATTACAACCAGCACGTACTTGGATCCATTTCTGCAAGGGGGAAGGGGGCCAATGTAATCGAGTTGCAAATTTGTCCAATTACCATTCACAGGTCGGGTGTGACGTAATTGTCCTTTTTTTGGGCAATGGTTTTGTCTATCCCCTGATGTCCGTGTCCGTCATGAAATTGCTAAATGAGCTGCTTTCTGTCCTGGGTGGGGACCACATAAATTCAATTTTTAAAAACTATGCCGTCCTGTACAGTCAGTGCGTCCTTCCATTCATCATAGGGGGCTGGGAAGTTGCCGTCTAAAATCTGTTTGAGGGTGTCGTCTGCTTTTTGGGCTTGGGATAGATTCTCAATATTGGTCTAGGAAACCGGGACTGAGTGTATCGGTTCGCTTTCGGGTGGCTGCCAGAAGTGACCATGGCGTGACTCTGCTTTGGCTAAGGCATCTGCCTTTACATTAGCGGGTAGGGAGGAGCGATGATGGCTTCTTACTTTAATGATACGGTATGTGCGATCTGAGGCTGTCTTGAGAATGTGCTTTAACAACGGGGCAGAGGGTAGGGGTTTTCCATTGGCTGAAACAAAACCTTGAGATTCCCACAGGGGCAGGAATTCTGTTAAACTGTTGCACATATACAGGCTGTCCGAGTATATGTCTGCGGGGGTTGGAAAAGAATCGGGGTGCTGAACTACATAGCTATGGCTGCGAGTTCTGCTGCTTGTGAACCTCGGTGGCCGGGCAATTTTAAAGAGATCTCTTCTAGTGGGCGTCCCTGCGCGTCTTCTACGTAAATTCCACAACCAGTTATCCTAACTCCGTTTTCGATTGTGGAGGAACCGTCTACATACATTTTTTAAGTATCCTCTGTGGCTCGGGAATCCTGTGTCTTACTGCCTGCTCGTGGATGTAGTGACTTTGGGATAAAGGGTCCTGTGTGGTGTTGGGCTGCTATGATCTGGCACTCATGTGGGGTCCCTGTATATTGGAGATTATCGGCCAGAAATGTGTGGGTCTTGGTGCGTTTTACCGTGATGTTCCTGCCTTGTAACAGTAGTGTCCAGCGAGCTGCTCTGATTTGGCTGACTGAACCGTCCTTTAATCTACCGTCTAGTAATAGTTGAGTGGGGGTGTGCTCAGTCAAGATCGTGACTGGGTTGAGGCCTGTGATGTAAGCAAAGTACTGTACTGCCCAAAAGACTGCAAGCAAGTGCTGTTCGCAGGCTGAGAATCCTTGCTCTATGGGGTCTAATACTCTTGGGGCGTAGGCTACGGGTCCTAAGTGATCGTGTTGTTCTTGCAGGAGTACTGCTGACAGGGTTCGGTTGGTGGTTGCCACTTCGATGGCATAGGGCAAGTCTGGGTCTGGAACTTGTAAAGCGGGGGCTGTGCCTAGGGTGTGTTTTAAATCATCAATGGCGTCTGTGTGCTGCGGAAGCCATTCCCATGGGGCGTTCTTTTTAAGGAGTTCTCAGAGTGGGGCTGCTTTAGTGGAAAAACCATCTATACGATTTCTACAATATCCTACCAAACCTAGGAATGACCGGAGTGCAGTGACGTTTTGGGGCAGGGGCAATTTGACGATGGATTCAATGCGTTTTTGCTCAATTTCTCTCTTCCCATGGGTGATGATGGTGCCTAAATAAAGAACCTTTTCCTTTAAAATCTGGGCCTTTTGGGGGTTTACCTTACATCCGATGGATTGCAGTAGGCATAGTAATCCCGATAAGAGCTCTACGCGTTCCTCTTTTGTGTCCGTTTGCAAGAGCAGATCGTCTACATATTGTATTAGGCATTTGGGTCGGGAAAATTTAGAAAGTCCGTTGGCCAATTGTCGGTGGAAAATGGAGGGGGAGTTTTGGAATCCTTGTGGGAGGCATGTCCACGTGTATTGCTGCCCTTGAAACATAAACGCAAACTTATACTGGCAGGCGTTGTCTAACGGGATGGACCAAAAGCCATTGCTGATGTCCAGCACTGTGAAATATTTTGCCTGCACTCCCTGTTTTAGCCATCTGAGATGGCCACCTGCAAAGGACCTTGGGAATTATGGCCAACCCAGGACTCCGCCAGATACAAAGCTTCTGTGTATTTGAAATGCAGGTAGCTCGACCTGATCGAAACCCCTGCTCGTTTGCATTTTAATGGCCCATTCCCCTGGACAATAGGACTCCAATCAAGAAACCGGTACAGCCACAGACTGATCAGAGCTGCTCCCTTTACTCAGAAAGCCCAACTGACAAGATCAATGACCGCTAAGGACCCACCCAGCCACCAAGGCACCCGCCCCTTTATTGGCCGAAATCGAAGGCAGTGATTAGAGCTCTGTCGAACTATTGGATCCAAGGTTAAGGATCGCCCCAAAGAGCGCGAAATCCCAGAGGGATAAAAGGGGACACAACCATGTGTTCTGTCTCTTTTGGACCCGGTCTGTGCCAGCCTCCTTTGAATCTGGCCTGTGCCAGCCCAACTGCAGCATAACGACCAGACAGCCAAGTTCAAGACCAACGATCGCTACCTGACGGATGAGCCCAGCAGAGACAGAGCCACTTCTTCAAACCAGCCACGTGAGATCAAGATAAAGGCCTTATCCACTTGCACAGTGCCGGTCGCCTGAAGTTAAGTATAGGTTATTGAGGTTGATAGGTGTAGTTCAACTTGTAGTACATTGTGCTTGCATGTCGAAGTAACCCTGGTGCGTAAATAAAGCATCTTTGAACTTGAACTGACTAACTGGTTGTGTGGTCATTTGACCGATATACGGGAAAGCCTTCTGGTTCAGTAAGAGAAATAGAAACACCCACAGTATTGTTGACGCTGTTGGGACATAACATCATATCACAAAAAGAGCCTCGGTATCATATTGGCGACTCTAAAGAGCAACATTATTGGTGACGCTGGTGGGTACTATTCCATTAAATTGGCAACACTGTTTGAGCATTGTCTCGGGACTCGTGGCACCAGTGGGGGCTGCTAAAGGGGTTACCTTGTTAAGTTCTCAGTAGTCGATCGTTAGTCACCATGAAGCATCGTGCTTTTTTACGGGCCAAATTGGGGCATTATTTGTGGACGCTACGGGTCTAATAACTCCTTGGTCTAACAAACTGTTAATAACCTTCGAAATCTCACCCTCGGCTTGCTGTGAGAAACCGTATTGCTTTTGCGGCTTTGGATCGGGACCTGAAATCTTCACTGTACCTGGGATCTTCCCACAGTCGTGTTTGTGTTGTGCGAACGAAGCTTTGTGTTTTATGAGGATCTCTCGAATCGTCTGGTCCGCACTAACTGTTTGCGGATTAATCCAATAGTCCCCTACTGAGCAAATCCTGTTTTCATAATCCCCTACTGTGAGCGTAGTGGGGGCCCTAACTGTTTTGGCCATTCGTCAGACACATTTGTTTACTGGGTCAAACGAAAGGTTAAGGGAGCTCATAAAATCAATGCCTAGAATTTGCTCTGCTGTTTGGGGTAAGTCAACTAAAATGACGGTGTGTCTGGTGCTAATGTTCCCTATCTGAATGGCTACGGGAGCTGTGATACATCCTTGCTGTATGTGGACGGTGAAGCCACTCAGGGTGATGGTGTCTGTGGTGGGCCATTTGTCCTGTTGAAATGAAATACAATTGGAAAAGTGTGAGGTTATGCACTTTGGAAGGAGGAATCTAGGCATAGACTATTTTCTAAATGGGGAATTGTTTCGGAAAGTAGAAGCACAAAGGGACTTGGGAATCCTTGTTCACGATTCTCTTAAGGTTAATGTGCAGGTTCAGTTAGCAGTTAGGAAGGCAAATGCAATGGTAGCATTCATGTCAAGAGGGCTAGAATACAAGACCAGAGATGTACTTCTGAGGCTGTATAAGTCTCTGGTCAGACCCCATTTGGAGTATTGTGAGCAGTTTTGGGCCCCATATCTAAGGAAAGAGTCCAGAGGAGGTTCACAAGAATGATCCCTGGAATGAAGAACTTGTCGTAAGAGGAACGTTTGAGGACTCTGGGTCTGTACTCGTTGGAGTTTAGAAGGATGAGAGGGGATCTTATTGAAACGTACAAGATACTGCGAGGCCTGGATAGAGTGGACGTGGAGAGGATGTTTCCATTTGTAGGAAAAACTAGAACCAGAGGACACCATCTCAGATTGAAGGGACGATTCTTTAAAACAGAGATGGAGGAATTTCTTCAGCCAGAGGGTGGTGAATCTGTGGAACTCTTTGCCGCAGAAGGCTGTGGAGGCCAATTCACTGAGTGTCTTTAAGACAGAGATAGATAGGTTCTTGATTAATAAGGGGATTCGAGGTTATGGGGAGAAGGCAGGAGAATGGGGATGAGAAACAATATCAGCCATGATTGAATGGCGGAGCAGGCTCGATGGGCCGAGTGGCCTAATTCTGCTCCTATGTCTTATGGTGTGTACAAGTTACGAAAAACCAAGGTCCCCTTGTTAAACAGATTCAAGCACAGGCTTCTTCCAGAGTTTATTTGTCAGGTCCTGTGGCGATGGGGGGGATTGGCGATGAGGGGAGGATTGGCGATGGGAAGATTAGTGATGGGGGGACATTGGTGATGGAGGGGATTGGAGATGGGGGGAATTAGTGATGTGGGGGGAATTGGCGATGGGGGGGCCATTGGTGATGGGGTGGGGTGGGCAATGGGGAGAATTGGCGATGGTGGGGAATTGGCAATGGGCAGGGCTGTGAAGTCCTCGGTAAAGAAATTCTGAATTCACGGCGATAGGTGCATGACGGTCCGTGGACACCCCTGTTGGAACAGAGATGCCTTTGTGTCGCAGCATCAGTGGCTGGGCCATACTTCAGGATACCCTCTGCTCAATGGGTAGCGAGCTAGAAAAGGTGCCCGAAAAATAATGTGGCCCACGTTCTCCTGGCTGGGTAACCACATTGTACATATTCACAGAGGGTTGTGAATCTTTGGAATTCTTCATCCCAGAGGGTTGTGGATGTTTCATTGTCGAATACAGTTAGGGTTGGGATAGAAAAATATTTGGTCTCACGGGTAATCATGGGACATGGGCGGTGGGATTCTCCGACCCCCCGCCAGGTCAGAGAATCACCGGGGGTCGGCGTGAATCCCGCCCCCGCCCCCCTCCAAATTCTCCCGATGCCCCCAAAAAATTGCCCCGGCCTGAGTTGCGCCGCCGTCCTCGGAGAATGGCGGGGACCAGCGCGACTCAATGGGACCCGGGGCTCCACGAATTCTCAGGCCCTCGATGGGCCGAAGTCCCGCCCGTTCGTTGCCAGTCCCGCCGGCGTAAATTAGAGTAGGACCCTTACTGGCAGGACCTAGCGTCGCGGGCGGCCTCCAGGGTTCTTGTGGGGGCGCAGGGGGGGATCTGGCCCCAGGAAGTGCCCCCACAGTGGCCTGGCCCGCAATCGGGGCCCACCGATCCGCGGGCGGGCCTGCGCCGTGGGGGCACTCTATCCTTCCGCACCGGAGGCTGTGGGCCTCCGCCATTCCCGGTGCGGAAGCGAAGACCTCTGCGCGTGCGCGGGGATGACGCCAGCACACGCCGGTTAGGGGAGAATCCCGCCCGGGGAGTGGGGGGAAAGTAGAGTCGAGGCAGGTCAGCCATGACCATACTGAATTTTGGAGCAGGGTTGGCGAGGCGGATGGGTCTATTCCTGCTCCAGCTTCTTGTGGGTTGAATCATTTCAATTTGGTCTGACAAAGCCGCCCCCACATACAGCACCAATTTAGCCGAGTGACTCACAAATCCAGAGGCGGTCAGCTTACATTTGGAACTCTCCTTTTGCAGAATCATCTCAATGGATCACCATTGGAATCCTGCACTCCTGGATGATCCTGGAGGTTCTTGCATCTCTGTGGCAGCTTCTTGAATCTCAGGCCTTCCCAAAGCACCCTTACAGCTAACAAAGTACTTTGCAAAGTGCGGGGACTGTTGCAATGATGGGAGCCGCTCTATGCATAGGAGGATCCCACAAACCAAAATGTGGTCATGACCAGATAGCGGGGAAACAAAATACCACCCCTGCTGAAATTCCCAAACAGAAAATTCTGGAACAGCGCAGGCAGCAGCTGTGGGGCGAGAAATAAAGTGAACATTTCAGGTTTCATCAGAACCGGAGGGAGTTAGAGAATGGGTCAACTCAAGTGTTGAGCCTGGAAGGGTGTAAAGAGCTTAATTGAAAGAGGAGGTGCTGTTCCTCCAATTCACATGGAGCATCACCAGAAGAGGAAAGGAGGCCAAGGGCAAATCATGGAGTGCAGGAGGCCATTTGGCCCATCGAGTCTGGACCGACTCTCTGAAGAGCACCCCACTGAGGCCCACTCCCTCACCCTATCTCCGTAACCCAATTAACCTTTGAACATCAAGGGACAATTTAGCGTGGCCAATCCACCTAACCTGCACATCTTTGGACTGTGGGAGGAAAGCGGAGCACCCGGAGGAAACCCACGCAGACACGGGGAGAAAGCACAAACTCTACACACTCACCCGAGGCCGGAATTAAACCCGGGTCCCCGGTGCTATGTGGCAGCAGTGCCGCCCCTTTGGATGCAGGGCGGAGCGGAAACGTGGCGGGCAACCGGAAGCTCAAGAGTCACGTTTGCGGACTGAGCGGAGGGGCTTGGCGAAGCAGTCACCGATCAGCTTACGGTTTTCCCAGTGGAGGGCAAACGTCACCATGAGCAGCAGACACAGCAACTAAACTGAAAGAAGCACACCCGAATTCCCATTCGAGTGTTTGGAGCCTTGAACAGCGAGGTGGAAAGGGTAGCTTTCCTGAGGGGGCTTGGCAGGGGAGGTGGCGAGATGTTGCCACCAGGGGGAAGAGTCTCGGACAAGGGGACATAGCTACAAGATAAAAGGCTGGTCGTTTGAAACGGAGGTGCATAGAAATTTCTTCCAGCAGAGGGTGGTGAACCTGGATCATTCAGTGTTTAAAGTGGAGGTGGATAAATATTTGATAGTTGGAGGATTAGAGGGCGATGGGGAAATGGTACAGAAAAGGGTGTGGAGGCCGGCATAGATCAGCAACGATTGTGTTGAATGGCGGGGCAGGTTTGAAGGGCCTGGTGGCCTCCTCCTGTTTTGCATTCTTGTGTAGCTGGTGCCTCTCTTGCTCATGGAGGTGCTGGGGCACAGCGGATATTGTGCGGCGGGCGATTGAGGCATGGACCAAGATGCCGCGGAGGGATCAGTCCGTTCAGCGTACTGCGGGTGGGGAGGGTAGAGGAAGATCTGTTTGGTGGTGGTCCCACACAGGCGGAGGGTGATCCCTCGAATGTGGAGGCTGCAGAGGTGGCCAGTGAGAATATTGGGAACTCCATCCTCAACCTGGGATGGGAAGGGATGAGAGCGGAATGTGGGGAATGAGAGAGAGAGAGAGAAACAAGTTGAGAAAGGAAGTCACGTTGGAAACACTGGTATACAAGGTTACGTTGTCTGAAGAAATATAATGCACACAGATTAGCTTTAATATTGCTCGTTGTGGGGTAGATATAATACAGGACACAAGGGCAAACTCCCTCACTCTTTTAATAAGTAAAATCATTTGCATCTTTTCAAGATGGACCCAGATCTCACCCCAAAGGTGGATTCTTGGAAAGGTCACTGGTTATTCAGTTCAGACATTTTATAGCGCCCCGAATTCCTTTACATAAGGTCAAGGTGCATGACCTTAAATGCTGCCAGCATCTGTGGTGGAGAATCGGTTTAAGGGACGTATCCCTGTTTAGACAGATACCATTTTCTCAAGGAATACCTAACCCTGGTTCAGCTGCACCATCTAGTGGATAGAACAGAAACTGCAAAAACAATCACCTCAGTTCAAAAGTACTTCCAGTGGGTGGGAATTGTGACATATTGAGTGAGAATTTATGCCGACATACCCCACTGCCTCCTCTCCCCACTTCCCCATCTCCAGGCTCCTCAGTTGGAGACACTGTTGAGAATGTTTACAAGTGCTACTCCAGGACTGGCCCTCCCAAAATCAATGGCTCAGACCACTCAGAAACTCGGTGACTTAATTTGATCCCGGGACTGTTAACTGTTTCCAAGTCGATATAGTCTCCATCTCGAAGACTGCCTACTTCCACCTCGATAACACTGCATCACTCCACACTGGCTTTAACGCATTCAAAGCAGTGACCCTTATTCCCCCCCTGCCCATTTGTTAGCTCGAGACATGACTAGTCCAATGCTCCCAGGCAGGCCTCCTATCTTTCAAGCCTCATAAAGCCTAGCTCACCCGAAATACTGCTGAATGTGTCCTAACTCACACCAAGTCCTATTCCGTGGAAGTTAACATGAGGGTGCAGCAAGCAATTAGAAAGGCAAATGGTATGGTGGCCTGTATCGCAAGAGGAATTGAGTACTTGAGTAAATAAATCTTGCTTCAATTATATAGAGCCCCGATGAGTCCGCACCCGGAGTATTGAGTGCAGTTTCACCCCATTATCGAAAGAAGGATAGATATACTTGTCACAGAGGGAGTGCAGCAGACATTCATCAAACTGATACCTGGGGTGGCTATGAGAGATTGCAAGACCGGATCTGTATTCTTTGGCGTTTAGAAGAACGTGACACAATCTCATTGAATCTTACGAAAAATCTTATAAGGGGTGAGACAGGGTAGCTGCAGAATGGCGGTTTCTCCTATAGCTGGGGAGGTCGAGAACCAAAGGCCAAAATGTCCGGATCAGGTGCAGGCCAAGACAAGGATGAATTTCTTCACTCAGGAGGGTGGTGAATCTTTGCAATTCTTTGCCTCAGAGGGCTGCAGAAGCTCAGTCATTGAGCATACTCAAAAGCAGGAATCGATACAATTTCTGGACACTAATACTAATGGCAGCGAGTTGACACGCTGCACGCTCCCACAAACAGCAATGAAATAATGGCCAGTTTCCTTGACTAACTGAGGTTAGCAGCCGATAAATATTGGCCAGCATATTGAGTCATCGTTCCAGGTGCCCACTAGCCTTTGAAGTGGGCTAACCGAATGGAACACAAAATAAGATTGATACTAAAATGTGCATTCATAGCTTTGGAATAGATAAAATGCAGCAAGAGCTCTTTCTGGGCATGATGGGAAATTTAGCCAATGCTATCAAAGCACGATGGGATCTTTGGCCAAGGATAGTACTGGAAGTACTGATTTTAAAATTACTTCCCTCCTTCTTGATTCCGTGTCAGAGGGAATAATTTCTCTCCACCTATCCCACCAAATCAAAACATTTTAAAATCTCAATCAGATTACCCCCTTGAATCGCCAATCGTTCGGGGAAAAGTAGCCGCGTTTATGTAAACCGTCCTCCTAATTCAAACCGTCAGTGACTTTGGGATGTCCTCACACACGACCGGATACATTTTGAGGTGTAGTCACTGGTATAATTTAATTGTAGAAGCAGGAGGAATAAGCACAGCCAGAACTTCAGCAGGAATAAAATAAATTTCCAGTTCAATTCGACTCCCCAAAATCATGCACAGATCAAAACATTCATGTAAAACATTAAAAAATGCGGAGTACAAGACATACCGATTGAGAGGACATCAACAATACAAAGGCACAAATCTGGCGTACTTCAGTAAATATTGGGTCAACTATTGCATCTCAAAAATCAATTGCAACAAGGCAACTCCCGGCCCTCCCTGCGCTGAACCTGGATGTCAAACGACTTGAGATTCTTGGATTTCCATTGGCCATTGCCTCCATTTTCTCTTCAGCCATCTGGAAGGTGCCACGGGAGATAAATAACCCGCAAAGCACCCATCTCTTCCTCCCCTGCTTCCCCCAACCCAAGCTCTTGCTACCTGCGGAAGGATCAAATGGGTTGAACCTGGTGGGGTGGGGGAAGGATGGGTGTGAGGGTCATCAGCTCCTTGGGACACATCAGTGGAGGTTTCATCACATGACCTCAACCACCCACACACACACACACAGTTCCACCATTGGTAGTTTAACCTGCCAATCGCCACCTCTTTCACTAATTGGATTGTGATAATTCTCAATTAGTCATTCAAATGTTCCACATCGGCCAAAGAAAATGAAAAAATATGTTTTTTGTTTTTTTTTAATGATTTTTCTCCAGGAGTTGCTCACAGCAGCGACCCAATGATTCATCTGTTATATTCATCATTCCCGAAGGATCAAGAAACAACTCTCTGGAACTTTCACCCCTCAAAAAACCTGGACAGGGCCGTGGGTTCAATTGCAATCTGAGAGTAAGAACATCTTTTTATTTTGGTCTGGTGGGGCTACTGAGGGTCACAGAGCCAAGGCAGAGGTCAAACACGAATCAGCCAGGATTGGATTGAATGGTGGAGCAGCCTCAAGGGACCGGTGTCTGTTCCCGTTTCCAGACAGTTTCCAACCTTGCCTGATTCAACACTCAGTTCGATAATTTGAGGTCACAACCATTTGCTTCCATGTTTGCAGATAGCAAGAACACGGTTCTGCTGTTGCCATTTACACCTCCTCCTACCCTGTCAGAGTTTCCCTGTAGCGCTGTTCTCCCCTCCTTCACTTTCTCTGCCGCTGTGCTTAGTGGTCCCAGAAGGTAGCTCGTCTCTACCTTCTCAGGGGCAACTGGGGATGGGCAATAAATGCTGCCCCCCCCCCCCCCCCCCCCAGCATCACCCACATCCCGTAAACGGATATTAACAAGTTAACCTGCTAATCAGTTCTGACCAAGGGTCATCCACTTGAAACATTATTTATTTGAGAGAGAAATTGAGCTAGGCATTCCCTGCTGGTAATTCAGATTCCCATTTTAGTAGAGGTAAGTCTGGTTGCCCTGAGATACGTTAAGATGGGACCGTGCATCGATGGGCAGGAGATGCTGGAACAGAAGAAAAATGAGGTGGTGGTGTGGACTATCTACAAGATGCACTGCAACAATTCGCCAAGGCTCCTTCGCCAGTACCTCCCAAACTCCACGACCTCTCCCACTGAGGACAATGGGTGGGGACACCACCACCTACAAATTCCCGTCCAAACTGCACATCATCCCGACTTGGAGCTATCACACCATTCCTTCATTGTCACTGGATCAAAGTCCTTCAATTCCCTTTTGTAACAGCACTGTGGATGTAACTACACCTGCAGCAGTTCATGGTGGCGGCTCACCATCACCATCACAAACACTATTAGCGCTGAGCCACAAATGTTGGCCTAGCCAGTGATGCTTATAACCCATGAACAGTTTTTTTTTTTACATTAGGCGGCAGAGAGGGACACCCATTTTCACTTTGTGACTCCTGGGTAGCTCGGGCTCCTTCTGTGGTGCTACCAGTAAAGCAACCTGGGTGAAATATGCTCACTGGATAAGAACCAACACTTAATGTGTCAGGTTTAAATGAGGCCACGAATAGATGGGCTCAACTTTGGCCACTTTTTTTTCCTGACTTCTGTGAAAACAAGTGACTTCCAAAATGGCTGCCAGTGAATTATGGTCAAACTGAAATTATTATAGAGATATATATATATATATATATATATATATTTATATACATACACACACGGTCTGATTGTCAACATAAGCCAATTGTGTTTTAACAGTAACATAGTTCATATCTTTCTATTTTCTCCCTCATTTTCCAAGTCTTAGCATGGTCAACTCTCCTCATCCTGTAAAGTTAATGCTATTCCTGAGGGGTCGTTCCTTTCGGAAAACGGTAAAGATTCCCTGCTCTCTGTTGGTGTTCCTGTTATGTCTGGAGATTGTTTAAGTTCCTGATCGACATTTGGTGACTCACTGCACACAGCGTCCATTTTGTTGTCTCCATTTATGCCAGGTTTGGGGGCTAACTCTTCGGAAGGAGTCTCGTCGCAGTCAGGGCTCTCTTTTGCCATTGCATTTTCTACAGAGTCCCTTTCCTCCCCGGGCTTATTTTCTTCCAATTCTGGAATTCCGAAAGCCCAGTCGGCCCCAGGAGTTTCAGCTTCTCCAGGTTCTGTCCTGTGCTTAGATTCCTGGCCTTGGTGCGGGCACGTTGAATTCTCCTGACAGTCACATTGCAGTTTCCCGACTTCAGTGGCACTAGGCCCGAAGCCTGCCACCTCAGTTTGCTCCTCACCACCTCTGGAAGGTGGAGCAACACCCGTTACATCGCCATCTCCTGGGAGGGTCTGTTGTTGATTACGAGCCTGCTCCTCTTCCCTGGCCTGCTCGGGAGGTTCTGGTGGGGGGGGCGATGGCTTGATGAGTTGGTGGCACATGGGACACGTCTTTTGCACATAGAGCCACCGTCGGAGGCAGGAAGAGTGGTAATAATGTCCGCACACAGTTATAACGGCTGTTCTCATGGCCTGAAGGGGTATAAAAAACAAAATCACAAGGGGCAAACAAATATATCGCAACCATAGATGCAAAGGCTTCAATCTCCGTTTACCCCACCATCAGTCTGCCGTGGCAGTCGTGTGCACCATCTACAAGGTGCACTGCAGCCACTCACCATGGCTCCTTAGGCAGCACCTCCCAAACACCCAACCACTGCTATGTAGGGGACAAGGGCAGGTGGGAACACCACAACTTGGAAATTCCCCTCCAAGTCATTCACCATCCTGACTTGAAACTATATCACCATTCCTTCACTGTTGCTGGGTTAACCTCCCTTCCTGACAGCACCGTGGATGTACCAACACCACATGGTTTAAGTAGGCAGCTCACCCCCACCTCCTGAAGGATAAAAATGCTGGCCTCGCCGCCGATGCCCACATCCCATAAAAGAGTTCAAAGGTCTGTGGGAGAACCTTCACTTGAAGACTTTGTTTGAGAGCTACTTTAGATTTCCCAAGCAGCAGAAATAGTTTCTCTCTGTTGACCCTTAATATCCTGAAAACCTCAACCAAATCCTCCTTTAACCTTCTAGAGACCACAACAACCATTTGTGTCATCTCTCCTTGCAATTTAACCCTTTGAGGCCCTGTTATTGCAGTTTAGAAAGCCAGGCAGCATAAGACAGAATTAGAACCTGAATGTCTGTATACTGAGGAACTGTTTCCTATCTCAGTAACACACCTTACATATCGTGCCTCTCCTGACGAACAGCCAGTTTTGGCCTACTCTACAAAGATAGGCATTGGGCTACGGTGTTACGGGGATGGGGCCAGGGAGTGGATCAAGGTGGGGTGCTCTTTCGGAGGGCTGGTGCAGACTCCATGGGCAAAATGGCCTCCTCCTGCACTCTAGAGATTATATGATTCTGACTGAATTCCCAATAAATACCCATCACCCTGAATAGAATTAAACACCAAAAAGTGAAAATTAACATGTGCAGCACAGTGATTTAGCGCAGTTGCTTCACAGCTCCAGGGTCCCAGGTTCGATTCCCGGCTTTGGTCACGAGCTGTGCGGAGACTGCACGTTCTCTCCGTGTCTGCGTGGGTTTCCGTCAGGTGCTCCGGTTTCCTCCCACAGCCCAAAGATGTGCAGGGTCGGCGGACTGGCCATGCCGAATTGCAATTAGTGTCCAAAAGGGTTGGGTGGGGTTACGGGGATAGGGTGGTGGTGTGGACTTGGGTAGGGTGCTCTTTCTAAGCGGCCTCCTATTTAAGGTTGAGATGAGGCCCTTCTATCTTCTCTCAGAGGTTAGTCAGTCTGTGGAATTCGCTTCCTCAGAACAGTGGCGGTTGATCCATTGAGCCTATTCAAGACAGAGTTGGACAGCTTTCCGATCAACAAAGGAGTCAAAGGTTACAGGGGAGCAGACAGGAAAGTGGCCTCGAGACCACAGCCGGATCAGCCATGATCATATTGAATGGCAGAACAGGCCGGAAGGGCCAAATGGCCTACTCCTGCTCCTATATTCCTACGGTGCACTGAGCTGCTCCCAGTATTTCAGGTGGAAGGGAATGGTCACTGGACGAGTAAACCAGAGGCCATGGAGAATTCTCTGGGGGACATGAGTTTGAATCCCATCAAGGCAGCCGGTGGAATTTAAATTCAATTGAGAAATCTGGAATTGAAAGCTAGTCTCAGTAATGATGACCATTAAACCATCACCAATTGTTGTAAAAACCCACCTGGTTTCACTGATATCCTATTTCATGAAATGCAGACCGTTTAAAAATACATAATATATTCAAGCAGAGTCAGCATGGCCCCACGAAAGGGGAAATCATGCCGGACAAATTTATTAGAATTCTTTGAGGTGGCAACGAGCAGGATAGATGAAGGGGAACTAGTGGATGTATTATACTTGGAATTCCAAAATGTGTTCAAAAGGCACTGCACAAAAGGCTACTTAATAAGATAAGAGTCCATAGTGTTGGGGGTAATATATTAGTATGGATAGAGGATTCGATAACTGATAGAAGACAGAAACATGGCAACATGTAACTAGTGGAGTGCCATAGGGATTAGTGCTGGGGCCACAATTATTTACAATACGAGAGAAGCGAAATTGCCAATTTTGCAGATGACACAAAAAAAATGGGAAGACAAGTGGTGAAGATGACACAAAGAGTCGACATAGAATCATAGAATTTACAGTACAGAAGGAGGCCATTCGGCCCATCGAGTCTGCACCGATGCTTGGAAAGAGCACCCTACCTAAGACCACACCTCCACCCTATCCCTGTAACCCCACCTAACTTTTTGTTTGGACATTAAGGGCAATTTAGCATTGCCAATCCACCTAACCTGCACATCTTTGGACTGTGGGAGGAAACCGGAGCACCCGGAGGAAACCCACGCGCACACGGGGAGAACGTGTGCAGATCACGCACAGACAGTGGCCCAAGCCGGGAATCGAACCTGGACCTGTGGGTGAGCATAAACCTGGCAGATGGAACATAAATGTAAAGTGAAGTTATGCACTTTGGTCGGAAGGAAAAAGGAGCTGAATATTACTTAAATGGAAAAAGACTGCAGAAAGCTGCAGCACAGAGGGATTTGGGAGTCCTTCTGTACAAATCACAAAAAGCTAGCATGCAAGTTCACAATATGGGAAGCAAATGGAATGTTGGCCTTTATTTCAAAGGGAATAGAGTATAAAATTAGACCGTCTGGAATAGTGAGAACATTTTTGGTTCCCTTATCCAAGGAAAGATATACTGGCATTGGAGACAGTCCAGAGAAGGTTCACTCGGTTGATCCCGGGTATGGACCCATAGTGGGTGCCTGGAACTCACTGCCGGAGGTGGTGGTGGAAGCAGGGACGATAGTGACATTTAAGGGGCATCTTGTCAAATACGTGAATAGGATGGGAATAGAGGGATACGGACCCCAGATGTGTAGAAGATTGTCGTTTTGTCGGGCAGCATGGTCGGCACAGGCTTGGAGGGCCAAAGGGCCTGTTCCTGTGCTGTACTCTTCCTTGTTCTTTGTACGGGTTTTCTTCGGCGAAGAGGCTGAGTAGGTTGGGCCAGTACTCATTGGAGTTTAGAAGAATGTGAGGTGACTTTATTGAGGCACATAGGATGCTCAGGGGGCTTGGCAGGGTAGTAGCTGAGAGGTTGTTTCTCCTTGTGGGGGGTCAGAGGACCAAAGGGCATAATCTAAGAGTAAGGGGCCACCCATTTAAGACGGAGATGAAGAGGAATATCTTCTCCGAGGGTCGCAAACTTGTGGGATTCTTTACTGATGAGAGTTTGTAGAGGCTGGGTTAGTAAGTCATTCAAGGCTGAGCTAATCAGTAAGAGAATCAAGAGTTATGGGGATAAGACGGGAAAGTGGAGTTGAGGATTATCAGATCAGTCATGATCTCATTGAATGGTGGAGCAGACTCGATGGGCCAAATAGCCTTCTTCTGCCCCTGCACCTTACGGTATTACTTATCTTTTAGGAAAGAAAATCTGCTGTCCTTATCTGGTCTGACCTACAAGTGACTCCAGACTCTCAGCAATGTGGTTGACTCTTAACTGTTCTCTAAAATGGCCTAGTAAGCCACTCAGTTGAAGGGTAATTAGGGATGGACGGCAAATGCTGACCTTGTCAGCAATGCCCATGAAAGCCTAAAACAAAAAGGAGTGGGCGAACCAGGCCTCTGTACAGCGGAAGCATGACTTGTAGTCTAGTCCTCGAGATATGAAGGTCAACTTCCCATTAGCCGTTTTGATTATTTTCTGTATCTCTTCATGACATTTTACTGATCTATGTACCTCAATCTCCTGGCACCCCACCCCTCCCTCCAGTCTCCTTGAATCTCCACCCTTTCTAGCTTTCATCATTGAGGAAATGACCTGCTCATTCCTTCCAGTATCCATGTGACTGGCTTCATATCTGGCTGCATTGAAATCCATTGGCAGAGCATTCTCAGAATGTCTTTGTGATTTTAGACTTTCAATAACTAACAAAATAAAGCAACACAAAATTTGAGTTTTAAAGGTCTCCAGGTTGTTGGAAAGGAAAGAGGGAAGATTTGAGGAATGAACGGAATAAAGGACGGCACACTTAAAATCCAAGAACACTGTACAGGAAGCGTAGCATGTGGCTTTGCCTCCCACATCGATATTCCTGGCCATCCCATCTCTTAAAACTTCCCAATAATTGGCAAAGTAATGATGTGAAGGTGGCTGGCAAAGCTGGCATGTACGACCCATTCCTCAACAACAGTGACTGGCTCGCCCACTTCAGAAGGCTTCCTTCGAGAGAGAGAGAGAGAGAGAGAGGACCAAACTCCTTTCACAAACATCTTAGAACCGTCAATCTGAGCTACATTTGAACTCTGACCCGCGCTACCAACACTCCCGAGAGGTGAAAGATATCCAACCCACTGTGCCAACATTGCACCCTATCGGTGCCAGCTGCGGTTCCAATGGCAGCACTCTTGCCTCAGAGTCAGATGGGTGGGTCCCACTCCTTCAGCACAATCGTCCAGCCCCACACTCCCAGTGCGGTACTGATGGAGTGCTACACTGCCTTCCTTTTTTTTTTTATAACTCATTCATGGCAGGACCAGCATCCCTAACTGCCCTCAAACCGAGGGTATTTATGAGTCAACCACATTGCTGTGGATCTGGAGTCACATGTAGGCCAGACCAGGTAGAGATGACAGATTTGTTTTAACCTAAAAGGGCATTCATAAACCAGACAGGGGTTTTACGTCAATTGCCAATGGCGTCATGATCATCGTTGGACTTTTAATCCCAGATTTTTACGGAATTCAAATTTCACCAACTACCATGGTGGGATTCGAGGACCTGGATTTCCAGTGCATTACCCTGAGCCTCTGGATTACTACTCCAGTGAGAATATCACTACGCCACTGCCCCTCTTGAAGTGCCATTTTCAGGTAAGATCTAACACTCACACCCATACCCACTCACGTCCCTTCCCTCCCCCACACCGCCAAGCAGATGATCTGATTATCCCATTGCTATTGGTGATATCTTGCTGTGTACCATATTTCGTAACATCACAACAGGGAATACACTCAGAGAGGGAGACCGTACCTGATAACAAATGGCACAGACGTCACCATAGTCCTGGACCTGCTGTTTGGTGGCACGGGGCAGCGAGTTGATCTTCTTGGCTGCCTCCCTGCGGAGGAAGAAGCTGTTCCAGCCGGCACGGGCTCGCAGCCAGACGTTGAAGTAAGAGTGGATGACGATGACAGAGGCCCCCATCCAGCTCCACTCGCCGAAGATGGACTCCACTGCACCATAAGCCACCACGCACACAGCCACAAGGAACTCCAGGACACGGCATGAGCTGTTTATGTAGTAGATGATGTCCTCCAGGTTCTCGATAGCCTCCCTCCTCAGATCCTCTGTCACAAAAAGCCCGTAGATGAAGAGAGTCCCAGTCACCTGGAAAGGGAAAGTTTCAGGCGTAGCATTTCGTTATTGGAGGGTAGCCACAGAACCATAGAATCTCCACACTGCAGGAGGCTATTCGGCCCATCGCGTCTGCACCGACCCCCTGACAAAGCACCCGACCTAGGCCTCACTCCCCCACCCTATCCCCGTAACCCCACCTAACCTACACATCATTGGACAATTAAGGGCCAATCCACCCAAGATGCATATCTTTGGACCGTGGGAGGAAACTGGAGCACCCGGCAGAAACCCACGCAGACACGGGAAACTCCACACAGTCACCCAAGGCCGGAACTGAACCCTGGCACTGTGAGGCAGCAGTGCCACTATGCCGCCTGTGCCACACCATTAGGTGCCAACAATGTTGGCCTCTTAGGAGTCATCATTTCTCCTCGTCCTTCGGACTAGTTTGAAGGGCTGGCAATGCTGCTGAATATCTTTTATTAATCAAAATGTTAATCCAACCCATTACGTGCAGTGCCCATGAGATTGGTACAAAACGTTACCCACAATCAGAGTTGTATCGAAAGCATACCGTCTGTACTGCTCTCGCCAACCTGAACAAGACGGGATCTCAGGGTCACCACGGCACTGCATCTTTCCAAGATTAATCTCATCCCGCTAACATCATCCTGTACCCCTAGTGTCTGCAGTTTAGAAGAACAGGAGGTGGATGATCCCATTGGAATGGATAGAATTTCCAGTGAGAGACACAAAGTAGCTGTTTCCCTTGGCTGGAGAGTCCAAAACTAAGGGTCATAGTCTCAGCACACGGATTTAGGACTGAGCGGAGGAGAAATTTCTTCACTCAAAGGGTTGTGAATATTTTAATCTCCCCCCCCCCACCCCCCCGCTCCCGAGTGTTGTGGCTGCTCAGTCACGGAGTATATTTACAACTGACGGGCTTTGGGGAATCAAGGAATAAGGAGAGTGTGGAAGGTTGAGTAGATAATTAGCTCAAGGGGCCGAATGGCCTACTCCTCCTGTGTACTAGTTACAATATGCCATTACGTTACTGCCCATATACAGTTTGTAAGTACAAGAGCACGCTTATCTGACACGTACTATGCTGTTACTACATCCACCCACTGATTACATGTTGATTCTTTAATCTCTCTAAGTGCATGTCAGATGATGCTGTTACTCCTCTGCCACCTTGACATCCAAGATAGGAGAATCTATCGATGCCTCACATTCCCTCGCTACACACATGCAGCACGTGGGCGGCAAGGTAGCACAGTGGTTAGCACTGTTGCTTCACAGCACCAGGGTCCCAGGTTGGGTCACTGTCTGTGCGGAGTCTGCACGTTCTCCTCGTGTCTGCGTGGGTTTCCTCCGGGTGCTCCGGTTTCCTCCCACAAGTCCCGAAAGACGTGCTGTTAGGTGAATTGGACATTCTGAATTCTCCCTCAGTGTACCCGAACAGGCGCCGGAATGTGGCTACAAATGTTAATGTAAGCCTACTTGTGACGTTAATAAAGATTATTCTTACATTCGACAACATCATTCCTACTCATTAAAATTCCTTTCTCGCACCTTGCCATCAAACACTCCCAGGACAGGTATAGCCCAGGGTTAGGTACAGAGTAAAGCTCCCTCGCCACTGTCCCCATCAAACACTCCCAGGACATGCACAACCCGGGTTAAGTACAGAGTAAAGCTCCCTCTGCACTGTCCCACCAAACACTCCCAGGACAGGTACAGCACGGGGTTAGATAGAGTAAATCTCCCTCTACACTGTCCCCATCAAATACTCCCAGGACAGGTACTGCTCGGAGTTAGATACAGAGTGAAGCTCCCTCTACACTGTCCCCATCAAACACTCCCAGGACAGGTACAGGACGGAGTTAGATACAGAGTGAAGCTCCCTCTATACTATCCCAGGGGCTGTTTAGCACAGGGCTAAATCGCTGGCTTTGAAAGCAGACCAAGGCAAGCCAGCAGCACGGTTCGATTCCCGTAACAGCCTCCCCGAACAGGCGCTGGAATATGGCAACTAGGGGCTTTTCACAGTAACTTCATTTGAAGCCTACTTGTGACAATAAGCGATTTTCATTTTTTTCCCCATCAAACACTCCCAGGACAGGTATTGCACGGAGTTAGATACAGAGTGAAGCTCCCTCTACACTGTCTCCATCAAACACTCCCAGGACAGGTACTGCACGGAGTTAGTTACAGAGTGAAGCTCCCTCTACACTGTCCCCATCAAACACTCCCAGGACAGGTACAGGACAGAGTTAGATACAGAGTAAAGCTCCCTCTGCCCTGTCCCCATCAAACACTCTCAGGACAGGTACAGCACGGGGTTAGATACAGAGTGAAGCTCCCTCTACACTGTCCCCATCAAACACTCCCAGGATAGGTACATAACGGGGTTAGATAAGAGTAAAGCTCCCTCTACACTGTCCCCATCAAACACTCCCAGGACAGGTACAGCACGGGGTTTGAACTAAACTGATTTTCCACTGTACACTCTCCAAGACTAATGCATCATCCTCATATATGGTGCCTAGAGCTCAACACAGTGCCCCTCAGTCTGACCAAGGTTACTTAATAGTGAAACGTCACTTCCTTCTCAATAGCATCCCAGTGCACTTCAGATAAAGGCCAACATTCCATTAGCTTTTTTCATCACTTCCTGTTCTTGTGCAAAGGTCTTCAGCGATGTTCCTATTAGTCCTGCTTAAATCTAAGTGGGAAGGATTGTAGCTCGCAATGACAGACTTTATCCTGGTGTCCATGTCACCCTGTGTGCATGAGGCTAGTGAGAAGTGTACGTTAGAAATGAGGAGTAATCCCATACCATTCCCGTTGCTGATACGGATTTGCTCGCCATATCGAGTGGTCACTGTAGCTCCTCAACTATGTATCAAGAACCTATTAAATTGCCTGACAGACGTTGCTGTTGAATCTCTCTCCATCATACTTTCCGGGAGCACATTCCAGAGCAGCAGAAGTAGTTAGGTTAAAAATAAATCTCATCTCTCCTCTGGTTCACATCCAAATGGCCTTAAATCTGTCTCTTCTGGTTACCAAGTTTTCTTCCATTGCATTAAGTTGCTCCTTATTTATTCTGACAGAATAAATAAGAACACCTCGATTAAATCTCCCCGTTAAACCTTCTCTGCTCGAAGGAGAACAATCCCAGCTTCTCCAGTCTCTCCGCATTATTGAAGCCCCTCGTCTCCCCGGCACCATTCGAGTAAATCTCCCCTCCATATCCTCTCCAAGGCCTTCCTAAAGAGCGGTGCCTAGAATTAGAGACACTAAGCTAGCTGAGGCCTAGCCAGGGATTGGTAAAGTTCACCAAAGCTTCCTTGCTTCTGCACTCTGTGCCTCCATGTGACTTTTGAAAACAGCCTTCTCAACTAGTACCTCTACCTGCCAACATTTGCGTGTAGCCTCCAGATCTCACTGCTGTGCGGTCTTTAAAATTATACCACACATTTGCTGTTGCTTCTCCTCACCCTTTCGACCATGGTCACGTCACAGTCCGCCAAATCTGTCCTGTGCCTGCCCATTCCACCAGCCTGTCCATGTCTTCCTCAAGTCTACTGCCAACCTCCTCATTATTGACGACATTTCTACGTTTTCTGTCATCTACGAAGTTGGAGATTGTGTCCCGTGTACCCAAGCCCCGCTTATTAATATATACCAACAGGCCCTTTGACCCCCACCCACCTGGAGAGAGGTCAGGGCACTGCTGGAGATGATAATCAACAACCAGAAGTCCAGCTCGAAGAACTGTGCAATCCTGTAGGCCATGAAACTGGGAAACATCAACAGGAAAAGGCACATAGTGACGGCACGGAAATGCTTCCATAAACTCCTGAGGGGGGTGGAAACACAAAGAGGGGGGGAAAATAACAAATTCCAGTCAGAAACATGTGATTGGCCCCAATTAAACATCATTCATATCACACCCCACGACTGGGAATAGTGAACTAGTTTCAGAGGAAGATTGCTTCCTGGGGGGAGATCGGGACCTCCCCCCCCACCCCCCCCCCCCCCCTCCCCTCCCGCCCGACACACTCCATCCCCCACTCCTCACCCCTGGGGAAACTGGAAAGCATGACCAACTGCCCCCCAATCCCTCACCGAGACGGGGGGGGGGGGGCTTGAGACTTCCCAAAGCATTCCCAAGGGGAGAGACCCCCCCCCCACCCCCCCCAATCCCCATCCCCCTACACCGTCCCACAGGGTGAACAAGTCAAACGTCTGACCAGTACTGAACAACTCACCAGTAACCTGACAGAAAACAACAGACCCGTGGGGGGGAAATCAGGTTTGGTTGTGATGCCTCTAGTGGTCAACCAGCTTCGCGATCACCATTAGCGCTCAATGAAGAATAATAGTTATTTGCGAAGAGATTCAGGGAGGTCACCGGGATCCAAAGTCCACCATAGCGCAAGTTGGGAGAAAGTCGAGAAGAGAATGCCGGAGGGAGTCCTCCCCGCCCTCCAATCTCACTCACCTGTTTCTGGATGCTCCCAGCGCAAGGACAATGGGGTCGGTGATTTCCAGCATCGACTGCAGAATAGAGGCCAGTATGATGAAGAGGATGACGCTGATTAGGAAGGTGCGCTGCAGAACATGCAGGTTAATCAGGTCTGTCTGCAGGGCCAACAGCAGAAAGGTCACCCCTTCTGTCACACCTCTGCGCAGAGAATAAAACGACAGTGAGTAAAAAGCAGCATCACCCTTCTGTGTGGAATTATCATTTTTAATATGAAGGTACGATATTAACAGGAAATGCTGAAGCCAGGCACTTCCCTCATTCTCTCCCATGTAATCTGCTTCCCTGAGATAGGGTAGTTAAGTCAAAGGAGGCAACATCCCATCAAGCCATCTCCCCCATAGAATATGATCATGGCTGATTTTATTCAGGCCTCAGCACCATTTTCTTGCCTCTCCTCCCCCTTAACTGTTGACTTCCTTGTCAATTCCAAATCTGTCTAACTCAGCTTTGAATATGCTCAACGAGCCAGCCTCCACTACTCTCTGGAAAAGAGAATTCAAAAGACTGATTTAAGAACATTGATCCGAGAAGCAGGCTATTCAGCTCCTCGAATCCGCTTCGCCTTTTTAATAAGAAGAAATTTCTTCTTATTTGTCTGAAATGGGAAGCTCATTTTCTTTAAACTGTACCCCCCTAAATTTAGATTACCCCACGAGGGCATACATCCTCGAGGGCTATTGGGGATGGGCTATAAATGCTGGCCGAGTCAAAGGTGACAACATCCCACAAAAATGAAAGCAAAAAATCTTTTCAGCGTCCAACCTGTCAAACCCCCTCAGAATCTTATGTAGAATGTTACAGCACAGAAGGGGGCCAGTCAGTCCATCGTGCCTGCATCGGCTTCCCAAAGAGCAACCGACCTAGTCCCATTCCCCAGCCCCATCTCCGTAGCCCTCTAAATTCATCACTTTCAAATATAGATCCAGCTCTCTTTTGAAACCTCTTACGGAATCCACCTCCACCACTCTCCCAGGCAGCGCACTCCAAACCCCAACAGCTCTCTGAGTAAAGAAGTTTCTCCTCACCTCACTCCCAGCTCTCTTGCTGACCATCTGGAAATTGTGACCTCCCGTCACTGACATACCAACTAGTGGAAACAGAATATCCTTGTGGGGTGGAGAATACCAAAAGGTTCACAAAGTCTCGGGAGTGAAAAAATGTCACACCTAAGTCCTACAGGCAGATCCCTTACTCTGAGACTATGCCTCTGAGCGAGACTATGACAGGGGGAAATAGCCTCTCAGTACTGACTCGGTCTAGCCATAAGACATAGGAGCAAAAGTAGGCCATTCGGCCCATCGAGTCTGCTCCACCATTCAATGAGATCATGACTGCATGACTGATCCGATAATCCTCACTCCACTTTCCTTTAACTCTTGATACCCCTACGGATTAAAACTATGTCTATCTAAGCCTTGAACATACTTAACCACCCAGCTTCTACAACCCTCTACAGTAAAGAATTCAACAGATTCACTCGCATCAGAGGAAATATCTCCTAATCCAGAGGCCCAGGCTAATGCTCCAGGAACATGGGTTCAAATCCTGCCATGGCAGCTGGTGGAATTTAAATTCAATCAATCAAACCTGGAATTTAAGCCTACTTGTGAGGCAATACGATAGCACAAGTGGAGCACTGTGGCTTCACAACGCCAGGGTCCTAGGTTCAATTCCCCGCTGGGTCACTGTCTGTGCGGAGTCTGCACGTTCTCCCCGTGTCTGTGTGGGTTTCCTCCGGGTGCTCCGGTTTCCTCCCACAGTCCAAAGACGTGCAGGTTAGGTGGATTGGCCACGATAAATTGCCCTTAGTGATAAAAAAGGTTAAGAGGGGTTATTGGGTTATGGGGATAGGGTAGAAGTGGGGGCTGCAGTGGGTCGGGGCAGACTCGATGGCCCAAATGGCCTCCTTCTGCACTGTATGTTCTATGTCCCGAAAGACGTGCTTGTTAGGTGAATTGGACATTCTGAATTCTCCCTCCCGAATGGCGCTGGAATGTGGCGACTAGGAGATGTAACTTTATTGCAGTGTGAATGTAAGCCTACGTGTGACAATAATGCAGATTTCTTTTTTAAAAAAAAGAGATGGGCAGGTTTTTCCACTCGGTCTTTATAGGTTCAGGAGTGGTCCAAACCATTGTCCTCCCCTTACCTGTGCATGAGGTTGCCATTGACAAAGGCCGAATATCCCTGCAGGTAAAACTTGCAGAGGGCGAGTAAGCCCAGTGACAGGCGAGAGACCGTGAACGTCAGGCCCACCAGAGAGTACGGAGTAACGCAGCACCCGGCCACACTGTAAGAGGTCAAAGGCAGGAGGTCAACGGTACATGAAACATCTGACAAGCTCATTGCAGCTCTATTCAACAGTCTGTGCCTTCAGATATGTTAAAGCAGAAACAGAGAGAGATCTGAGGACAGGGCAGAGTACACACAAATACACAACTCGTTAAGGATAGGACAAGACAGGACAGGACGCGGCCATTCAGCCCATCATGTCAGTACCATCTCTGAGAAAGAGCTTCAGAATAGTAATAGTACTCCCCTTCCCCCTATCATCTTGTAAGTTTCCTCATTTCAAGTATACAGCCGATTCCCTTCCAAAGGTTACAGAGATAGCATTGCTCTGGTAGCACAGTGGTTAGCACTGCGGCTTCACAGCACCAGGGACCCGGGTTCGATTCCCGGCTTGGGTCACTGTCTGTGCGGAGTCTGCATGTTCTTCCTGTGTCTGAGTGGGTTTCCTCCGCGTGCTCCGGATTCTTCCCACAAATCCCAAAAGACATGCTGTTAGGCAATTTAGAATCATAGAATTTACAGTGCTGTAGGAGGCCATTCAGCCCATCGAGTCTGCACCGGCCCTTGGAAAGAGCACCCGACCCAAGCCCACATCTCCACCCCATCCCCTTAACCCAGTAACCCCACCTAACCTTTTTTGGACACCAAAGGCAATTTAAAATGGTCAATTAACCTAACCCGCACATCTTTGGACTGTGGGAGGAAACCGGAGCACCCGGAGGAAACCCACACAGACACGGGGAGAAGGTGCAGACTCCGCACAGACAGTGACCCAAGCTAGAAATCGAACCTGGGACCCTGGAGCTCTGAAGCAACAATGCTAACCACTGTGCTACCGTGCTGCCCTTGTGAATTCTCATTATAAATTCTCCCTGTGTGTACCCGATCAGGCGCAGGAATGTGGCGACGAGGGGATTTTCACAGTAACCTCATTGCAGTGTTAATGTCAGCCTACTTGTGACACTAAAAAAGATTATTATCAGTTCACTCGTGTCTCAGGGTGCAAAGCCAAAAGGCAGTCGAGGGTTGCTAACCACTGGCAAAGGCAGCAATCGGGCCAAGCTGGGTCACCTCCCACATTCGGTCAGATCACTGATTCCCAGCGATCGATGTGTGCGGAAGCACTCACTGCACCCATCCACTTTCCGTCAACTGTGAAGAGTCAGCTGCGGTTCAGTGGGCAGCAATCCTACCTCCCGAGTCAGAAGGCGGTGGGTTCAAGCCCTACTAGAGCTTAACGGCCAGGCTGGCATCTGGTAACAGTACTGAGGGACTGCTGCATTGTCAGAGCTGCTGCTTTATTTGGATGGTTGGCCAAAGCAACTACTTTGAAGAGAAGCCTGGAAGTTGTTCCCAGGTAATCTGATCAATATTTATCTCTCATGCAAAAAAAAAAAAACAGGTCACCTGCTCTTTAACAAATTGCTGCCTGGCAACACCTCAACCAATTAGAATCCACATGGCAACCAAAATTGATATAAACAATAAACAAAATTCCTTTCTGGGAAAAGGGTGATTCGGGGAAATAAAAATTGTACATGAAAAATAAACAGGGAAAACTAAAGATAATTAAGATGTGCGTATATATTAGCTCTAGAATTATCAGAGTTACCCAAATTATATTTGGTGCGGTCAAAGGAACCATAACTGATTTAATGAGCCATTCACACTTCCACTGTACAGACCATGTGTACTTAGACATGCTTAATCTAGGAGACAATATCTCCGAAGTCTTCTTTAACCGGAGACACAGTATCCCAACAGTACCTGGTGAGGAAGGCGAAGATTATGCCCTCGTGGGAAGCTGCCAGCTGGTTGCGAGAGCTGAGGTAGAAGTAGATTTCACCGACAAACAGAACCAGCCAGAACGTGGTGAAGAGCACTGGCACTGCAAACTGGTTCCACAGCCTCACCCCCAAGCCCAGTACTCCGTACAGCTCACTCTCCTGCACACACAAAGCACAACCACCAGCGAGGAGTCAACAACACCGACCACCACCACTTCAGAACAACTGTCCGCAGGAACGCTACTCATGCCCAAATGCGCCCTTCATCTCTAGTCCTTTGTCGCGTACCTAGCCAGAAACCACACGCTCCCCCCCACCCCACCCCCGGCCCAACACACGGCCTGACCGCCACCTCCTTTCCTGAACGGTAACCAAGAAAATGTGTTCAGGGGTGAGCTGGCAAGATGGATACAGAACTGGCTCGGTCACAGAGACAGAGAGTAGCAGTGGAAGGGTGCTTTTCTGAATGGAGGGCTGTGGCTAGTGGTGTTCCTCAGCGATCAGTGCTGGGACCCTTGCTGTTTGTGATATATATGAGAGAGAGAGAGAGAGAGAGAGAGAGAGAGAGAGAGAGAGAGAGAGAGAAAAGTGATTTTGAATAAAATGCAACTGGTTTGATCACTAAGTTTGCGGGCAACACAAAGATTGGTAGAATTGTAGATAGCGATGAGGACCATCAAAGGATACTACAGGATATAGATCGGTTGGAGACTTGGGTGGAGAGATGGCAGATGGTGTTTAATCCAGACAAATGTGAGGTAATGCATTTTCAAAGGTCTAATACAGATGGGAAATATACAGTAAATGGCAGAACCGTTAGGAGTATTGATCAGCAGAGAGATCTGGGTGGCGGCACGATAGCCCAGTGGTTAGCACTGTTGCTTCACAGCTCCAGGGTCCCAGGTACGATTCCGGCTTGGGTCACTGTCTGTGTGGAGTCTGCATTTTCTCCCAGTGTACTCGAACAGGCGCCGGAATGTGGCGACTAGGGACTTTTCACAGTAACTTAATTGCAGTGTTAATGTAAGCCTACTTGTGACAATAAAAGATTACAATGTCGGATGTCACCTCGCTGCTGCCTCACATCTGGGCATCAGTTTGTAGCAACGCTCCCATAAGCTTTGTGGCAATCTGGAATGCGCTACGCGGGCAACAAACAGCGGCCTCTTTAAAAATCTTAAATGGACCGCAGAGTGCACCAAAAGGGCCACGCACAGCAGAGGGAACATTGGTCGGTGGCACTCTATTCTCCCTATCAGGAGGTGGTGGGGGTGAAGCCCCTGCTCCTCTCCAGAGACTCGTGTAATGCAGACCGACACACCGGGCTGGCACTGAGCGCGCTTCAGAGGAACAGTGTTCAGAGGAGGCAATAAACCCATGCGCTAACATCACTGACAACTGACCGTCCACTCCACCAAATAGTTTGCGTCCTTTGGAAGTCCTGCACCATCCTCCTCACAGGTCACAATGCTTCCAAAAGCGTGGCTCAGCCACAAACTTTGAAATTGTGCCATGTATGGCAGAATCTTGGTCCTTAATATATATCAGGAAAATTGAGGATCCCAACATTGACCTTTGCGGAACTCCACTAACACACACCTACTTCCAAACATGCGCATGAGGAGGAGTAGGTCATTCAGTCCCTCGATTGCTCCGTCATTCAGTGAGATCATGGCTGATCGGATTGTGGCCTCAACTCCACCTACCCCAGATATGAATCTTCGTTACCTGACTGGGAATCAAACCCGGGCCACGGTGGTGAAAGCCCCAAATTACCGTCGTCAGACCGGGGAGGTTTCCTGCATGACACACCTCCCTCCAGTACGGAAAACCTCCAATACCCACTACTCTTTATTTTCCATCATTCAGCCAATTTTGTTAGCATGTTTGTACTTCTCTTTATTCCATGGACTGAAACCTTTCTCAAAGGCCTGTTGTGTGGTACTGTATGAAATGCATTTCGGATGTCCACGTTCAACACATCAACAAACAGCATTGCCCTCACTGCTTCAAAAACTTCCGCAGATTAGTTAGACTATGGGTGGTCCCACCGCTGTCAACAGGTTTTCCCATCGTGCACACCCTCGCCCCGGGGAACCCACGGCGGGGGTTTCCCCACCGGGAACGGCCAGAAAACCTTGGTCATGATTTTGCCCCTACCTAGATTTGTTAATGCTTCTTGGCATCAAATCTGAATGGCCTAGCTCCAAGGTTATGCCATCTCACTGTGGAGTCCGTCCCACCACCAAAGTAACCCATTAACTGATTCAAGCAACCCCAAGGTTTGGAGCAACCCTACCTGCACAATCTCTCGGTAGGCAGATCTAGCCAGGTTGTAAGGTACAAACATGTTGCACAGCAGGAAGTAGATCACCTCGAGGCTGGTGAAGACGATGGTTATCTTGTTGAGGACCAGCAGCATGGTGAGGGGGACCAGGCAGAGCCTGGCTAGCAAGGGGAGCAAGTGGGCTGAGAACAACCAGAACGGTTTGGGTTTCATGAAGAAAGAACAGAGGGACGAGACCAGGAGCTGACCTGCAGGTACATAAAAAACATTGTCAGAGGAGGGTCTCACACCCAACGCCTCCAAAACTCCTTCCTCACAAACTGCTTCCTCACAACTCCTCCGGGTGCTCCGGTTTCCTCCCACAGTCCAAAGATGTGCAAGTTAGCTGGATTGGCCAAGCTAAATTGCACATAGTGTTCAAAATTGCCCTTAGTGTTGGGTGGGGTTACTGGGTTATGGGGATAGCGAGGAGGTGTTGACCTTGGGTAGGGTGCTCATTCCAAGAGCTGGTGCAAACTCGATGGGCCAAATGGCCTCCTTCTGCACTGTAAATTCTATGATTCTATGAACTCACAAAATCTCCCTGCAGCCTCGCCCATCTAAATATTGAACCTCCTCCAGTCCCACAGGCCCTCTGACCTTTCCCACATCACCCACTCAGTTATTCTACCACTGGCATCCGGGCCTTCGCTTTCCGAGGCTCTAAGCTCTGGAATTCTCGGTCTAAACCTCTCTGCCCCACTCTCCTCCTTCAAGATATTCCTTAAAATCTACCTCCCTGACCGAATCTCCACTCGCGCCCCTCAATGTCAAATCTTGTTCTTGTCAAGAGCTTTAGGACACTGAAGGCGCCACATTAATGCAAGTTGCTCTAGTTTAAAACATTTTTTTTTTTTTTTTTTTTAAAATCACCTTCTGCCTCAATTCAACTTTAAGGGAAAGAGGGATTAAAACTGTGATTGTTCAGTATCACTTAGGAGACCTCATGCTGCAAATGCTGAACCAAAGCTGAAGATTAACGTCACAGGAAGCGGCCAGGACATTTATTGTCTCGAGCAGTGAAGGGGGGGGGGGGGGGGGGGGGAGAGAGAGATGATTTTGAGTATGGCTGGTCAAAGCAAAGAGGATGGAGATGGGAAAGATGTCAAACTAACTGTTAAAATCAAAACTCCTCAGCAAAGTTTCACTGCAAATTTGGCTTTGGTCACATTAAGCATTGGGAACGTTCCTGCCAGGTGCTCAGCTGCTCGGTTGAAAGTGTTATTTTTTTAAAAAAGCTTTTCTGTGTGAGTTAAACATGTACGCTATCGCACTAAGCCACGATGAACCCCACTGAGTGCTGTAATCTAGTAATAACCACTAGGCTTACTTAAGCGCAGGTCCAATTGCACTTCTAATAGGCCTGGTTGGCAGCTTGAACCACAAACCATGAAGTCCCTTGGAGCATTAGCCATCTGTCAGGCAGAGAGAGGAGGGGTCTGCAGGGGTTAATATTTTCAAGGGACAACCTACTGGTGAACTGGCTCACTGTTCATCCGGGGGTTGGTTACCTCACGATAAGCTGAGAGAGAGAGAGATCTGGCTTTGGGGGCCTCTGAAAATTGGCAGTGGCAGCTCAAAAAAGAACAGGCTATCTGAAGTCCGCACCTCCCTCCCAACAGCTGCCTGAGCTTACACCTAATTCAAGTGTGCAGGAAAGCAATGTTGGAAAGACTTCTACACTAATGATCTCCATTTATATAGTCCCTTCAGTGGAGTAAAACATCACAAATCATTTGACTGGATCATTATCAAACAGAAATTTGTCACTGAGCCACATCAGGAGAAACTAAATATTGCAGGAAAGAGACATGTTGGTCGAAGTTTTGCACCGACAGGTACCGGACAGTTAACTGGTGCAGTCTCCATGGCAACACCTCTACCAATCAGAGCCCACTTGCCAAAGAATCAGCACTCTCTTCTCATGAAGTGCAAATTGTTGTTCCCTCATGAGTTCTGACCTGATGAGTGCAAGAAGAAAAGCTTCGACAACATTTGTCCTTTTTCAGCAAGACCCAAGTTCTGAATGACCAAAAGGAGGTACTAGGGCAGGAATCAAATGCTTGGTCAATGAGCCAGGTTTTAAGGCGTGTCTTGAAGGAGGAGGTGTCGAGGGGTTTAGGGAGGGAATTCTAGAACGCGGGGCCCAAGAAACTGAAAGCACCCCCACCAAAACTGAAACAATTAAAATCAGGGTTGTCTACGAGGCCAGAACTGAAGGAGTGTGGAGATTTTGGAAGGATTCCAAGGCCAGGTTCTGTTTACTGGCACTAAAACCTCCTGCTAGATTAATGAAAAACAACATTTGGAAAACAGTGGCAAACATCAAAACAAATCACTTTGAGGAGGGGAGAAGAAGAAAAAAAAAAAACCAAAAGAAAAAAAACCGGACAAGGTGAATATCCCGAGGGTCTGATCCAATCAGAGGTCAACACTAGAAATCTGGCTGTCACACCCTACAGCATGGGGAGTGGGCCTAATTGGAAAGTTCTTGGAAAGAGCCAGCTCCGGCATGATGGGCCAAATGGCCTCTTTCTATGCTGGAGAATTTTTAGGCACCTTTGCAGAGCCATAATTCAGACACACCAATGATAGACAGCCTCCCCGTTTAGCAAGGGCACAATAACTCTTTCCCTACCTGTTAGCGCTCCGAGGAAGCGCTGCATTGCCATGAGGTCCAGATACACAACCCCATCATAGCCAGATTCAAGTTCTCCAAGGACATAGCTCCTGTGAAGAGAACAAAGCAGCAGAGGATTCGTCAACCGCTTCAACCCAGGAATCCACAAGACATCCCACTCTCCTGAATGAGTGCGGCGACAAAAACTCACAAACCCCACCCATTCAGGTTCGGCTTGGAGAAATTGGGACTGTATTTCTTGGAGAAAGGAAGGCGGTGAGGAGATTTGACGGAGGTGTTCAAAATCATGAGGATCCAGACAGAGTCGACAGGGAGAAACTGTTCCCACTCACGAAAGGATTGTGGACGAGCAGGCACAGATCTAGAATAATTGGTAAAAGGAGTGGTTAGGGTATAGAAGTGCTGCCTGGGTGTGTGGTGGAGGCAGGTTCGATCAAAGCATTCAAAAGGGAATCAGATGGTTTTCTGAAAACGAAGAATGTGCAGGGTTGCGGGGAGAATGGCATCAAGGAACGACCCATTCAGAAAGCTGGTGCAGACCCGATGGGCCAAATGGCCTCCTCCATGTTGTAATTTCAGATTCATTCGGGACAGCAGAAAGCAGTCCACTTGATTGGCACCCCATCCATCACCTTAAACATCTACTCCCTCCACCACTGACACAGTGGCAGCAGTGTGCAACATCTGCAAGGTGCGTTGCAGCAACTCACCAAGGCTCCTTCCACAGCCTTAAACCCACAACCGCCACCATCCAGAAGGACAAGGGCAGCAGACACATGTGAACACCACCAGCTGGAAGCTCCCCTCCAAACCGCTCACCATCCTGCCTGGGAAATATATCGGCTGTACCTTCACTGTCGCTGGGTCAAAATTCCTGGTACTCCCTCCCTAACAGCACGGTGGGTGTACCTACACCTCAAGTGACTGCAGCGGTTCCAGAAGGCAGCTCACCACCATCACCTCCCCAAGGGAAGCTAGTTGATGGGCAATAAACGATGGCGTAGCCAACAATGCCCCCAAATCCCAAGACCAAATCAAACAAAATCAAACCAATTCCCAAAATACTACTTTTGCAAGTTGCTTTGTGCCAAACTTCCAAGTAATTTATTGTAACGAATACAAAACAAAAAGAGGCCATTAGGTCCAACTGGTCTATGTTGTGTTTTAATGTTCATGCATCCTTCCTCTTAGTGTGCAACTCACTCATGCATTTACCCAGCTTCCCCTTAAATGTGTTGATACTATTCATCTCAACCACTCTTTTGGTGGTGAACTCCACATTATAAAGTGTATAAAATGATTTGCGGATGGGAGATGAGCTGTAACCAGTGCCTGATTCTATGGGAGGAGGCTGTTCTGAAGCACAGGCCAAGGGCGGCACGGTGGAGCAGTGGTTAGCACTGCTGCCTCACACAGTGCCAAGGACCTGGGTTCGATCCCGGCCCCGGGTCACTGTCCAAATGGAGTTTGCACATTCTCCCCGTGTCTACATGGGTCTCACCCCCTGCAACCCAAAGTGTCCATGGTAGGTGGATCGGCCACGTTAATTACCCCTTCATTGGGGAAAAAAAAAAAGAATTGGGTACTCTAAATTTATCTTAAAAAGCAGAGACCAGACTTTCTTCATTCTTTCACAGGATGTGCATATCACAGGCTCGGCCAGCATTTACTCCTCATTCAGGGTTTTGACCCAGCGACAGTGAAGGAACGCACAAGTCAAGATGATGTGTGACTTGCCGGTGGTGATGTTCCCATGCGCCTGCTGCCCTTGCCCTTCTAGGTGGCAGAGGTTGCAGTTTTGGAAGTTGATGTCGAAGGAGCCTTGGTGAGTTGCTGCAGTGCATCTTGTAGATGGCGCACAGGGCTGCCACTGTGTGCCAGTGGTGGACGATGCGGTGCTGATCGAGGTGGATAAATGGGCAGCCTCAGTACTGCAGATATTATACAATTTTGATGGGGGACGGCACTACATTGATCTCCCCATTTTGGGGGTTTGATTTGAGAAGTGAATCTGCAAAAACAAACCACAAAGTCCACCTTTAAATGCTCTCAAAACCATGACAAAAGAATCGTGCCAATGCCAAATGCTCACCGGAAAAAACTGCCCTCGGGCTCAACTCTCTGGATGGTGATTCCACCTTTAAACCCCCCCCCCCCATGCACCAGAATTCCCCCTGCCTCCCACCTGCTGAGATTAAGCGTTAAGGGGCACCAAATTCCTCCACTGAAACAAGAGGCGAGGAGTTGGAATGCCTGATCGACAAGGCCCATTCGCTTGGCTTTTACCAAACTCATCCAACACTCACCTGCAGGTTTGGTGTCCCATGTAGAGCAGCGAGGCAGTGAGCGAATACAGGTACAGCTTCACCAAATACTGGAGGGGCAGCAACAGCACCAACAGACCCAGAAGGTGACCTGCAAACCAGAAGTGCGGCAACGCTCAGCAAAAATGGCGGAATTGATTTGCTGCCTTCAATTTAAAAATACATTAAGAGTGTAAAAAAAAAAATCTGTTTGACGGCCCAGTTGCTAGAGTCACTGCTCCATATACGGAGGCACAAAGTTAAGAGTCTCTGCAGTTGCTCGAAATTTCAGCATGGGGAGGTGGCAACCACCCCACCATTTTGCTTCGGCCTGCTCTCGAATAGAGCAGTCCAAAAGTTGTCCCACTGTGCAAGCTCTTCCCCCTGGCCCTGTATCTCAAATAATCACCTGATTTTCCCTCGGTGCCTTAGCAACACCCCGCAGCCAATCAGTCCTCATTGTAATGACTGCTCCCAGCCCTCACTCCTCCTTTTAAGAGAAGGCCCATCACCGCCTGCTCCCCAGCCATTCGCCGCATCAAGAGCCTTCAGTTCCCCAAACCTCCGGATTTTCACTCGCATCCGAGTCTGTCATGGTCAATATTTATCCCTGAACCAGCTTCACGAAAACGGACTCTCTGTCCTTTATCGCATGGCTGTTTGTGAGAGTTTGATGTTGGCAAATTGGTTTCTGCATCTCCTGCAAGTGGTCCAGGTCAAGACATACGGAGCTGACTGTGAAGCAATTTGAAACGTGCTGAGGTGGTGAAAGGTGGTATAGAAATACAAATCTTTATTTCTCCCAATGTGAATAGTCTGCTTCAAAATGTGTTCAACTATAAGTAGTAAATCGAAACTTGTAAGTATTATCGAAATTCGGAGCACAGGGAGTGGTCACTCTGCCCATCATAACTATACTAGCTCTTTCAGAGATCTATCCAATTAGTCTCACTCTCCTGCTCTTTCCCCATAGCCCTACAAAACTTCCATGGGCAAGTATTTACACACTATATTCTGACCTCATATCCATACCTTCATTAAGACGACCTATTTGCCCGCCAATACCATCATCAAACTTCACCCGTTTCAACTTATCTGCTGATGAAACCGTCATTTATGCCTTCACTACCTCAAGGTTCAACTATTGCCACGTATTTCCACCTGGGTCTCCCATATTCACACAGTAACTTCATTGCAGTGTTAATGTAAGCCTACTTGTGACACTAATAAAGATTATTCTTCTACCACTGGTAAACTTTGTGTTATCCAAACCTTTGCTGCCTGCATCTTAACTTGCAGCAAATCCCCTCCCCATATCACCGGTGTGTCCGCTGACCCACACTGGCTCTCGGTCAAGCAACGTTGTGATTTTACAATTCCCATCCTTGTTTTCAAAGCTCACCCCCTCCCCATCTCTGCAATCTACTCCAGCCCCTGTACCCAGGTCCTCTAATCCTGGTCTCTAGCTCCCCTGTTGTTGGCCATGCTTCAGGTGTGTCGTCTCCAAGCTCTGGAATTCCCTCCCTACACCTCCCCACCTCCCCCTCGCTTCCCTCTCTTAAGGTGAGGTGAGGAGGAGGCGCTGGCCAACGGCCATCAAGGGGAGCAAGGGGTGACTCTCGACCGTTAGGCAGGGGCTGGTTGAGCCACAGGGCTAAATCGCTGGCTTTGAAAGCAGACCAAGGCAGGCCAGCAGCACGGTTCAATTCCCGTACCAGCCTCCCCGAACAGGCGCCGGAATGTGGCGACTGGGGGCTTTTCACAGTAACTTAATTTGAAGCCTACTTGTGACAATAAGCGATTTTCATTTCATTAAGACACACCTTAAAACCCACCTTTCTGACTAAGCTTCAGATCATCTGCCCGAATACCGTATGTGACTCCGTGTCATATTTTGTTTTATAATGCTCCTGTGCAGCGCCGAGGGACATTTCATTATGTTAAAGGTGCTATATAAATGCAAAATGTTGTTGTTTTACTTAACTGATATCTTTTGCAAAGGTGCCACTGGATCTATTAACATTTTTTTTTTCAGGTAGTGCATTTAGATCATAACTCACTGCATTTAAAAAAAGTCTCCTCTAGCTACAGTTCTAATCCTGTGCCCTCAGGTTACTGACCTTTCTGGACACTGGAAACATTCTCTCTTCTATTTACTGCATCATGAAGACCTTGATTAAATCTCCCATGTCAATACTGTGGCTGCAGGAGCAGGTCAAAGACTGGCAACTTTGCAGTGAGTAACTCATTGCCTGACTCCCTCGAGCCTGCCCAGCACCTACAAGACACAAGTCAGGAGTGTAATGGAATACTCCACTTGCCTGGGTGAGTGCAGCTCCAACAACACTCGAGGAGCCAGACACCATCCAGGACAAAGCAGATCGCTTGATTGGCACCCCACCCACAAACATTCACTCCCTCCATCACTGATGATCACTGGTTCAGTGTATACCGTCTACAAGATGCACTGCAGGAACTCAAGGCTCCTTTGACAGCACCTTCCAAACCCTCGACCTCTGCCACCTAGAAGACCAAGAGCAGCAGATATATGGGAACACCACCACTAGGAAGCTCCCCTCCATGGGGAGGCAATGGTGTCGCCACTGGAAGAGTAATCCAAAGACCCAGGGTCATGCTCTGGGGTTCAAATCTAACCACGACAGGTGGTGAAATTTCATTTATTTTATTTTTTATTTTTTTAAACTGGAATTAAAAGTCGAATGATGACCATGAAACAATTGTCGATTGTCATAAAAACCCATTTGGTTCACTAATATGCTTTAGGGATGTAATTTTCACAGTAACTTCTGCAGTGTTAATGTAAGCCGACTTGTGACACTAATAAAGATTATCTTCTGTCCTTAATGTAGTTGACTCTTAAAATGCCTTCCAAAATGCACTCAGTTCAAGGGCAATTAGGGATGGGCCCAGCGAGTGACGTCCATCGTTCCTTCACTGTCGCTGGGTCAAATTCATCCTCTAACAACACGATGGGTGCATCTAGACCACGTGGATTGCAGCCATTCAAGAAGGCAGCTCACCACCACTTACTTTCTCAAGGGCAATTAAGGATGCGCAACACCCATTCCGTGAACAAATACATTTTTTGAAAAATCTCCCCCTCCTCTGCTCCAAGGATAGCAGAGTCAGTTTCTCTAATCTCTCTGTAAAAGTCGTCCCTCAGCCTTGATGCCATTCCACCAAATCTCTGGTCCTTGTTCACGAATCACAGAAAGCTAGCACACAGGTGCAGAATGTAACAGGGAAGACAAAAATAAGACTGACTTTTATTTCAAGGGAGTTGGAGTATGAAAGTAAAGCGGTGTTGCTGCAACTGTACAAGGTACTAGTGAGGTCACACTAAGTACAGTTTTGGTCCCCTTATTAAAGAAAATATATTATCGCTGGTGGCAGTACGGACGAGGTTTACTAGGATGATCCCAAGTGTGGAGGGAGTGCTGTACAAGGAAAGATTAAACGGTTTGAGTCCGTACTTCTTGGTGTTCAGAAGAATGAGAGGTGATATGATGCAAGGGGGTTAGACAGGGTAAATAGGAGGAGGACTCGTGAGAGAGGGTAATACCAGAGGACATAGTTGCAGAATAAGGAGGAGCTCATTTAAGATGGATTTGAGGAACAATTTCTCTCCAAGAGTGGTGAATGTTTTTTCCCCAGGAAGCTGTGTGGTCCGAGTCCTTGAACATTTTCAAGGCGGAGATCGATAGGTTTTTACTCACTGGGGAATTAAGAGTTATGGAGATAAGGCAGGAAAGTGGATTTAGTGCGTGTTAAATCAGCCGTGATCTTATTAAATGGTGGAGCAGGCTCGAAGGGGTGAATGGCATCCTCCTGTTCCTATTTCTCATGCTCTTCTGAAGCATCCTCCCCAAGTCCCCTCAGGATCTTGTATATTTCAATCAGGTTGCCTGTCACAGCGGATACAAGCCTAGCCTAGCCCACCCAACCTTGCCTCATAAGGCAAACCGCCCAGTCCAGGTCCCAGATTGAGTCGGAATTTGAACGATCCTCGTAGCTCAGCCTTTGCTTTCCCAGAGAAGTTCAGTCTGTCATTTAGGGTAGCATCATTTGCACTTCCTCCAAGGCTTTCCATGTCCTTTCTGAAATATGGAGACGGGAAGTTTTTTTTTTTCAAAAAATTCTTTCATGGGATGTGGGCATCACTGGAAATGTTGCCCATCCTTAATTGCCCTTGAACTGAGTGGCAGTTACCCTCATCTCCTCTCCGTTACCCCCATCTCCTCTGAAACTCTATAAGGGGAATTTAGCGTGGCCAATCCACCTAACCTGTATATCTTTGGGTTGTGGGCGTGAAACCCACACAGACTCAGGGACATGTGCCATCTCCACACAGACAGTGACCCAGGGCTGGGATTGAACCCGCGTCCTCAGTGCCACAGGCAGCACTGCTAACCACTGCACCGGCCTAGGCTTTTTAATCTTTATTAGTGTCACAAGTAGGCTTACATTAACACTGCAATGAGGTTACTGTGAAAATCCACTAGTCGCCATATTCAGGCACCTGTTCAGGTACACTGAGGGAGAATTCAGAATGTCCAATTCACCTACCAAGCACGTCTTTCGGGACTTGTGGGAGGAAACTGGAGCATCCGGAGGAAACCCAGGCAACACGGGGAGAACGTGCAGACTCCGCACAGACAGTGATCCGAGACGGGAATCAAACCCAGGTCCCTGGTGCTGTGAAGCAACAGTGCACACCACTGGGCTAAGCAACTGTTCCCCTTGGTTAGGGGGTCAACTCACAACGAGGCATAGTGTTAGGGTGAGGGGCAGGAGATTTTGAGGGGATTTGAGGAAAAAAGAATTTCACTCAGAGGGTGGTGAGAATCTGGAATGCACGGCCTGGGGAGGTAGTGGAGGCTGGAAACCTCAACCATGAAAAAAACACTTGGTTGAGCACTTGAAGCAACGTCACCTTCAAGGATATAGGACAAATGCTGGTAAGTGGATTAGCATCATATTAGGGGTAGATGACGTAAGTGCAGACCCGGTGGACATTTTCTGTGCTGTACGATTCTATGTACAACCTGAGAAAGACCGCCTTATCGCTACTCACTGCTCCCCGTTAGTTCGCCAATCCTCTTTCCATGCCAGAACATTACCTTCAACACCATGAACTCCGATCTTGCATAGTGGTCTTTTGCGCGGCACCCTATCAAATGCCTTTTGAAAATCAAAATATGCAACATCGATTGGTTTTCGTTTTATCGACTCTGGCTGATACACCCTCCAAGAACTCAAGGAAATTTGTCATGGCATGCCCCTTCAATGAAACCATGCTGACTATGCTGGATCCGATTGTGACTTTCCAAATGCACTGCTATTCTCTCCGTAATAATAATATTTTTCCAATATCCGAAGTTAGACTAACTGGCCTGTAGGGTTCCTGCATTTTTCCTCCTTCTCTTTTTGAACAAGGGTACCACATTGGCAGTTTTCCAATCCTTTGGCACAGTTCCAAAATCCATAGGTTTTTGAAAAATGACCACCCATGTATCTACAATCGCCGTAGCTCCTGCCTTGAAGGTCCTGGTGTGCAAACCTTCAGGTCCAGGGCACTGTTCAACCTTTAATCCCATTTGTTTGCATAAAACTAATTCTCTGGTGACGGCAACAGTATTTAATTCCTTCCCTCGTACTTTTGTAAACCATTTTTTTAACGATTTCCTCTTGTGTGAGAATCTAGAGCTGGGGCCACTATTTAAAAATAAGAGAATTTTGTTTTTGCTCAGGGGTTTGTGCATCTTTGGCACTCTCTTCCTCAAAAGGCAGTAGAAGCAGAGTCTTTGAATATTTTTAAGGCAGATGTAGATAGATTTGATTAACAAAGGGTGAAAGGTTATCTGGGATAGACAGGAATGTGGAGTTAAGAGGTTACAATTCGATCAGCCATGATCTTATTGAATGGCAGAGCAGGCTCGGGGGGCCGAGTAGCCCACTCCTGCACCTAACCCGGATGTAAGTATGTATCCTTTGCATGACAGAAGAAATGTTGCTTACCCAGATAGTACGCATTCCACAAGACGTACTTGTACTTGATGAGCATTTCCTCATTCCTAGCTCGGATCTGTTCAACAAAGTGACTGACATCCCACTTATACAGCAGGTCAAGCACCATGACACTGGGGACCCGGAGAGCCACATTGGCCACCGTTTCTGCAAATGGCATTCTGGCTGATTTATCACAACCTGTTACTTTATCACTGGGACGACATGGGTGACAGTCAGGCTGGGCAGTCCAGGGTGCACAGGAAGCCTCCAATCCCCAGTGCTGCACACACCAGTAGGTAACATGCACTCACTGTCCACTCCTGCTCTATATATACCCTACACTCATTGCCCAGTCATGTCCTATATATATATATAACCCACACACTGCCAATCCTGCCCTATATATACCCCACTCACTGCCAATCCTGCCCTACATATACCCCCCACACACTGCCAATCCTGCCCTATATATACCCCAGTCACTGCAAATCCTGCCCTATATATACCCCCCAGTCACTGCCAATCCTGTCCATATACCCCAGTCACTGCCAATCCTGCCCTATATATACACCCAACAGTCACTGACCAGTCCTGCCCTATATATAACTCACACTCAATGCCCAGTCCTGCCCTGTATATACCCCCCTGTAGTCTAGTGTTCTCCTGTATACACGCCCACACTCACTGCCTAGTATATACCCCACACACTGCCCAGTCCTGCCCTGAATATGCCCCACACACTGTCCAGTCCTGCCTTGTATAAACCCCACACACTGCCCAGTCCTGCCTTGTGTATATACCCCACACACTGCCCAGTCCTGCCTTGTGTATATACCCCACACACTGCCCAGTCCTGCCTTGTATATACCCCACACACTGCCAAGTCCTGCCTTGTATATACCACCACACACTACCCAGTCCTGCCTTGTATATACCCCACACACTGCCCAGTCCTGCCTTGTATATACCCCACACACTGCCCAGTCCTGCCTTGTATATACCCCACACACTGCCCAGTCCTGCCTTGTATATACCCCACACACTGCCAAGTCCTGCCTTGTATATACCCCCACACACTACCCAGTCCTGCCTTGTATATACCCCACACACTGCCCAGTCCTGCCTTGTATAAACCCCACACACTGCCCAGTCCTGCCTTGTGTATATACCCCACACACTGCCCAGTCCTGCCTTGTGTATATACCCCACACACTGCCCAGTCCTGCCTTGTATATACCCCACACACTGCCAAGTCCTGCCTTGTATATACCCCCACACACTACCCAGTCCTGCCTTGTATATACCCCACACACTGCCCAGTCCTGCCTTGTATATACCCCACACACTGCCCAGTCCTGCCTTGTATATATACCCCACACACTGCCCAGTCCTGCCCTGTAAATACCCCACACACTGCCCAGTCTGCCCTGTATATGCCCCACACTCACTGTCCAGCTGTGCCCTGTATATATCCCACGCTCACTGCCCAGTCTCTCTTTTGAATCAGTGTTCCTTTCCTTCCTATCTCTGTGGTCGGTGGCGTCTTGTCCTGTTTCAGTAAGTTCCTCGTCTCGCTCCCGAAATGCACTTGCGTCTCTCTGTCTCTCTCTAATCGCCCTGCCCTGTCCTGTCCTGTCCTGTCCTGTCCTCCTCCTCCTCCTCCTCCCTCTCACTTTCTACACACACCTGACACTCAAACTCCAAATTCAGCCACTTCCTCCTTCTTCGCTGAACCTTTACCCCGTCCAGGAAGTACCCGGCTGGCCCCGCCCCTTCCCGCCAGGGCGCTGCTGATTGGCCGAGTCCGTCCGTCACAGCATTCCAGCGTCTTTCAACCAGGAAGGGTGACATTTCCGGGGGGCGGGGCCTCGAACAAGGAGCGGGGCCGAGAGCTGAAAAATATACACTGACTGAGAGATTGAGACAAATACTCTGAGAGAGAGATTGAGTGATAGGAGAGATTGAGAGATATACTCTGATTGAGAGATATACACTGACAGAGAGATTGAGTGATATACACAGAGAGAGATTGAGAGATATACTCTGACAGAGAGATTGAGAGATATACACTGACAGAGAGATTGAGTGATATACACAGAGAGAGATTGAGAGATATACACTGAGAGAGATTGAGAGATATACACAGAGAGAGAGATTGAGAGATATGCACTGACAGAGAGATTGAGACAAATACTCTGAGAGAGAGATTGAGTGATATACACAGAGAGAGATTGAGAGATATGCACTGACAGAGAGATTGAGACAAATACTCTGAGAGAGAGATTGAGTGATATACACAGAGAGAGATTGAGAGATATACTCTGACAGAGAGATTGAGAGATATACACTGACAGAGTGATTGAGAGATATACACTGACAGAGAGATTGAGTGATATACACAGAGAGATTGAGAGATATACACTGAGAGAGATTGAGAGATATACTCTGACAGAGAGATTGAGAGATATACACTGAGAGAGAGATTGAGAGATATACACTGACAGAGAGATTGAGAGATATACACAGAGAGAGATTGAGAGATATACACAGAGAAAGATTGAGAGATATACACTGACAGAGAGATTGAGAGATATACACAGAGAGAGATTGAGAGATATACACAGAAAGATTGAGAGATATACACTGACAGAGAGATTGAGAGATATACACAGAGAGAGATTGAGATATACACAGAGAGAGATTGAGAGATATACACAGAGAGAGATTGAGAGATATACACAGAGAGAGATTGAGAGATATACTCTGACAGAGAGATTGAGAGATATACATTGACAGAGTGATTGAGAGATATACACTGACAGAGAGATTGAGAGATATACACAGAGAGAGATTGAGAGATATACACAGAGAAAGATTGAGAGATATACACTGACAGAGAGATTGAGAGATATACACAGAGAGAGATTGAGATATACACAGAGAGAGATTGAGAGATATACACAGAGAGAGATTGAGAGATATACACAGAGAGAGATTGAGAGATATACTCTGACAGAGAGATTGAGAGATATACATTGACAGAGTGATTGAGAGATATACACTGACAGAGAGATTGAGAGATATACACAGAGAGAGATTGAGAGATATACACAGAGAAAGATTGAGAGATATACACTGACAGAGAGTTTGAGAGATATACACAGAGAGAGATTGAGATATACACAGAGAGAGATTGAGAGATATACACAGAGAGAGATTGAGAGATATACACACAAAGAGATTGAGAGATATGCACACAGAGAGATTGAGAGATATACACACAGAGAGATTGAGAGATATACTCAGAGAGAGATTGAGAGATATACTCTGACAGAGAGATTGAGAGATATACACAGAGAGATTGAGAGATATACACAGAGAGATTGAGAGATATACACAGAGAGATTGAGAGATATACACAGAGAGAGATTGAGAGATATACAGTGAGAGAGAGATTGAGATATACACAGAGAATGATTGAGAGATATACAGAGAGAGAGAGATTGAGAGATATACACAGAGACATTGAGAGATATACACAGAGAGAGATTGAGAGATATACACTGAGAGAGATTGAGAGATACACTCTGACAGAGAGATTGAGAGATATACTCTGACAGAGAGATTGAGAGATATACACAGAGAGAGATTGGGAGATATACACAGAGAGAGATTGAGAGATATACACAGAGAGAGATTGAGAGATATACTCTGACAGAGAGTTTGGGAAATGTACACACAGAGAGATTGAGAGATAGACACACAGAGAGATTGAGAGATATACAGAGAGAGAGAGATTCAGATATATACACAGAGAACGATTGAGGTATACACAGAGAGGTTTAGAGATATACACTTAGAGAGATTGTGAGATATACTCTGACAGAGAGATTGAGAGATATACTCTGACAGAGGGATTGAGAGATATACTCTGACAGAGAGATGGAGAGATATACAAAGAGAGAGATTGAGAGATATAAACAGAGATTGAGAGTTATACACAGAGAGATTGAGAGATATACACTGAGAGAGAGATTGACAGAGATACACAGAGAGATATTGAGAGATGTACTCTGACAGAGAGATTGAGAGATATACTCTGACAGAGAGATTGAGAGATATACTCTGACAGAGAGACTGAGAGATATACTCTGACAGAGAGATTGAGAGATATACAAAGAGAGAGATTGAGAGATATAAACAGAGATTGAGAGATATACACTGAGAGAGAGATTGAGAGAGATACACAGAGAGATATTGAGAGATATGAACAGAGATTGAGAGATATACACTGAGAGAGAGATTGAGATACATACACAGAGAGTGATTGAGAGATATACTCTGACAAAGAGATTGAGAGATATACACAGAGAGAGATTGAGAGATATACTCTGACAGAGAGATTGAGAGATATACTCTGACAGAGAGATTGAGAGATATACTCTGAGAGAGATTGAGAGATATACTCTGACAAAGAGATTGAGAGATATACACAGAGAGATATTGAGAGATATACTCTGACAGAGAGATTGAGAGATATACTCTGACAGAGAGATTGAGAGATATACTCTGACAAAGAGATTGAGAGATATGCTCTGACAGAGAGATTGAGAGATACACTCTGAAAGAGAGATTGAGAGATATAAACAGAGATTGAGAGATATACACAGAGGGAGATTGAGAGACACACACACAGAGAGATTGAGAGATATAAACAGAGATTGAGAGATATACACTGAGAGAGAGATATACACAGATAGAGATTGAGAGATATACTCTGACAGAGATTGAGAGATATACACTGAGAGAGAGTTTGAGAGATATACACTGGGAGAGAGACTGAGATATATTAACTGAAAGATAGATTGAGAGATATGCACTGAGAGTCATATTGAGTGATATACACTGAGGAGATTGAGAGATATACACAGAGAGAGATTGAGAGATATACAGTGAGGGAGAGATTGAGATATATACACAGAGGGAGATTAAGAGATATATACTGATATAGTGACTGAGACATGTACATTGAGAGATAGATTGAGAAATATACGCTGGGAGAGATTGAGAGATATACACAGAGAGAGATTGAGGGATATACACTGAGAGAGAGATTGAGAGATATACACAGAGAGAGATTGAGATATATACACACAGAGAGATTGAGAGATATACACACAGAGAGATTGAGAGATATACACTGAGAGAGAGATTAAGCGATATACACAGAGAGAGATTGAGAGATATACTCTGACAGAGAGATTGAGAGATGTACACAGAGAGATTGAGAGATATACACAGAGAGATTGAGAGATATACACAGAGAGAGATTGAGAGATATACAGTGAGAGAGAGATTGAGATATACACAGAGAGAGATTGAGAGATATACAGAGAGAGAGAGATTGAGAGATATATACAGAGAGATTGAGAGATATACACAGAGAGAGATAGAGAGATATACACTGAGAGAGATTGAGAGATATACTCTGACAGAAAATTGAGAGATATACTCTGACAGAGAGATTGAGAGATATACAGAGAGAGATTGAGAGATATACACAGAGAGAGATTGAGAGATATACACAGAGAGAGATTGAGAGATATACACAGAGAGAGATTGAGAGATATACTCTGACAGAGAGATTGAGAGATGTACACACAGAGAGATTGAGAGATATACACACAGAGAGATTGAGAGATATACAAAGAGACAGATTGAGAGATATACACAGAGATAGATTGAGAGATATAGAGAGAGAGAGAGATTGAGAGATATACACAGAGATAGATTGAGAGATATACAGAGAGAGAGAGATTGAGAGTTATACACTGAGAGAACGATTGAGGTATACACAGAGAGGTTTAGAGATATACACTTAGAGAGATTGTGAGATATACTCTGACAGAGAGATTGAGAGATATACTCTGACAGAGAGATTGAGAGATATACTCTGACAGAGAGATTGAGAGATATACAAAGAGAGAGATTGAGAGATATAAACAGAGATTGAGAGATATACACAGAGAGATTAAGAGATATACACTGAGAGAGAGATTGACAGAGATACACAGAGAGAGATTGAGAGATGTACTCTGACAGAGAGATTGAGAGATATACACTGAGAGAGAGTTTGAGAGATATATACTGGGAGAGAGACTGAGATATATTAACTGAAAGATAGATTGAGAGATATGCACTGAGAGTCATATACACAGAGAGAGATTGAGAGATATACAGTGAGGGAGAGATTGAGATATATACACAGAGGGAGATTAAGAGATATATACTGATATAGTGACTGAGACATGTACATTGAGAGATAGATTGAGAAATATACGCTGGGAGAGATTGAGAGATATACACAGAGAGAGATTGAGGGATATACACTGAGAGAGAGATTGAGAGATATACACAGAGAGAGATTGAGATATATACACACAGAGAGATTGAGAGATATACACACAGAGAGACTGAGAGATATACACTGAGAGAGAGATTAAGAGATATACACAGAGAGAGATTGAGAGATATACTCTGACAGAGAGATTGAGAGATGTACACAGAGAGATTGAGAGATATACACAGAGAGATTGAGAGATATACACAGAGAGAGATTGAGAGATACACAGAGAGAGATTGAGAGATATACAGAGAGAGAGAGATTGAGAGATATACACAGAGAGATTGAGAGATATACACAGAGAGATTGAGAGATATACACAGAGAGAGATAGAGAGATATACACTGAGAGAGATTGAGAGATATACTCTGACAGAAGATTGAGAGATATACTCTGACAGAGAGATTGAGAGATATACAGAGAGAGATTGAGAGATATACACAGAGAGAGATTGAGAGATATACACAGAGAGAGATTGAGAGATATACACAGAGAGAGATTGAGAGATATACTCTGACAGAGAGATTGAGAGATATACACACAGAGAGATTGAGAGATATACACACAGAGAGATTGAGAGATATACGAAGAGATAGATTGAGAGATATACACAGAGATAGATTGAGAGATATAGAGAGAGAGAGAGATTGAGAGATATAGACAGAGATAGATTGAGAGATATACAGAGAGAGAGAGATTGAGTTATACACTGAGAGAACGATTGAGGTATACACAGAGAGGTTTAGAGATATACACTTAGAGAGATTGTGAGATATACTCTGACAGAGAGATTGAGAGATATACTCTGACAGAGAGATTGAGAGATATACTCTGACAGAGAGATTGAGAGATATACAAAGAGAGAGATTGAGAGATATAAACAGAGATTGAGAGATATACACAGAGAGATTAAGAGATATACACTGAGAGAGAGATTGACAGAGATACACAGAGAGAGATTGAGAGATGTACTCTGACAGAGAGATTGAGAGATATACACTGAGAGAGAGTTTGAGAGATATACACTGGGAGAGAGACTGAGATATATTAACTGAAAGATAGATTGAGAGATATGCACTGAGAGTCATATACACAGAGAGAGATTGAGAGATATACAGTGAGGGAGAGATTGAGATATATACACAGAGGGAGATTAAGAGATATATACTGATATAGTGACTGAGACATGTACATTGAGAGATAGATTGAGAAATATACGCTGGGAGAGATTGAGAGATATACACAGAGAGAGATTGAGGGATATACACTGAGAGAGAGATTGAGAGATATACACAGAGAGAGATTGAGATATATACACACAGAGAGATTGAGAGATATACACACAGAGAGACTGAGAGATATACACTGAGAGAGAGATTAAGAGATATACACAGAGAGAGATTGAGAGATATACTCTGACAGAGAGATTGAGAGATGTACACAGAGAGATTGAGAGATATACACAGAGAGATTGAGAGATATACACAGAGAGAGATTGAGAGATACACAGAGAGAGATTGAGAGATATACAGAGAGAGAGAGATTGAGAGATATACTCTGACAGAAGATTGAGAGATATACTCTGACAGAGAGATTGAGAGATATACAGAGAGAGATTGAGAGATATACACAGAGAGAGATTGAGAGATATACACAGAGAGAGATTGAGAGATATACACAGAGAGAGATTGAGAGATATACTCTGACAGAGAGATTGAGAGATATACACACAGAGAGATTGAGAGATATACACACAGAGAGATTGAGAGATATACGAAGAGATAGATTGAGAGATATACACAGAGATAGATTGAGAGATATAGAGAGAGAGAGATTGAGAGATATAGACAGAGATAGATTGAGAGATATACAGAGAGAGAGAGATTGAGTTATACACTGAGAGAACGATTGAGGTATACACAGAGAGGTTTAGAGATATACACTTAGAGAGATTGTGAGATATACTCTGACAGAGAGATTGAGAGATATACAAAGAGAGAGATTGAGAGATATAAACAGAGATTGAGAGATATACACAGAGAGATTAAGAGATATACACTGAGAGAGAGATTGACAGAGATACACAGAGAGAGATTGAGAGATGTACTCTGACAGAGAGATTGAGAGATATACTCTGACAGAGAGATTGAGAGATATACAAAGAGAGAGATTGAGAGATATACTCTGACAGAGATTGAGAGATATACAAAGAGAGAGATTGAGAGTTATAAACAGAGATTGAGAGATATACACAGAGAGATTAAGAGATATACACTGAGAGAGAGATTGACAGAGATACACAGAGAGAGATTGAGAGATGTACTCTGACAGAGAGATTGAGAGATATACTCTGACAGAGAGATTGAGAGATATACTCTGACAGAGAGACTGAGAGATATACTCTGACAGAGAGAGAGATATACAAAGAGAGAGATTGAGAGATATAAACAGAGATTGAGAGATATACACTGAGAGACAGATTGAGAGATATACACAGAGAGAGATTGAGAGATATCCTCTGACAGAGAGATTGAGAGATATACTCTGACAGAGAGATTGAGAGATACGCTGACAGAGAGATTGAGAGATATAAACAGAGATTGAGAGATATACACAGAGGAAGATTGAGAGACATACACAGAGAGAGATTGAGAGATATAAACAGTGATTGAGAGATATACACAGAGGGAGATTGAGAGACACACACAGAGAGAGATTGAGAGATATAAACAGAGAATGAGAGATATACACTGAGAGAGATATACACAGATAGAGATCGAGAGATATACTCTGACAGAGATTGAGAGATATACACTGAGAGAGAGTTTGAGAAGTATACACTGGGAGAGAGACTGAGATATATTAACTGAAAGATAGATTGAGAGATATGCACTGAGAGTCATATTAAGTGATATACACTGAGGAGATTGAGAGATATACAGAGAAGAGAGATTAAGAGATATACACTGAGGGAGAGATTGAGATATATACACAGAGAGAGATTAAGAGATATATACTGATATAGTGACTGAGACATGTACATTGAGAGACAGATTGAGAAATATACGCTGGTAGAGATTGAGAGATATACACAGAGAGAGACTGAGGGATATACACTGAAAATGAGATTGAGAGATATACACACAGAGAGATTGAGAGATATACACTTGAGAGAGATTGAGTGATATATACTGAGAGAGAGATATACTGAGAGAGAGATTGAGTAATATAACTGAGAGAGAGATTGAGAGATATACACAGAGAGAGATTGAGAGATATACACAGAGAGAGATTGAGAGATATACACACAGAGAGATTGAGAGATATACACACAGAGACATTGAGAGATATACACACAGAGAGTTTGAGAGATATACACTTGAGAGAGATTGAGTGATATATGCTGAGAGAGAGATTGAGTGATATATACTGAGAGAGAGATTGAGAGACATACACTGGGAGAGAGATTGAGAGATATACACAGAGAGAGATTGAGAGATATACACACAGAGAGATTGACAGATATACACACAGAGAGATTGAGAGATATACACACAGAGAGTTTGAGAGATATACACTTGAGATAGATTGAGTGATATATGCTGAGAGAGAGATTGAGTGATATATACTGAGAGAGAGACTGAGAGACATACACTGAGAGAGAGATTGAGAGATATACACAGAGAGATTGAGAGACATACACTGAGAGAGAGATTAAGAGATATACACTGTGAGAACGATTGCGATATACACAGAGAGGTTTAGAGATATACACTTAGAGTTTGTGAGATAAACACTGAAAGAGAGATTGAGAGAGATATACTGAGAGAGAGATTGAGTAATATAACTGAGAGAGAGAGATAGAGAGATATACACTGAGTGAGATTCGGAAATGTACACAGAGAGAGATTTGGAGATATACATTGAGAGAGAGATTGAGAGATATACACAAAGATTGAGAGATACATACTGAGAGAGATTAGGAGAGGTACACAGAGAGAGATTGAGAGATATACACTGAGAGTTTGAGAGATTACACTGAGAGAGATTGAGAGATACACACTGATAGAGATTGAGGGATATACACTTAGGGAGAGATTAAGAGATGTACACTGAGAAAAATTAAGTAATATACACTGAGAGAGAAAGAGATACACTGAAAGAGAGATTGAGAGGTACATACTGAGACAGAGATTGAGAAATATAACTGAGAGAGAGATTGAGAGATATACACTGAGATAGAGATTGAGAGATATACACTGACAGAGCGATTGAGAGAAATACTCTTACAGAGAGACTGAGAGATATATTCTGACAGAGAGAGAGAGATATACAAAGAGAGAGATTGAGAGATATAAACAGAGATTGAGAGATATACACTGAGAGACAGATTGAGAGATATAAACAGAGAGAAATTGAGAGATATCCTCTGACAGAGAGATTGAGAGATATACTCTGACAGAGAGATTGAGAGATATACTCTGACAGAGAGACTGAGGGATATACTCTGACAGAGAGAGAGAGATAGACAAAGAGAGAGATTGAGAGATATAAACAGAGATTGAGAGATATGCACTGAGAGAGAGATTGACAGAGATACACAGAGAGAGTTTGAGAGATGTACTCTGACAGAGAGATTGAGAGATATACTCTAGCATAGAGATTGAGAGATATACTCTGACAGAGAGACTGAGAGATATACTCTGACAGAGGGAGAGAGATATACAAAGAGAGAGATTGAGAGATATAAACAGAGATTGAGAGATATACACTGAGAGACAGATTGAGAGATATACAGAGAGAGAGATTGAGAGATATCCTCTGACAGAGAGATTGAGAGATATACTCTGACAGAGAGACTGAGAGATATACTCTGACAGAGAGAGAGAGAGATACAAAGAGAGAGATTGAGAGATATAAACAGAGATTGAGAGACATACACTGAGAGACAGATTGAGAGATATACACAGAGAGAGATTGAGAGATATCCTCTGACAGAGAGATTGAGAGATATACTCTGACAGAGAGATTGAGAGATATACTCTGACAGAGAGATTGAGAGATATACTCTGACAGAGAGATTGAGAGATATACTATGACAGAGAGACTGAGAGATATACTCTGACAGAGAGAGAGAGATATACAAAGAGAGAGATTGAGAGATATAAACAGAGATTGAGAGATATACACTGAGAGAGAGATTGACAGAGATACACAGAGAGAGATTGAGAGATGTACTCTGACAGAGAGATTGAGAGATACACTCTGACAGAGAGATTGAGAGATATAAACAGAGATTGAGTGATATACACAGAGGGAGATTGAGAGACATACACAGAGAGAGATTGAGAGATATAAACAGAGATTGAGAGATATACACAGAGGGAGATTGAGAGACACACACAGAGAGAGATTGAGAGATATAAACAGAGATTGAGAGATATACACTGAGAGAGATATACACAGATAGAGATCGAGAGATATACTCTGACAGAGATTGAGAGATATACACTGAGAGACAGATTGAGGGATATACACAGAGAGAGATTGAGAGATATCCTCTGACAGAGAGATTGAGAGATATACTCTGACAGAGAGACTGAGAGATATACTCTGCCAGAGAGAGAGAGATATACAAAGAGAGAGATTGAGAGATATAAAGAGAGATTGAGAGATATACACTGAGAGGGAGATTGAATGATATACACAGAGAGATTGAGAGACATACACTGAGAGTGAGATTGAGAGATATACACTGACAGCGAGATTGAGAGATATACACACAGAGAGTTTGAGAGATATACACTTGAGAGAGATTGAGTGATATATGCTGAGAGAGAGATTGAGTGATATATACTGAGAGAGAGACTGAGAGACATATACTGAGAGAGAGATTGAGAGATATACACAGAGAGATTGAGAGACATACACTGAGAGAGAGATTAAGAGATATACACTGAGAGAACGATTGTGATATACACAGAGAGGTTTAGAGATATACACTTAGAGTTTGTGAGATAAACACTGAAAGAGAGATTGAGAGAGATATACTGAGGGAGAGATTGAGTAATATAACTGAGAGAGAGAGATAGAGAGATATACACTGAGTGAGATTCGGAAATATACACAGAGAGAGATTTGGAGATATACATTGAGAGAGAGATTGAGAGATATACACAAAGATTGAGAGATACATACTGAGAGAGATTAAGAGAGGTACACAGAGAGAGATTGAGAGATATACACTGAGAGTTTGAGAGATTACACTGAGAGAGATTGAGAGATACACACTGAGAGAGATTGAGGGATATACACTTAGAGAGAGATTAAGAGATGTACACTGAGAAAAATTAAGTAATATACACTGAGAGAGAAAGAGATACACTGAAAGAGAGATTGAGAGGTACATACTGAGACAGAGATTGAGAAATATAACTGAGAGAGAGATTGAGAGATATACACTGAGATAGAGATTGAGAGACATACACTGACAGAGAGATTGAGAGATATACTCTGACAGAGAGACTGAGAGATATACTCTGACAGAGAGAGAGAGATATACAAAGAGAGAGATTGAGAGATATAAACAGATATTGAGAGATATACACTGAGAGACAGATTGAGAGATATACACAGAGAGAGATTGAGAGATATCCTCTGACAGAGAGATTGAGAACTATACTCTGACAGAGAGATTGAGAGATATACTCTGACAGAGAGACTGAGAGATATACTCTGACAGAGAGAGAGAGATATACAAAGAGAGAGATTGAGAGATATAAACAGAGATTGAGAGATATACACTGAGAGAGAGATTGACAGAGATACACAGAGAGAGATTGAGAGATGTACTCTGACAGAGAGATTGAGAGATACACTCTGACAGAGAGATTGAGAGATATAAACAGAGATTGAGAGATAAACACATGAGAGAGATTGAGTGATATATACTGAGAGAGAGATATACTGAGAGAGAGATTGAGTAATATAACTGAGAGAGAGATTGAGAGATATACACAGAGAGAGATTGAGAGATATACACAGAGAGAGATTGAGAGATATAAACAGAGATTGAGAGATATACACTGAGAGAGATATACACAGATAGAGATCGAGAGATATACTCTGACAGAGATTGAGAGATATACACTGAGAGAGAGAGAGAGATATACAAAGAGATAGATTGAGAGATATAAACAGAGATTGAGAGATATACTCAGAGGGAGATTGAGAGACACACACAGAGAGAGATTGAGAGATATAAACAGAGATTGAGAGATATATACTGAGAGAGATATACACAGATTGAGATCGAGAGACACACACAGAGAGAGATTGAGAGATATAAACAGAGATTGAGAGATATACACTGAGAGAGATATACACAGATAGAGATCGAGAGATATACTCTGACAGAGATTGAGAGATATACACTGAGAGAGAGAGAGAGATATACAAAGAGATAGATTGAGAGATATAAACAGAGATTGAGAGATATACACTGAGAGACAGATTGAGGGATATACACAGAGAGAGATTGAGAGATATCCTCTGACAGAGAGATTGAGAGATATACTCTGACAGAGAGACTGAGAGATATACTCTGACAGAGAGAGAGAGATATACAAAGAGAAAGATTGAGAGATATAAACAGAGATTGAGAGATATACACTGAGAGGGAGATTGAGTGATATACACAGAGAGATTGAGAGACATACACTGAGAGAGAGATTGCGAGATATACACTGACAGCGAGATTGAGAGATATACACTGAGAGAACGATTGAGATATACACTGAGAGAACGATTGAGATATACACTGAGAGAGATTGAGAGATATACACTTAGAGAGATTGAGAGATAAACACTGAAAATGAGATTGAGAGATATACACACAGAGAGATTGAGAGATATACACTTGAGAGAGATTGAGTGATATATACTGAGAGAGAGATATACTGAGAGAGAGATTGAGTAATATAACTGAGAGAGAGATTGAGAGATATACACAGAGCGAGATTGAGAGATATACACAGAGAGAGATTGAGAGATATACACACAGAGAGATTGAGAGATATACACACAGATAGATTGAGAGATATACACACAGAGAGTTTGAGAGATATACACTTGAGAGAGATTGAGTGATATATGCTGAGAGAGAGATTGAGTGACATCTCCTGAGAGAGAGATTGAGAGACATACACTGGGAGAGAGATTGAGAGATATACACAGAGAGAGATTGAGAGATATACACAGAGAGAGATTGACAGATATACACACAGAGAGATTGAGAGATATACACACAGAGAGTTTGAGAGATATACACAGAGGGAGATTGAGAGACACACACAGAGAGAGATTGAGAGATATAAACAGAGATTGAGAGATATATACTGAGAGAGATATACACAGATAGAGATCGAGAGATATACTCTGACAGAAATTGAGAGATATACACTGAGAGAGAGATTGAGACGTATACACTGGGAGAGAGACTGAGATATATTAACTGAAAGATAGATTGAGAGATATGCACTGAGAGTCATATTAAGTGATATACACTGAGGAGATTGAGAGATATACAGAGAAGAGAGATTAAGAGATATACACTGAGGGAGAGATTGAGATATATACACAGAGAGAGATTAAGATATATATACTGATATAGTGACTGAGACATGTACATTGAGAGACAGATTGAGAAATATACGCTGGTAGAGATTGAGAGATATACACAGAGAGAGATTGAGGGATATACACTGAGAGAGAGATTGAGAGATATATACTGAGAGAGAGATTGAGAGATATATACTGAGAGAGAGATATACACAGAGAGGTTTAGAGATATACACTTAGAGAGATTGTGAGATATACTCTGACAGAGAGATTGAGAGATATACTCTGACAGAGAGATTGAGAGATATAAACAGAGATTGAGAGATATACACAGAGAGATATACACAGAGATTGAGAGATATACACTGAGAGAGAGATTGAGAGATGTACTCTGACAGAGAGATTGAGAGATATACACTGAGGGAGAGATTGAGATATATAGACTGAGAGAGAGATTGGGAGATATATACTGAGATAGTGACTGAGACATATACATTGAGAGAGAGATTGCGAAATATACACTGGGAGAGATTGAGAGATATACACTGACATCGATTTTGAGAGATATACACTGAGAGAATGATTGAGATATACACAGAGAGGTTTAGAGATATACACTTAGAGAGATTGAGAGATAAACACTGAAAGAGAGATTGAGAGAGATATACTGAGAGAGAGATTGAGTAATATAACTGAGAGAGAGATTGAGAGATATACACAGAGAGAGATAGAGAGATATACACACAGAGAGATTGAGAGATATACACTTGAGAGAGATTGAGTGATATATACTGAGAGAGAGATTGAGTAATATAACTGAGAGAGATTGCGAGATATACACAGAGAGTGATTGAGAAATATACACAGAGGGAGATTGAGAGATATACACAGAGGGAGATTGAGAGATATACACAGAGGGAGATTGAGAGATATACACTGAGAGGGAGATTGAGAGATATACACAGAGAGATTGAGAGACATACACTGAGAGAGAGATTGAGAGATATACACTGACAGCGAGATTGAGAGATATACACTGAGAGAACGATTGAGATATACACTGAGAGAGATTGAGAGATATACACTTAGAGAGATTGAGAGATAAACACTGAAAATGAGATTGAGAGATATACACACAGAGAGATTGAGAGATATACACTTGAGAGAGATTGAGTGATATATACTGAGAGAGAGATATACTGAGAGAGAGATTGAGTAATATAACTGAGAGAGAGATTGAGAGATATACACAGAGAGAGATTGAGAGATATACACAGAGAGAGATTGAGAGATATACACACAGAGAGATTGAGAGATATACACACAGAGAGATTGAGAGATATACACACAGAGAGTTTGAGAGATATACACTTGAGAGAGATTGAGTGATATATGCTGAGAGAGAGATTGAGTGATATATACTGAGAGAGAGATTGAGAGACATACACTGGGAGAGAGATTGAGAGATATACACAGAAAGAGATTGAGAGATATACACACAGAGAGATTGACAGATATACACACAGAGAGATTGAAAGATATACACACAGAGAGTTTGAGAGATATACACTTGAGAGAGATTGAGTGATATATGCTGAGAGATTGAGAGACATACACTGAGAGAGAGATTAAGAGATATACACTGTGAGAACGATTGCGATATACACAGAGAGGTTTAGAGATATACACTTAAAGTTTGTGAGATAAACACTGAAAGAGAGATTGAGAGAGATATACTGAGAGAGAGATTGAGTAATATAACTGAGAGAGAGAGAGATAGAGAGATATACACTGAGTGAGATTCGGAAATATACACAGAGAGAGATTTGGAGATATACATTGAGAGAGAGATTGAGAGATATACACAAAGATTGAGAGATACATACTGAGAGAGATTAAGAGAGGTACACAGAGAGAGATTGAGAGATATACACTGAGAGTTTGAGAGATTACACTGAGAGAGATTGAGAGATACACACTGAGAGAGATTGAGGGATATACACTTAGAGAGAGATTAAGAGATGTACACTGAGAAAAATTAAGTAATATACACTGAGAGAGAAAGAGATACACTGAAAGAGAGATTGAGAGGTACATACTGAGACAGAGATTGAGAAATATAACTGAGAGAGAGATTGAGAGATATACACTGAGATAGAGATTGAGAGATATACACTGAGAGTGAGTTAGAGAGATATACACTGAGAGAGAAATTAAGAAATATACACTGAGAGAGAGATTGAGAGATATACAGGACGAAGTCTTACAACACCAGGTTAAAATCCAACAGGTTTGTTTCGATATCACTAGCTCTTCATTCACCTGAGGTGTTATTGAAAATATGGAAAGATGTGTCATTTGAAACATGGATGTCTGGCAATATCTGGTCTGTGAGAAACATGAGAGAATACTGGGCAAGATCCCACAAAGGGTTAACAGCAGCTGTCGGGGAAGGATTGTAAAATGGAGATATCCTTGGTCAAGCAGGCTTAGCAAACAAGACAAACTGAAGCCAAAGACAATGGCTCACACCTTCATTGAAAGTAACTAACTTAGTAAGGAGCTGGAAAAGAATGGATGAGGTTCAGTTGAATTTGGTGATAATTCTAGGTGTGAAAATTTGCTAATACCAGGTAAATTAAAGAAAACTGGAGACTATGTCTACGAGAAACATTATTCAAAGCCAAAATCAAAATCAAAATTGAGCTGAGGACACAAATGGAAAATAAAACGATAGAAATGACAGGAATTAAAAGTAACACCTCTTGAAGTCAAAGCATATTGAACATCACAAACGAAACAATGTAATCAGATCTATGAGATGAAGTCATGTCAAAATGAATACTTAGTTGGATTAGAAGGTTTGGATCAAAGATACTTTACAATTTACAATCAAAGAAAATAAAGAGTTACTTTACAATAACGTCATAAAAACTTAATGAATGAAATGAAATGAAAAGAAAATCGCTTATTGTCACATGTAGGCTTCAAATAAAGTTACAGTGAAAAGCCCCTAGGCGCCACATTCCGGCGCCTGTTCGGGGAGGCTGCTATGGGAATTGTTAGTAAGAGAATATAAACCAAGGGACCAGGGCAATGAGAACCAGAACCAGAACTCAGAGAGACAGAGAGAGAGGGGAGAATCCGAGGCAGATTACAGTCAGCTCGGTCATGGGAAAGAGACAGGGCAAAGCAGCCGAGCTAAAATAGCGAATACATCTAAGGAAGATTAGAATTTAAAGAGTAGACAGAGTCAGCTCAGAGATAGCCAGCAGAGCCAGCTCTCATATTTCGGTACATGGGAAAGATAGGACACAGCAACCGAGCTCATCAGCGAATACATCTAAAGAAGACCAGATTTTAAAAAGAAGATTGATTGTAAAGTTGGGCCTGAAGGTCCCTTCACCCAACCAGAAGGATCCAGAAGCAAGATCTTTTTACTTTTCTGTAAAGACAGTGATTGCATCTTTTAAAAAGAGAAAAAAATATATAATAAGAAAATAACTTAAAAGTTTTAACCTGAAACGGTGGTTAGTAGTCTACTTTACTTACTTACGGGACCCAGGATCGATGCTACTAAGTGGTATGTGGATGAATTCTTCGGTGAAGGTATGGGTTATACCGGGGGATAACTTGAAAATATAGTTTGATCTGAATAGCACCCACTGAAGCTTGCATCGGAGTCGGGGAGTGAGAATCCCTGATCACCATTTAGAATACCCGTTTTGGTATAGGGGGAATTCTAAGAATAGTGGTGAGTTTTCAAAAACAGAGGAAAGAGCAGCGCTCCGTAAGCTAGTGATATCGAAACAAACCTGTTGGACTGTAACGTGGTGTTGTAAGACTTCTTACTGTGCTCACCCCAGTCCAACGCCGGCATCTCAACATCATGGCTACGAGAGATATACACAGAGAGATTGAGAGATATACACTGAAAGAGGGATTGAGAGATATATACTGAGAGAGAGATTGAGAGATATATACTGAGAGAGAGATTGAGAGATATACACACAGAAAGATTGAGAGAGATATGCTGAGAGAGAGATTGAGAGATATACACACAGAAAGATTGAGAGAGATATGCTGAGAGAGAGATTAAGAGATGTACACTGAGAGAGAGATTGAGAGATATACACTGAGATAGAGATTGCGAGATATACACACAGAAAGATTGAGAGAGATATGCTGAGAGAGTGATTAAGAGATGTACACTGAGAGAGAGATTGAGAGATATACACTGATATAGAGATTGAGAGATATACACTGAGAGAGATATATACTGAGAGAGAGATTGAGAGATATACACACAGAACGATTGTGAGCGAGATGCTGAGAGAGAAATTAAGAGATGTACACTGAGAGAGAGATTGAGAGATATACACTGAGATAGAGATTGAGAGATATACACTGAGATAGTGATTGAGAGATATACACTGAGAGAGAGTTAGAGAGATATACACTGAGAGAGAGACTGAGAGATATACATTGAGAAAGAGATTGAGAGACATACACTGAGAGAGAGATTGAGAGATATACACACAGAAAGATTGAGAGAGATATGCTGAGATAGAGATTAAGAGATGTACACTGAGAGAGAGATTGAGAGATTTACACTGAGATAGAGATTGAGAGATATACACTGAGATAGTGATTGAGAGATATACACTGAGAGAGAGTTAGAGAGATATACAATGACAGAGAGACTGAGAGATATACATTGAGAAAGAGATTGAGAGATATACACTGAGAGAGAGATTAAGAGATGTACACTGAGAGAGAGCTTGAGAGATATACACTGAGATAGAGATTGAGAGATATACACTGAGATAGTGATTGAGAGATGTACACTGAGAGAGAGTTAGAGAGATATACACTGAGAGAGAGACTGAGAGATATACATTGAGAAAGAGATTGAGAGATATATATTGAGAAAGAGATTGAGAGATATACACTGAGAGAGAGATTGAGAGATATGCACACAGAAAGATTGAGAGAGATATGCCGAGATAGAGATTAAGAGATGTACACTGAGAGAGAGATTGAGAGATATACACTGAGATAGAGATTGAGAGATATACACTGAGATAGTGATTTAGAGATATACACTGAGAGAGAGTTGGAGAGATATACACTGAGAGAGAGATTGAGAGATATACACTGAGAGAGAGAGATTGAGATATACAGAGAGATTGAGAGATATACACTGAGATAGTGATTGAGAGATATACACTGAGAGAGAGATGGAGAGATATACACTGAGAGAGAGACTGAGAGATATACATTGAGAAAGAGATTGAGAGATATACACTGAGAGAGATTGAGAGATATACACACAGAAAGATTGAGAGAGATATTGTAAGGTTTTCGGGCAATTCGGCCCTTTTGGAGAAATTCAGAGACTGTAAACCGACTTTCCAGCCAAGGGAACAGAACCAGTTTTCCCAGCAGGCTTGGCCCGCTGAGCTGAGTAGGGACATAAATACATAAATATTTCCAAAACACCCCCCTAGGAGCTACAAGGAAGAAGGAGCCAGACAACAAGATAACATCAAAACACAGACAAAGGGGCACGGGAATACACAGGAGGCTTGCATGCAAGCAGGACAATGGGATGGTCATAGCCCCATGCAAATGTAAATGACCTGGCCTCCACCAGAGCAGAATCCAATTAACACCCCATCAACATAGCGAGGTGAGAATAGCAGCCATCTCCGGAGCAGCTGGAAGACACTGAAATTCTCCACAGAAGAGCCTAACCTCGTTAAACTAGAAAGCAGACTGTCTGAGTCCAGCATATTGCGCTGGAAAAGCCCCTAGAAAATCAGCAGGTCTGAAAAAACCAAGTTGGAGGCGGACCTGGGGGAGGTACTCCAATCTTGACAGGAGCTACCGGCAGAAACTCACTGGGAGGAGGGGGGCGGAGCCAGCGCCAAATTCAAATCGCGCAGGTCTGAAAAAAACCAAGTTGGAGGCGGACCTGGGGGAGGTACTCCAAGCTTGACAGAAGCTACCGGCAGAAAAACCAAGTTGGAGGCGGACCTGGGGGAGGTACTCCAAGCTTGACAGAAGCTGCCGGCAGAAACTCACTGAAAGAAGGGGGCGGAGCCAGCGCCAAATTCAAATCGCGCAGGTCTGCCTAGCTGGAAGAAGCGGACCTGCAAGGAATACCCGGAAACATACAGCTCTGACCGGCTCAAAAGGGGGCGGGACCAGCGGGAACTTTAAAAACTTACCTTTTCAATGCAAAGGGGCTGGCCGATCACAGAACAAAGCCAGGTATAACTATATAAAAAGGGCTGTGTTTTCGAGTAGGGGTCTCTTCGTTCGTGGCTCGACCTCTGCACCCCTGACTTGACCTCTGCAGCCTGTGACCGTAAGTACTCCGCAGCAGCTTACGAAACTCCCTTGACTTTAATAGTGGTTGAGGCTTTGGGGAAGGGAACTTGTTTTTGTGCCTTGTGATATTGCTAAAAGCTGTGTAAGCATAAGAATTTTCGTTGTGTCCGCTATATTACTTTTGAATAGACATAGTGTATATTAGAGCATAAGATTGTATTGTGTTTCTTCTGTTGATGATTTTGACCTGGGTTTTACAATAAACCTTGATTTGATGACAATTGGAGTCGTTTAAATTCTTCAATCTTTCACCAGCGACCTCTGACCAAGTCATTGTTAAAATACTCCTCACCTTAATTCCGGGTTCAGGAATCGAGGGTCATCTTGAGCGATTCACTCAGGACAGACTGCTGGTTAGGGAATAAACAGCAGTGTCCTATTCTCTCTCTTGGGAAAGCTACTCTAGTGGAGTAGGAACCGGGTGGCTGTTGCACCACCGGCAAGAGAGAGAATCACCTGGGTATTGGTAGGGGTCTGGAGATCTGTGTGATATAAGTCTCAGGCTGTCGGTTAGGAATAAACGGCAGGCTTGAATCAGTGCTCTCTTCAGTGGAAGTGTCCCAGTGCGACATCCCCTGGCCTCTGAAGTTTCAGTGCCAGCTGGAGAGAGACACACACAGATATTCAAACCCCAGATATCGGCCCAGTAGTGGAGTAGCGGAGATGGCACCCTCTACAATGGCGACCGCGGCAGGAGCCCGGTGGTTTGGAGTATGTGACTTGGCAGAGGGGGTGAGGGAACGAAGCAAAATGGAGGAGAGAATATCCTCATATTTGTGGCAAAAGGTCAACCTCACCAAACCTTGGGTCTCAGAATTGATCAATGCGGAGCAACCGGTAATGGCAGCGGCTGCATGGACAGAAAGCAAGGCGCACAAAAGGCACTTGGAGAAGGCAGTTTGGCTGGTTTGCCTGTCCGAGCAGGTAGTCAAGACAGAGGATAGGGTCGAAGAGTTAGAGCAGGAGTTGAGAGAAGTGAGGGCCAGCGCAGGGGACAGCGCTCGCGCAGCGGAACGACTGCGGGAAGAAATGGCAGAAATTAAACAGGACAGCGCGAGTGTAGCGGAACGACTGCGGGAAGAAATGGCAGAAATGAAACAGGAAAGCGAGTCTAACCGGTGTGAGAAGGACTATCTCCACTGCCAGATAGTGGAGGGTAAAGAAAAGGAACGGAGGCTCCAGGAACTCTATGCTCGGAGTACAGAGCAGTGTAGGAAGCTGGAGGGGAAGTTCCGGGACATCCAGGCAGCATACCGAGTGGCTCGCGAGGAAGTAGGGGACTGTGCCCATGGGCCGTGCCAGGCACGAATAACGGAGTTGGAGGAGGCCTTGTCCAGGTTCAGGGGACAGATACACCTGGTAGGTCCAGGGGGGTTCCCTAGGGGCAAGGTGCTCCTCGCAGCGGATGATTCCCCAAAGGCCAAGGGGAATAGACCGCCTCCTGAGGCACCGGGATTGTGTCCGGGCCGGCAGGGGGGGATCGGACTGCACGTTCAGGGGCAAGTCCAAGGGGGGTCGGCAGGGTACCCCCAGCTGGCGGCGTGTCCGCCTGGTTTCGTATGTGGGTCCCCATGGGATGGGGACAGACCGCTGCCTGGGATGCCGGTGATGGGGCCGGGTCAGCAGGTAGGGTTTGGACCGCCCGGTCAGGGGCAGGTCCAAGGGGGGTCAGTGGTGTATCCCCAGATAGCGGCGTCTCCTATATGGGTAGCTAGCCCGGGGACAGGGGGGCTACCCAACGAGGCAGGAGAGCTGGACAGTGGGGAGGAGGAGCAGGAACCCCAGTTAGGGCAGATGTGCCCTGTCAGGCAAAGAAGGTATGGTCCCCCGGCGGGGATGGCAAACAGGGGACCGGTTGAGGGCGACATTATCGTTCCTCATGGGGCATCCGCGCTCAGGGGGATGGTGGCCCACGTTCCCAGACTAACTCCAAAGGGGGATCCGTCGCTGCATTTTATGGAGGTGGAACAGGCTGCCAACATCAATGACTGCGACGAAGGGGAGCAAATAAAGATGCTCCTGATAACCCTAGATGCCCAGCTATGCAGGACAGTGACCTCTGGGAATGGGGGAAGACCTGACACCTGGGCGGCAGCACAGACTGCTGTTCTGGAGGCAATGGGCTTGAATCTGGGGAGCCCTTTCATGAGGGTGGGGGAAACCAAGCAGCAACCAGGGGAATCTCCCACTATGTTCGCAGACAGGCTGTGGACTGTCTATGTGGAGGCGTGTGGGGCTCCCGCGGATAGGCAGAATTTAGATGAGAGAACAGCCCACTGGCTGAAGACCCTCGTAGCTAACTGTCTCCCTCACATTAGGGCAAAGGCCGAACACTGGTTCGACCCGCAGAGTCCGGACCTTAATGAGGCAGAGGTCCTTAGGAAACTCACCCTTGCATATCGTAATGGGGAGAGGGGTGAGGACAAGCCCCTTAAGGGTAGGGTGCATGAAATCGCGCCAGCAGCCCCTAAGAGAGAGTGGAAGCATGAGGGCACCCGGACCTCCGACGAGAAACCGGTATGCTACGGGTGTGGGAAGGCCGGACATTTCAAGAGGGAATGTAAAAACCCTAGCAAGCAGGAGAGGGCTCCCGCAGTAGAGAGTCAGACCCCGGCGGTAGGAGCAGCTGCCCCGGGAACCATCGAGATAAGTAAAATTTTAGCCCTTTTGCAAGGCTCAGGACAGGGGGCAATGGCAACGGGCCAGGGCCTGCCCGCACCCACACCACAAGAACCCGTATGACTACCCAGGGAGCAGCCTCAGGAAAAAGGGAGCGCAGGGGTAGTTCTAGCCCCAGACCCTGGTCCGGTCCAGGTGCAGGGTCCCATTCTGGAGGCTGCCTCAGGGGCTATTTGCAGTTTAAATCCCTTAAGGTGGGACCCATGCGAACAGATATTCAAACCCCAGATATAGGCCCAGTAGTGGAGTAGCGGAGATGGCACCCTCTACAATATGCTGAGAGAGAGATTCAGAGATGTACACTGAGAGAGAGATTGAGAGATATACACTGAGATAGAGATTGAGAGATATACACTGAGATAGTGATTAAGAGATGTACACTGAGAGAGAGTTAGAGAGATATACACTGAGAGAGAGATTGAGAGATATACACTGAGATAGTGATTGAGAGATATACACTGAGAGAGAGATTGAGAGATATACACACAGAAAGATTGAGAGAGATATGCTGAGATAGAGATTAAGAGATATACACTGAGATAGTGATTGAGAGATATACACTGAGAGTTAGAGAGATATACACTGAGAGAGAGATTGAGAGATATACACTGAAAGAGAGATTAAGATATACACTGCGAGAGAGATTGAGAGATATACACTGAACGAGATTAAGAAATATACACTGAGAGAGATTGAGAGATATACAGTCAGAAGTCTTACAACACCAGGTTTAAATCCAACAGGTTTGTTTCAATATCACTAGCTCTTCATTCACCCAAGGAAAGAGCAGCGCTCCGTAAGGTAGTGATATCGAAACAAACCTGTTGGACTTTAACCTGGTGTTGTAAGACTTCTTACTGTGCTCGCCCCAGTCCAACGCCGGCATCTCCACATCATGGCTATGAGAGATATACACTTAGAGAGATTGAGAGATATACACTGAAAGAGGGATTGAGATATATATACTGAGAGAAATTGCGAGATATACACAGAGAGAGATTGAGAGATATACATTGAGAGAGATTGCGAGATATACACTGAGAGAGACATTGAGAGATATACACTGAAAGAGATTGCGAGATATACACTGAGAGAGACATTGAGAGATATACACTGAAAGAGACATTGAGAGATATACACTGAGAGAGACATTGAGAGATATACACTGAGAGAGACATTGAGAGATATACACTGAGAGAGACATTGAGAGATATACACTGAGAGAGACATTGAGAGATGTACGTGATGTTGAGATGCTGGTGTTGGACTGGGCTGAGCATAGTAAAGGGTTTTACAACATCAGGTTTTAGTCCAATAGGGTTGCTTCAAATCACTAGCTTTCAGAGCACTGCTCCTTCCTCAGGTGAATTAATCTCACCTGAGGAAGGAGCAGTGCTCCGAAAGCGAGTGATTTGTAACAAAACTGTTGGACTTTAACCTGGAGAGATATACACTGAGCGATTGAGAGATATACACAGAGAGAGTTAGAGAGATATACACAGAGATAGAGATTGAGAGATATACACTGAGAGAGAGATTGAGAGATATACACAAAGATAGAGATTGAGAGATATACATTGAGAGAGAGATTGAGAGATATACACTGAGAGAGAGATTGAGAGATATACACTGAGAGAGACTGAGAGATATACACTGAGAGAGAGATGGAGAGATATACACTGAGAGTGAGTTAGAGAGATATACACTGAAAGAGATTAAGAAATATACACTGAGAGAGATTGTGAGATATACAGTCAGAAGTCTTACAACACCAGGTTAAAATCCAACAGGTTTGTTTCGATATCACTAGCTCTTCATTCACCTGAGGAAAGAGCAGCGCTCTGTAAACTATTGATATCGAAACAAACCTGTTGGACTTTAACCTAGTGTTGTAAGAGTTCTTACTGTGCTCACCCCAGTCCAACGCCGGCATCTCCACATCATGGCTACGAGAGATATACACTTAGAGAGATTGAGAGAATTACACTGAAAGAGGGATTGAGGGATATATACTGAGAGAAATTGCGATATATACATTGAGAGGATTGCGAGATATACAGACAGAAAGATTGAGAGATATATGCTGAGAGAGAGATTAAGAGATGTGCACAGAGAGAGATTGAGAGATATACACAGAGATTGAGAGATTACACTGAGAGATTGAGAGATATACATTGAGAGCGATTGAGAGATATACATTGAGAGGGATTACGAGATATACACTGAGAGAGATTGAGAGATATACACAGAGCGAGATTGAGAGATATACACTGAGAGAGGGATTGAGAGATGTACACTGAGAGAGAGTTTGAGAGACATACACTGAGAGAGATTGGGAGATTTTTGTAAGGGCCACGAAGAATCCAGCACGAGTTTTAAGGATACAAAGTAATAACATTTATTTACTATAACATATATACATAACAGTAGCAGTAACTTCCCTTGCTACATACTCCTTCCTGCTGGTTCCTGAACAGGCCAGCTTTATTTATACTAGGAGTTTACAAGTGGTTTCTCCGTCCCCCTCATTGGGGAAGCTCATACTCCCACAGGATAGTCATTAGTCCCCAGCCAATGGTAAGTAGGCAGGTTATAACATCCCTCCCCCACAAAGTCCAAGGAATCCACCGAAGATCCTGGCGAAGGAGGGCGTCGGACTCGTTTGGCCGCAGGCCGGACACCATTTGCTCGCGGCGTTGGATCAGGCGGCGTGTAACGAGACGGAGACCGGCGCTTCTGTGATGAACAGCGCAACGGTTGTACAACCACGGCCCGTGGACCCGAGGATTCCCCCTCTGATGCATTCTGTGTCTCCATTTCGGAGTCAGAATCTGCTGCCTCCGTCATGTCAGCGTCTCTATCTCCATTCGGTTCCGTAACGACCTGCGCAGGCTTCGAGTGAGGCACCAGTGGAAGATTGTGAGGACTACCTTCCCTTGTCTCTAGTCTCTGCGGCTGTTGAAATGAGCTCCGGGGGCGGGGAATCTTTTGAGGGGATAGTCTTCTGGACCGAACATGGTCTACATGTTTTCGCTGGGGACGACCCTGGGCTTGCACTTGGAAAGATATAGGGCCCGTTTGGTGAAAGATTACGCCAGGAATCTATTGGGCACCACCAGCAAAATTCCGAACGAACACTGGGTCACCGGGCGCAAACTGCCGAATCGGCAGATGCCGAGAAAATCCCTGTCCCTGCCGTTCTTGTCTGCGGCGTACGTTTGCGCCAATGTCCGGGAAAACCATACTAAGGCGGGTGCGAAGTCTCCAGCCCATTAGGAGTGCTGCGGGAGCTACAGAACTTACGGTCCTGTATGTAAACAAAAAGCGAGCCAGTCTCATGTCCATTGATCCGGAAGACTGCTTCTTTAGGCCTCTTTTGAAAGTCTGCACTGCGTGCTCTGCCAACCCATTTGAAGCCGGGTGGTAAGGGGCAGTGCGGATATGGCGGATGTCGTTCATCTTCGTGAACCTCGCAAACCCCTCACTCGTGAATGGAGTGCCGTTATCCGTGACCAGCACCTCGGGGAGGCCATGCGTACTAAACGATAAACGCATCTTTTCAATTGTTGCGCAGGACGTTGTCCCCTGCATCTTATGCACCTCTAGCCATTTGGACTGGGCGTCAATTAGTAGAAGGAACATGGATCCTTGAAAATGGCCTGCAAAATCTGCATGCAAGCGTGCCCAAGGCCGCCCTGGCCATTCCTAGTGATGTAGGCGCGCGGCCGGCGGAAGCTTCTGATGCTCCTGGCAAATGGAGCAGTTTTGGGCCACCTTCTCAATGTCGGTGTCGAGGCCTGGCCACCAGACATAACTCCGGGCCAACATTTTCATTTTGGTCACGCCTGGATGCCCATTGTGCAAGTCTGTTAGTATCAGCTCCTGGACTTTTTCCGGGACAATCACACGCGTCCCCCAGAAGAGGATGCCATCTTCCACGCCGAATTATGACAGCTTGGAGGAAAATGCCCGCAACTCGCCTGGGTGCTGTCTATGCTTCCCACCATACAGGACTATGTGCCGAACCTTTGACAGGACTGGCTCCGTCTGGGTCCACTCACGGATCTGTGATGCCGTGACAGGCAAGGTGTCCATAAAATTTAGGGTTGCAACCATCCCACCGGTCATGGGGGTCGACATGGGGCCGGTCGATAAAGGCAATCGGCTCAGTGCGCCGGCATTTGCTATCTGCGTACCTGGTTTGTGCTTCAGAGAATACTCGTATGCAGCAAGCAACAAAGCCCAGCGCTGGATCCGTGCAGAAGCAATGGGCGGTATTGGCTTATCCTCTCTGAAAAGTCCCAGCAGGGGCTTATGATAAGTCACGATAGTGAAATGGCGGCCGTACATGTACTGGTGGAAGCGTTTCACCGCAAAAACCACTGCCAGGCCCTCCTTCTCGATCTGCGTGTACTTTTTCTCCGCTGCAGTCAATGTGCGGGAGGCGAAAGCTATCGGTCGCTCGGCCCCGTTCTCCATCTTGTGGGACAGGACGGCTCCAATACCATACGGGGATGCATCACATGTGACGAGCAAAGGCTTTCCAGGATCATAGTGGGTTAGTAACCCAGACGACGACAATTGTTGCTTTACCCGCCGGAAAGCGGTTTCTTGCGGCTGACCCCAAACCCAGGTGTGATTTTTCTTTAGCAGAAGGTGCAAAGGGGCCAGCGTAGTTGCCAGATTGGGAGGAACTTCCCGTAATAGTTTACGAGACCAAAAAAAGAACAAAGATGCGAAGTGTCAGTCGGGGCGGGGGCCTGTTGAATCGCGCGCACCTTCTCTGCGACGGGGTGCAGACCTTCGCTGTCCACCCGATAACCGAGGTAGACTACTTCCTTTGCCTGAAATACGCACTTTGTGCGACGTAAACGGACTCCAGCCTCCGAAAGGCGTCTAAGGACAGCCTCCAGATTTTCCAAATGTTCCTGCTCCGATGTCCCTGTAATCAAAACGTCATCTAAGTAGACAGCCACACGTGGTAAACCTCTCAAAATGCCCTCCATAACATGTTGAAAAATTGTGCAGGCAGAGGATACTCCAAAGGGCAACCATGTATATTCATACAGGCCCCGGTGTGTATTAATCGTTACATATGGTCGGGAGGCAGGGTCCAGCTCCAACTGCAGGTAGGCGTGACTCATATCTAATTTTGTGAACGCGAGTCCACCTGCAAGTTTCACGTAGAGATCCTCTATGCGAGGCATTGGATATCGGTCGAGTCGGGAAACCGTATTCACTGTAAGTTTATAGTCGCCACACAAGCGAACTGTGGCATCTGGCTTCATTACAGGTACAATTGGTGCTGCCCAGTCAGCAAAACGGACGGGCCTGATAATACCCAAACTCTCCAAACGAGTGAGCTCCCCTTCTACCTTCTCGAGCAAGGCGTAAGGCACTGGGCGCGCCCGGAAATAGCGCGGCGTGGCTCCTGGTTCAACTTGGATACGGGCTACGGCCCATTTTATTTTCCCCAAACCAGGCTGGAATACATCTGGGTATCGTCCTAGCACCTCAGTCAACCCTTCAGAAACTGTTTGGAGGATGTGCAGCCATTACAACCGCAAATGGCGCAACCAGTCCCGACCCAACAGGCTGGGCCCATGGCCGCGCATGACGATAAGTGGGAATCGCCCCTCCTGGCGTCCATAGATAACAGGGGTCATTGTAGTTCCTGCAATGTCCAGTGGTTCCCCCGTGTAGGTGGCCAACCTGGCCTGTGAGTCGGTTAATGTAAGGGTCTGTATACCCTGCTTGATGCGGTCGAATGTCCTCTGGGCAATCACGGAGACCGCTGCGCCAGTATCCAACTCCATCTCAAGCGGGTGACCATTGACCCGTACTGTCACCTTAATGGGGGCCACACGGGGAGCTGCCACACAATGCAGCTGCAGGCAGTCGTCCTCCGTCTCCATGTCCTCAGGAGTAGTCGCCGCAGGTTCATCCACATGGAAGGTACGGCCTCTGGGCTGGTCCCAGTTACGGCCCCTGGGCTGGTCCCAGTTTCGGTTGGAACAACGGCGCCCCCAGGACCGCCGTCCGCGACGGGGTCGGCGCCTACAAGTCTGACACGGACATGGCTCCTCATCCATTGGCTCTGGAGAAGGCTCCCTTCGGGGAGGAATGTCTGACGGCCACTGGCGTCGGTCCGGACGTTGCCTCGCCCAAGTTACCGCAGGAGTGCGGGGGGACGTTTTCGGATGGAAGGGGTTGCGCCCCAAGTCATGCACTTCCATTCCCTGTAGCTCCAATATCCTCGCTCTGCGCTCTCTCGGGACAATACTATTTGAATGGCCTGTTGAAAAGTCAATGTTGGCTCCGCTAACAACTTTCTCTGGGTGGCCGCATTGTTAATACCGCAAACCAAACGGTCGCGTAACATTTCTGACAAGGTCTCACCATAGTCACAGTACTCCGCAATCCTGCATAGCCTGGATAGAAAATCGGCAAGGGATTCTCCAGGGGTCCTCTCAGCGGTATTAAACCTGTAACGCTGGACTATCGTGGACGCGGTTGGGTTAAAATGTTGCCCCACTATATTCACAAGTTGATCAAACGTTTTGGTGTCCGGCGCAGCTGGGTACGTAAGGCTCCTAATCACCCCAAACGTATGCGGGCCGCAGGCGGTGAGCAATATGACCACCTGGCGCTCGTTTTCGGTGATATTGTTTGCCAGGAAATAGTAACGCATCCGTTGTGTGTACTGGTTCCCGCTTTCCAGCGCAGCATCAAAAACATCCAAACGTCCGTACAGAGGCATGGTATAATAGAAAACAACTTCCAACCTGTATCCAACAAAAATCCAGGGAGGTGGCTTCAGCAGTGTAGACAGCTATTCACTTTAACCTTCGTCACCAGGTTTGTAAGGGCCACGAAGAATCCAGCACGAATTTTAAGGATACAAAGTAACAACATTTATTTACTATAACATATATACATAACAGTAGCAGTAACTTCCCTTGCTACATACTCCTTCCTGCTGGTTCCTGAACTGGCCAGCTGTATTTATACTAGGAGTTTACTAGTGGTTTCTCCGCACCCCTCATTGGGGAAGCTCATACTCCCACAGGATTGTGGGATAGTCATTAGTCCCCAGCCAATGGTAAGTAGGCAGGTTTTAACAGAGATATACACTGAGAGAGGGATTGAGAGATATACAGTGAGAGAGAGATTGAGAGATATACACTGCAGGAGAGATTGAGAGATATACACTGAGAGAGAGAGATTGAGAGATATACACTGAGAGAGAGATTGAGATATACTGAGAGAAAGGTATACACAGAGAGAGTTAGAGAGATATACACGGAGATAGAGATTGAGAGATATACGCTGAGAGTTAGAGAGATATAAACTGAGAGAGAGATTGAGAGATATACACTGAGAGAGAGATTGAGAGATATACACTGAAAGAGATTAAGAAATATACACTGAGAGAGATTGTGAAATATACAGTCAGAAGTCTTACAACACCAGGTTAAAATCCAACAGGTTTGTTTCGATATCACTAGCTGTTCATTCACCTGAGGAAAGAGCAGCGCTCCGAAAGCTAGTGATATCGAAACAAACCTGTTGAACTTTAACCTGGTATTGTAAAACTTCTTACTGTGCTCACCCCAGTCCAACGCCGGCATCTCCACATCATGGCTACGAGAGATATACACTTAGAGAGATTGAGAGAATTACACTGAAAGAGGGATTGAGAGATATATACTGAGAGAAATACACTGAGAGAGAGATTGGGAGATATACACTGAGAGAGATTAAGAAATATATACTGAGAGAGAGATTGAGAGATATACACTGACAGAGAGATTGAGAGATATACACACAAAAAGATTGAGAGATATATGCTGAGAGAGAGATTAAGAGATGTACACTGAGAGAGAGATTGAGCGATATACACAGATATTGAGAGATTACACTGAGAGAGAGATTGGAAGATATACATTGAGAGGGATTGCGAGATATACACTGAGAGAGCTATTGAGAGATATACACTGAGAGAGACATTGAGAGATATACACAGAGAGATTGAGAGAATTACACAGAGATTGAGAGATTACACTGAGAGACATTGAGAGATATACACTGAGAGAGCTATTGAGAGATTACACAGAGAGAGAGATTGAGAGATATACACTGAGAGAGACATTGAGAGATATACACTGAGAGAGACATTGAGAGATGTACGTGATGTTGAGATGCTGGTGTTGGACTGGGCTGAGCATAGTAAAGGGTTTTACAACATCAGGTTTTAGTCCAATAGGCTTGCTTCAAATCACTAGCTTTCGGAGCACTGCTCCTTCCTCAGGTGAATTAATCTCACCTGAGGAAGGAGCAGTGCTCCGAAACCGAGTGATTTGTAACAAACCTGTTGGACTTTAACCTGGAGAGATATACACTGAGAGAGCGATTGAGAGATATACACTGAGAGAGAGATTGAGTGATATACACAGATAGAGATTGAGAGATATAAACTGTGAGAGAGTTTGAGAGATATACACTGAGAGTGAGATTGAGGGATATATATAGAGAGAGATTGAGGGATATACACTGAGAGAGAGATTGAGAGTTATATATAGAGAGAGAGATTGAGAGATATACACTGAGAGAGAGATTGAGAGTTATATACAGAGAGAGAGATTGAGAGATATACACAGAGAGAGATTGAGAGATTTACACTGAGGGAGATTGAGGGATATATACAGAGAGAGTTGAGAGATATACACTGAGAGAGAGATTGAGAGATATATACAGAGAGAGAGATTGAGAGATATATACAGAGAGAGAGATTGAGAGATATACAGAGAGAGAGAGATTGAGAGATATATACAGAGAGAGAGATTGAGAGATATACAGAGAGAGAGAGAGATTGAGAGATATACACAGAGAGAGTGATTGAGAGATATACACTGAGAGAGAGATTGAGAGATTTACACTGAGGGAGATTGATGGATATATACAGAGAGAGAGATTGAGAGATATATACAGAGAGAGAGATTGAGAGATATACACTGAGAGAGAGATTGAGAGATTTACACTGAGGGAGATTGATGGATATATACTGAGAGAGAGATTGAGAGATATACACTGAAAAAGAGATTGAGAGATTTACACTGAGAGAGAGATTGAGAGGTTTACACTGAGGGAGATTGATGGATATATACAGAGAGAGAGATTGAGAGATATATACAGAGAGAGAGATTGAGAGATATACACTGAGAGAGAGATTGAGAGATTTACACTGAGGGAGATTGATGGATATATACTGAGAGAGAGATTGAGAGATATACACTGAGAGAGAGATTGAGAGATATACACAGAGAGAGAGATTGAGAGATATACACTGAGAGGAGATTGAGAGATTTACACTGAGGGAGATTGATGGATATATACTGAGAGAGAGATTGAGAGATATACACTGAGAGAGAGATTGAGTGATTTACACTGAGGGAGATTGATGGATATATACAGAGAGAGAGATTGAGAGATATACACAGAGAGAGAGATTGAGAGATATACACTGAGAGAGAGATTGAGAGATATACACTGAGAGAGAGATTGAGCGATATACACAGATATTGAGAGATTACACTGAGAGAGAGATTGGAAGATATACATTGAGAGGGATTGCGAGATATACACTGAGAGAGCTATTGAGAGATATACACTGAGAGAGACATTGAGAGATATACACAGAGAGATTGAGAGAATTACACAGAGATTGAGAGATTACACTGAGAGACATTGAGAGATATACACTGAGAGAGCTATTGAGAGATTACACTGAGAGAGACATTGAGAGATATACACTGAGAGAGACATTGAGAGATATACACTGAGAGAGACATTGAGAGATGTACGTGATGTTGAGATGCTGGTGTTGGACTGGGCTGAGCATAGTAATGGGTTTTACAACACCAGGTTTAATTCCAATAGGCTTGCTTCAAATCACTAGCTTTCGGAGCACTGCTCCTTCCTCAGGTGAATTAATCTCACCTGAGGAAGGAGCAGTGGTCCGAAACCTAGTGATTTGTAACAAACCTGTTGGACTTTAACCTGGAGAGATATACACTGAGAGAGCGATTGAGAGATATACACTGAGAGAGAGATTGAGTGATATACACAGATAGAGATTGAGAGATATAAACTGTGAGAGAGTTTGAGAGATATACACTGAGAGTGAGATTGAGGGATATATATAGAGAGAGATTGAGGGATATACACTGAGAGAGAGATTGAGAGTTATATATAGAGAGAGAGATTGAGAGATATACACTGAGAGAGAGATTGAGAGTTATATACAGAGAGAGAGATTGAGAGATATACACAGAGAGAGATTGAGAGATTTACACTGAGGGAGATTGAGGGATATATACAGAGAGAGTTGAGAGATATACACTGAGAGAGAGATTGAGAGATATATACAGAGAGAGAGATTGAGAGATATATACAGAGAGAGAGATTGAGAGATATACACAGAGAGAGAGATTGAGAGATATATACAGAGAGAGAGATTGAGAGATATACAGAGAGAGAGAGAGATTGAGAGATATACACAGAGAGAGTGATTGAGAGATATACACTGAGAGAGAGATTGAGAGATTTACACTGAGGGAGATTGATGGATATATACAGAGAGAGAGATTGAGAGATATATACAGAGAGAGAGATTGAGAGATATACACTGAGAGAGAGATTGAGAGATTTACACTGAGGGAGATTGATGGATATATACTGAGAGAGAGATTGAGAGATATACACTGAAAAAGAGATTGAGAGATTTACACTGAGAGAGAGATTGAGAGGTTTACACTGAGGGAGATTGATGGATATATACAGAGAGAGAGATTGAGAGATATATACAGAGAGAGAGATTGAGAGATATACACTGAGAGAGAGATTGAGAGATTTACACTGAGGGAGATTGATGGATATATACTGAGAGAGAGATTGAGAGATATACACTGAGAGAGAGATTGAGAGATATACACAGAGAGAGAGATTGAGAGATATACACTGAGAGGAGATTGAGAGATTTACACTGAGGGAGATTGATGGATATATACTGAGAGAGAGATTGAGAGGCAGTGGCATTATGGTATTGTCGCTGGACTAGTAATCCAGAGACCCAAGGTAATGTGCTGGGGTCCTGGGTTCAAATCCCAGGAGGCATTTGGTTGAATTTGAATTCAATAAAAATCTGGAATTAAAAGTCTAAAGCTGACCATGAAACAATTGGTGATTGTTGTAAATACGCATCAGGTTCACTAATGTCCTTTAGGAAGGGAAATCTGTCATCCTAGTTTGCCTACATGTGATTCCAGACCCACCAGTGGTTTACTCTTAAATACCCTCAGTGATGGGCAATAAATACTGGTCCAGCATGAACCAGACAAAATAAACCTTTCTTTACAACAGCATTAGGCAGGATTTGGAGAGTGTTGTCTGGGCGAGGCTGTTTGAGGAAAATCAACATCCGGCATGTGGGAGGCTTTGATATGTCTGTTGGTTAGAATTCAGGATTGGCATGTACCTCTGAGGATGAAAGATAAGGGTGGCAAGTATAGGGAGCCCTGGATAACGAGGGATATGATGAACCTTGTTGAAAAGAAAAAGGAAGCATTCATAATATCTAAAAGGCTCAGGCACATGAAGCCCTTGAAGAGTATAAAGAGGGTTTGGTGGACTGAAGTGCATTTGTTTCAATACATGAAGTATAACAGGTAAGACCGATGAACTTAGATCTTGGATTAGTACTTGGAACTATGATGTTGTTGCAGTTACAGAGACTTGGTTGAGAGAGGGACAGGATTGGCAGCGAAATGTTCCAGGATTTAGATGTTTCAGCTGGGATAGAGGGGGATGTCAAAGGGGTGGGGGACTTGCACGACTGGTTAAGGAGAATATCACAGCTCACACCTGAATGGGCTCATGCAGCGAGGCAATATGGGGAGAGCTCAGGAATTGGAAGGGTGTAGTCACAATGTTGGAGATTTACTATAGGCCTCCCAACAGCCAATGGGAGATAGTGGAACAGGTATGTAGGCAGATTTTGGCAAGGTGTAAAAGTAGCAGGGTTGTTGTGGTGGGTGATTTTAACTTCCCCTATATTGACTGGGACTCACTTAGTGCTCGGGATGTGGATGGGGCAGAGTTTGTATGGAGCATCCAGGAGGGCTTCTTGAAACAGTATGTAGATGGACCAACTAGGGAAGGGGCCGTGCTGGGCCTGGTATTGGGGAATGAGCCCGGACAGGTGGTTGATGCTTCAGTAGGGGAGCAGTTCGGCAACAGTGACCACAATTAATTTAGCTTGAAGGTATTGATGGATAAAGAGAAGTGTAGTCCTCAAGTGAAGGTGCTAAATTGGGGGCAGGCTAATTACAACACTATTAGGCAGGAACTGAAGAATGTAGATTGGGGGCAGATGTTTGAGGGCAAATCAACACCTGACATGTGGGAGGCTTTCAACTGTAAGTTGATAGGAATTCAGGACCGGCACGTTCCTGTAAGGATGAAGGATAAGTATGGCAAGTTTTGGGAACCTTAGATAACAAGAGATATTGTGAACCTAGTCAAAAGAAAAAGGAAGCATTTGTCAAGGCTAGGAGGCTAGGAACAGACAAACAAGTGTGGAATGCAAGGAAAGTAAGAAGAAACTTAAGCAAGGAGTAAGGAGGGCTAAAAGGGGTCACGAAAAGTCATTGGCCAGCAGGATTAAGGAAAATCCCAAGGTTTTTTAAACATATATAAAGAACAAGAGGGTAGCCAGGTAAAAGTTTGGCCCACTCAAAGACAGGGGAGGGAATCTATACGTGGGGCCAGAGGAAATGGTCTCCACGCATAGCTATTAAATGAGCACTTTGCGTCAGTATTCACCAAAGAGAAGGACTTGGTGGATGATAAGTCTGGGGAAGGGTGTATCGATAGTTTGGGTCATGTTGAGATCAAAAAGAAGGATGTATTGGGGGCCTTGAAAAATATTTAGGTAAACAAGTCCCCAGGACCTGTTGGGATATACCTACGAATACAGAGAGAGGCAAGGGAGGAAATTGTTGAGGTATTGAGAGAAATCTTTGTATCCTCATTGGCTACAGGGGAGGTCCCAGATGACTGAAGTATAGCCAGTGTTATTCTTTTGTTTAAGAAGGGTAGCAAGGATAATACAGGTAATTACAGGTCAGTGAGCCTTACGTCAGTGGTAGGAAAATTACTGGACAGAATTCTTCGAGACAGGATCTACTCCCATTTGGAAGCAAGTGGACGTATTAGCAAGAGGCAACATGGTTTTGTGAAGGGGCGGTCATGTCTCACTAACTTGATCGAGTTTTTTGAGAAAGTGACAAAGATGATTGATGAAGGCAGGACAGTGGATGTTGTCTACATGGACCAGTAATGCCTTTCAGAAGGTCCCTCATAAGACCATAAGACCATAAGACATAGGAGCGGAAGTAAGGCCATTCAGCCCATCGAGTCCACTCCACCATTCAATCATGGCTGATTTCAACTCCATTTATCTGCTCTCTCTCCATAGCCCTTAATTCCTCGAGAAATCAAGAATTTATCAATTTCTGTCTTAAAGACTCTCAACGTCCCGGCCTCCACCTCCCTCTGTGGCAATGAATTCCACAGACCCACCACTCTCTGGCTGAAGACATTTCTCCTCATCTCTGTTCTAAAGTGACTCCCTTTTATTCTAAGATTGTGCCCCCGGGTCCTAGTCTACCCTGCTAATGGAAACAACTTCCCTACATCCACCCTATCTAAGCCATTCATTATCTTGTAAGTTTCTATTAGACCTCCCTCAACCTCCTAAACTCCAATGAATATAATCCCAGGATCCTCAGACATTCATCGTATGTTAGGCCTATCATTCCTGGGATCATCCATGTGAATCTCCGCTGGACCCGCTCCAGTGTCAATATGTCCTTCCTGAGGTGTGGGGCCCAAAATTGCTCATAGTATTCTAAATGGAAAGCTAATTTCCATTTAGAATACCGGGGGAACCATACTGTCACCTTCCCATGCTGGGAGCCGTCGAACAATTGCCGTTGGGGCCCCTCTAAAGAGCCCAAAAGTCCGTTCCTGGCGGGAGCTGCCGAACGTGCGACCTACCTCGGCATAGCCGCAACCGGCCTAGTCTCACAATTCCACCCGTCATCCATGGTTCCCTAATCTTGCCATTTCTATCCCTCATTTTCACAGGGACATGTCTGTCCTGCACTCTAATCAACCTTTCCTTAAAAGACTCCCACATTTCAAATGTGGATTTACCCTTAAACAGCTGCTCCCAATCCACATTCCCTAGCTCCTGCCGAATTTTGTTATGCTTGGCCTTCCCCCAATTTTGCACTCTTCCTTTAGGACCACTCTCGTCTTTGACAACGAGTATTCTAAAATTTACGGAATTGTGATCGCTATTCCCAAAGTAATCACGGACTGAAACTTCAACCACCAGGCCGGGATCAACCAATACCAGGTCCAGTATGGCCCCTTCCCGAGTTGGACTATTTACATACTGCTCTCAAAAAAAAAAAGAGGTGGTAGAGGCCCTCCAAATTTCAGGGTTAGGCTCTGGAGGATGCACTGGAAGTCCAGACAGAGTAGCAAGGCAGCGCAGAGGTTGGGGAGGATGTAGAGCCAGAAGCCGCTGAACTCCACGCCCTGCACGGTGAGGGTGGCGATGCAGTGGAGTGGGATCCGGAGGCCAGGGAGATTCTTTGGTTCGCGTGGTGCACCGCGAGGGAGCAGCGCATTACCGTATCGGGGTGGATGAAGCTCTCAGTGCTCCTGGAGTCCAGAAAGCAGGATATCTCATGCCCGTCGACCTTCACCTTTGTCGAAGCGGTCGCGAGGTTGTGCGGTCGAGACTGGTCAATCGTGACCGAGGCGAGACGCGGCTGGTCGTCGGCGGTTGCAGGCGATGAGCGGCCCGATGAGGTGCCCAACGGGCAGGGGTCCTGAGGCGGGTAAGATGGCAGAGCCAACGGGCCGCACATGTCCTGGGGCAGGCAAGATGGCGGCGCCCTCGGGCTGCACGTGTCCTGGGGCAGGCAAGGTGGCGGTGCCCATTGGTTCTGAGGCAAGCAAGATGGCGGCGCCCACGGGCCGCACGTGTTGTGAGTGAAGCAAGATGGCGGCGCCCACGGGCCGCACGTGGTCTGAGGAGCGGAAGATGGCGGTGCCCACTGGCCGCACGTGGGGGGTGCCTGCCGTGCGGCGCCGGCGTGGGGTTGGCTGAGGGCGGTCGCTGATGGGGTCCATGATGGGGTGACCGCTGGCGGGGTCCACGATGCACAGGGGGGGTGGGCCGTGCGGTCGGGGCATAAGCCTGCACGTTGCGTGAGGCGACCGTGAGTGAGAGCGCTAGTTTCTTCATCTCCGCGAGGTCAAACGTGGCCCCTTCTAAGAGGCGCTGGCAGATGTAGTCAGACCCTATGCCTGTAACGAACGTGTCTCTCATTAGCAGGTTCGAATGTTCAGTGGCCGAACGGTCTGGCAGTCACAGTCTCTCACCTGGGCGAGCAGGGCAACCTTGCAGTTTGGTTTTTATCATGACACACATTTGTGTCTCACTGAGGGGCGTTTGATTTAATATCTAGAGTTTATTAATGATACAAAAATATGTCCATATATACAATATGTACTAATTCCATGCTTGCTTCTACACAGGTCTCTGTCCAGTCCACAACTGACTCTTGTTATGCAGGGGAGAAAGGTAAAGTGAACACCATTATTTGCTAGGGGACAGTGTCAGGGTGCCAGGTGGTATTGTTGGGGTACTGCCCGGGGGCAATGCCAGAGGGCAGTGTCAGATGGTAGTGCCAGGGGACACCTCCGAGGAGCTTTATTAGGGGGGGGGTTTCCCGTTATCCATTTCACAGAACGGGACATAATTTAGCAAGCGAAGCCCGATCTCTTCAGAGTTGCCAGCTCTATCAGGACCCTCCAACCAGCTTGATGGCTTCAGCGAAGTTGCAGCATTTGTTTGCTCTAAGTGCTGCATTATCAGGCTGGGACATCAGGAAGTTGCACGCCGATTCTCTGGCCAGAGCCAGCACTAAGAGTAAATGTTGGAAAGTTTTGCCCATTTTTCCTATTCACCTCCTGCCTATTTTCTTTCCAATTTGTAGATCTTCACCCTCGTTGTTGAATTTTGTGCTTATTTCAACTTAATGCTTAGGCTTGCCAACCCTCCAGGATTGGCCTGGAGTCTCCAGGAATTTGAGATCAATCTCCAGGGAACTGCTGTGTCCACTCCTGGAGAAAAATCATCAGGATGGTAAAAATGTGTTTTTAATTTTGTAATTTCCTTTGAACATTTCCCTTTAAGAACATAAGAACGAGGAGCAGGAGTAGGCCATCTGGCCCCTCGAGCCTGCTCCGCCAGTCAATGAGATTATGGCTGATCTTTTTTCTTTACAAGATCTTTACAAGATATAAAGATGTTGAAAACTCGGCGAGGGGGGGGGCGGAAAGGTCTGTCTGATTGGCAGCCAGTTGGGGAGGGGGTGGCATGGTAGCACAGTGGTTAGCACTGTGACTTCACAGCACCAGGGTCCCAGGTTCAATTCCCGGCTTGGGTCACTGTCTGTACGGAGTCTGCACTTTCTCCCCGTGTCTGCGTGGGTTTCCTCCGGGTGCTCCAGTTTCCTCCCACAAGTCCCGAAAGACGTGCTTGTAAAGGTGGATTGGACATTCTGAATTCTCCCTCTGTGTACCCGAACAGGCGCCGGAACGTGACGACGAGGGCATTTTCACAGTAACTTCATTGCAGTGTTAATGGAAGCCTACTTGTGACACTAATAAAGATTATTGTTATTTTAAGTCTTTTTGTTTTCCGAATGGCCGAATGCGACATAAGAGTGGATGTGTTGGCCAACCAATGGTTGGGCCGTTGGGAGAAGACATCTGATGAAACCTCCAGGAACACCTTTAATTACAGTTGGCAACACTAATCGTGCTTGTTCCCCTGGATGAAACAGTCAACAACTTAGATCCACAGAAGATTCATCGTGAATCAGTTTGGACACTTTACATTGGACTGTTCTCCAAACCAGCAGTAGGTGGCAGTGTACAATTACAGGACCTTGTGGGGCCCTTTTGAAAGAATGAATCTCTCTAAATCATTATCCCTTTATTTCCTTTTCCCTTACATTGGGTGAGTTTGCTATTCACTAGTTTGCTCTTCACGCACAAGAAATTCTATCAGAGCCACAGTAGTAGGTGAATGGGTAGCGAGATTTACTGTCACGTGTACCGAGGTACAGCAAAGTATTGTTCTGCCTACAGTCCAGGCAGATCGTTCCATACATGAGAAACATAGGACATGCGATAGATACACAATGTAAAAACATAGACACAAACATTGGGTGAAGCATGTGGAGTGTAGTACTACAACAGTAGAGAAGATGCGTGGAGAGATCAGTTCAGTCCATAAGAGGGTCATTCAGGAGTCTGGTAACAGCGGAGAAGAAGCTGATTTTGAATCTGTTGGTGAGTGTTCTCAGACTTTTGTATTTCTGCCCGATGGAAGAGGTTGGAAGAGAGAATAGCCCAGGTGGGAGGCGTTTTGCTGCCCGCTTCCCCAAGGCAGCGGGAGGTGTAGTCAGAGTCGATGGATGGGAGGTGGTTTTGCGTGATCGAGTAGGCTGTGTTCACGACTCTCTGAAGTTTCTTACGGTCTTGGGCTGAGCAGTTGCCATACCAGGCTGTGATCCAACCTGATAAGATGATTTCTAGTGAATCTGTAAAATTTGGTGGAGTCAATCTGGACATGCTGAATTTCCTTAGTTTCCTGAGGCAGTATAAACACTGTTGTGCTTTCTTGGTCAGAGCGTTGACGTGGGTGGACCAGTACAGATTGTTGGAGTGTGCATACCTCGGAATTTGAAGCTGTAAACCATCTGCATCTCGGCCCTGTTGATGCAGACAGGGGAATGGATAACACTTTGCTTCCTGAAGTCAATGATCAGCTCCTTAGTTTTGCTGACTTTGAGGAAGAGATTGTTGTCATTACACCACGCCACTAAGTTCTCTATCTCCCTCCTGTACTCTGACTCATCATTGTTTGAGATCCGACCCACTATGGTTGTCATCAGCAAACGTGTGGATGAAGTTGGAGCCAAATTTTGCCACACAGTCGTGTGTGTATAAGGAGTATAGTAGGGGGCTACGTCAGCAGCCTTGCAGGGCCCCGGTATTGAGGAGTATTGTCGAGGAGGTGTCGTTGTTTATCCTTACAGATTGTGGTCTGAGGATCAGGAAGTTGAGGATCCAGTTGCAGAGCCAAGTCCTAGATTATGGAATTTGGATCCAAGCTTGGCTGCGATTATGGTATTTAAGGCTGAGCTGTAGTCAATGAAAGAGTGACCAGGGTGAGGTTAGGGCCAGTCAAGGACAGTAGTGGGAACCTGTGCATGGAGTCAGAAGAAATAGGAGAGGCATTGAATGAATGCTTTTCTTCAGTGTTCACCAAGGAGAGGAGCCATGTTTTTGAGGATGAAAGTGTGATACAGGCGGGTAGGCTGGAGGAGATAGATGTTCTGAGGAAGGGTATATTAGCAATTTTGAAAAACCTTAGGGTCGACAAGTCTCCTGGGCCAGATGGGATATATCCAAGGATTCTTTGGGAGGCAAGGGATGAGATTGCAGAGCCTTTAGCTTTGATCCTTGAGTCCTCATTGTCCACGGGGATAGTGCCAGAGTACTGGAGAGTGGCAAATGTTGTTCCTCTGTTCAAGAAAGGGAATAGGAATGACCCTGGTAAGTATAGGCCGGTTGTCTTACTTCGGTGGTCGGTAAGTTAATGGAAAAGGTCCTGAAGAATAGGATTTACGACCATTTGGAAAGATGCAGCTTAATCCGGGATCGTCAACATGGATACTTGAAGGGTAAGTCTTGCCTCACAAATTTGATTGAATTCTTTGAGGAGGTAACTAGGTGTGTAGATAAAGGTAGAGCAGTTGATGTCGTAAAAATTGATTTTAGTAAGGCATTTGATAAGGTTCCACATGGTCGGCTTATGAAGAAAGTAAGGAGGTGTGGGATAGAGGGAAATTTGGCCAGTTGGATAAGTAACTGGCTATCACATAGAAGACAGTGTGGTGGTGGATGGAAAATTTTGAGACTGGAGACCAGTTACCAGCGGTGTACCACAGGGATCAGTGCTGGGTCCTCTGCTATTTGTGATTTTTATCAATGACATGGAGGAGGGGGCTGAAGGGTATGTCAGTAAATTTGCTGATGACACCAAGGTTGGTGGAGTAGTGGATGAGATGGAGGGCTGTTGTAGGCTGCAAAGAGACATTGATAGGATGCAGAGCTGGGCTGAAAAATGGCAGATGGAGTTTAACCCTGAAAAGTGCGAGGTGATTCATTTTGGTAGAAAAAATTTGAATGCGGATTACAGGGTCAACGGCAGGGTTCTGAGGAATGTGGAGGAACAGAGAGATCTTGGGGTTCATGTCCACAGATCTCTGAATGTTGCCACTCAAGTGGATAGAGCTGTGAAGAAGGCCTATAGTGTGTTAGCGTTTATTAACAGGGGGCTTGAGTTTAAGAGCCGCAGGGTTAAGCTGCAACTGTACATGACCCTGGTGAGACCACATTTGGAGTATTGTGTGCAGTTCTGGTGGTCACCTCACTATAGGTAGGATGTGGAAGCATTGGGAAGGGTACAAAGGAGATTTACCAGGATGCTGCCTGGTTTGCAGGATAGGTCTTATGAGGAAAGGTTGAGGGAGCTAGGGCTTTTCTCTTTGGAGCGGAGGAGGATGAGAGGCGACTTATTAGAGGTTTATAAATGATGAGGGGGATAGATAGAGTGGACATTCAGAGACTATTTCCTCGGGTGGATGTAGCTGTTAGAAAGGGGCATAACTATAAGGTTTAGGATGGGAGATATAGGAGGGATGTCCGAGATAGGTTCTTTACTCAGAGAGTGGTTAGGGTGTGGAATGGACTGCCTGCTGTGATAGTGGAGTCGGACACTTTAGGAACTTTCAAGCAGTTATTGGATAGGCACATGGAGCACACCAGAATGACAGGGAGTGGGAGAGCTTGATCTTGGTTTCGGATAATGCTCGGCACAACATTGAGGGCCGAAGGGCCTGTTCTGTGCTGTACTGTTCTATGTTCTATGAATAGGAGTCTGAGATGCTCCAGGGATGAATGTAGAGCCAGGGAGATGGCGTCTGCTGTGGACCGGTTGTGGCAGTCTGCGAATTGCAGTGGATCAAGGCATTCTGGGAGTATGCAATTGATGTGTCTCATGGCGAACCTCTCGATGCACTTCATAATGATCGATTTCAGGGCCACTGGACGGTAATCATTGAGGCACGTTGTGTGGTTTTTCTTTGGCACCGGCATGATGGTGGGCTTGAAGCAACTGGGAACCTTGGAACGGAGTAGGGAGAGGTTGAAGGTGTCGACAAACACACCCGCCAGTTGGCCCACACAGGATCTGAGTGCACGACCAGGGACCCCCATCAGGACCCGTTGCTTTCCGTGGGTTCAGTTTCAAGAAGGCCAATTGTCCTCTGAGGCTGTGACTGTAGATATGGGTGTGTCCGGGTCTGTTGGGGCAGTTGACAATAAAAGTTTGTTGGTTTCCTGCTCAAAACGAGTTCATCGGAGAGCGGTGCTCTGTTGCCGGAGATTCCACTCGGGTTTGCTTTTCAGCCCGTTATATTGTTTAAGCTTTGACACAGCCGATAAGAATCCGTGTCATTAGTTTGTGACTCTAGCTTAGTCTGGTATTGTCGCTTGGCATCCCTGATGGCTTTGCGGAGGTCGTACCTAGATTGTTTGTACAGGTCAGGGAAGTCTGCCTTGAAAGCCTCAGACCTGGACTTTAGTAGGCAGTCGATCTCCCGATTAAGCCATGGTTAGGGAATGCACATAATACACATTCTTTGGCACGCAATCTTCGACACACCTACTGATGAAGTATGTGACAGTGGTGGCACACCCGTTTCGGTTGGCTGCTGAGTTCTTGCATATGAGCCAGTCCACTGACTGCAAGCAGTCACGTAGGAGCTCTACCATTGCCTCTGACGTGCCATCAATGAAAACAAAACGAGTAGTGAACGTTACTGAGGCTTTAATAAACTAAACAGAAAGCCTCCTGGCCTCTGATCCCGAACTGGGTCAGAGGCGGAGACCAGTCACCTTTATACCGAGCCCGAGGGGAGGCGGAGCCATCGGGCAGTGGTTTACCACATTACATGTAATACAGTACAAAGAACAAAGAAAATTACAGCACAGGAACAGGCTCTTCGGCCCTCCCAGCCTGCGCCGATCCAGATCCTTTATCTAAACCCGTTGCCTATTTTCCAAGGATCTACTTCCCTCTGTTCCCCGCCCGTATATATATCTGTCCAGATGCATCTTAAATGATGCTATCGTGCCCGCCTCTACCACCTCCGCTGGCAAAGTGTTCCAGGCACCCACCAACCTCTGCGTAAAAAACTTTCCACGCACATCTCCCTTAAACTTTCCCCCTCTCACCTTGAAATCGTGACCCCTTGCAACTGACACTCCCACTCTTGGAAAAAGCGTGTTGCTATCCACCCTGTCCATACCTCTCATAATTTTGTAGACCTCAATCAGGTCCCCCCTCAATCTCCATCTTTCCAACAAAAACAATCCTAATCTACTCAACCTTTCTTCATAGCTAGCACCCTCCATACCAGGCAACATCCTGGTGAACCTCCTCTGCACCCTCTCTAAAGCATCCACATCCTTCTGGTAATGTGGCGGCCAGAACTGCACGCAGTATTCCAAATGTGGCCTAACCAAAGTCCTATACAACTGTAACATGACCTGCCGACTTTGTACTCAATACACCCGTCCTATGAAGGCAAGCATGCTGTATGCCTTCTTGACCACTCTATCGACCTGCGTTGCCACCTTCAGGGTACAATGGACCTGAACTCCCAGATCTCTCTGTACATCAATTTTCCCCAGGACTCTTCCATTGACCGTATAGTCCGCTCTTGAATTAGATCTTCCAAAATGCATCACCTCGCATTTGCCTGGATTGAACTCCATCTGCCATTTCTCTGCCAACTCTCCAATCTATCTATATTTTGTTGTATTCTCTGACAGTCCTCCTCGCTACCTGCAACTCCACCAATCTTAGTATCATCTGCAAACTTGCGAATCAGACCACCTATACCTTCGTCCAGATCATTTATGTATATCACAAGCAACAGTGGTCCGAGCACGGATCCCTGTGGAACACCACGAGTCACCTTTCTCCATTTTGAGACACTCCCTTCCACCACTACTCTCTGTCTCCTTTTGCCCAGCCAGTTCTTTATCAATCTAGCTAGTACACCCTGAACCCCATACGACTTCACTTTTTCCATCAACCTGCCACGGAAAACTTTATCAAACGCCTTACTGAAGTCCATGTATATGACATCTACAGCCCTTCCCTCATCAATTAACTTTGTCACTTCCTCAAAGAATTCTATTATGTTTGTAAGACATGACCTTCCTTGCACAAAACCATGCTGCCTATCACTGTCTATTTTCTTCCAAATGTGAATAGATCCTATCGCTCAGTATCTTCTCCAACAGTTTGCCTACCACTGACGTCAAGCTCACAGGTCTATAATTCCCTGGATTATGCCTGCTACCCCTCTTAAACAAAGGGACAACATTAGCAATTCTCCAGTCCTCTGATACCTCACCCGTGCTCAAGGATGCTGCAAAGATATCTGTTAAGGCCCCAGCTATTTCGTCCCTCGCTTCCCTCAGTAACCTGGGATAGATCCCGTCCGGACCTGGGGACTTGTCCACCTTAATGCCTTTTAGAATACCCAAAACTTCCCCCTTCCTTATGCCGACTTGACCTAGAGTATTTAAACATCCATCCCTAACCTCAACATCCGTCATGTCCCTCTCCTTGGTAAATACCGATGCAAAGTACTCATTAAGAATCTCACCCATTTCCTCTGACTCCACACATAAATTCCCTCTTTTGTCTTTGAGTTGGCCAATCCTTTCTCTAGTTACCCTCTTGCTCCTTATATACGAATAAAAGGCTTTGAGATTTTCCTTAACCCTGTTAGCCAAAGATATTTCATGAGCCCTTTTATCCCTCTTTATTGCACGTTTGAGATTTGTCCTACTTTCCCGATATCCCTCCAAAGCTTCATCAGTTTTAAGTCGCCTAGATCTTATGTATGCTTCCTTTTTCATCTTAGCTAGTCTCACAATTCCACCCGTCATCCATGATTCCCTGATCTTGCCATTTCTATCCCTCATTTTCACAGGGGCATGTCTGACCTGCACTCTAATCAACCTTTCCTTAAAAGACTCCCACATTTCACTTGTGGATTTACCCTTAAACAGCTGCTCCCAATCCATCCCAACACCTGCCGAATTTTGTTATACTTGGCCTTTCCCCAATTTAGCACTCTTCCTTTCGGACCACTCTCGTCTTTGTCCATGAGTATTCTAAAACTTACGGAATTGTGATCGCTATTCCCAAAGTAATCACCAACTGAAACTTTAACTACTGGCCGGGAACATTCCCCAATACCAGGTCCAGTATGTTCCCGAGTTGGACTATTTACATACTGCTCTAAAAAACTCTCCTGGATGCTCCTTACAAATTCTGCTCCATCTACACCTCCAACACTACATGAGTACCATTCAATGTTGGGGAAGTTAAAATCTCCCATCACAACCACCCTATTGCTCCTACATTTTTCAATAATCTGTCTACATATTTGTACCTCTACTTCTCACTCACTTTTAGGAGGCCTGTAGTAAAGTCCCAACA